>NC_081757.1:9390302-9730302 GCF_963082965.1 Carassius carassius | reverse complement strand
TTAGCCATTCTAAGAAAAGAAAAAAAAATATTGTGAAAATATTACCAATATCAATTCAAAAAAGTGAACAAAAATTACTTACATCCAAGATGTAGACGAGTTGTGAATGGGTGCCTTCAGAAAGTGAGTTCAAACTGCTGATAAAAACATCATACACCAGTAATCCACACAACTACAGTCCAAAACTCTGAATGTACATCATCAATTAATTTCAAAACATTGCTTCAAGCCTCTATCGATAATTTTGCTTACTTCAGTGAAAAAAATCACCTTGAATAAATCAAGAGAAAAATATGTAAATATCAAGCACCGTATACACCGAAAATAGGGAAAACAGTTCTAAACAAATATCGGTTGGTGGATTTGTTGAGAGGACAACAGGGGATGGACTTTATTTACTAGAAGAAGCATTATTATAGATAATGGAGTGCTGGTTTAAAGTTAAAAAGCCTAAGGATGGATGTGTTTCTTAGAAACATGGAACATGTTTTCCAGTTCACAATACATTAAAGTGACGTGACATACAGCCAAGTATAGTGACCCATACTCAGAATTCGTGCTCTGACACACACACCATGAACACACACCCAGAGCAGTGGGCAGCCATTTATGCTGCAGCACCCAGGGTGCAGTTGGGCGTTCGGTGCCTTGCTCAAGGGCACCTCAGTCGTGGTATTGCCAGCCCAATACTCAAACCCACAACCTTAGGGTTAGAAGTCAAACTCTTTAACCACTAGGGCACAAATTCCCATTATTTAATAGACTGGAGTCTTGTGGATTATTGTGATGTTTTTATCAGCTGTTTGAAGTCTCATTCTGACAGCACCCATTCACTGCAGAAGCTCCATTAGTAAGGAATGGTATGGAATGGAATGCTAATTTTATCCAAATCTGTTCATATAAAGAATCAAACTCATCTACATCTCGGATGGCCAGAATGAGAGCAAACTTTGAGCAAACTTTTACTTTCGAGTGAGCTATTCCTTTAAATAACATACACAGAAACTATCTTAAAAAATTTTCCCCATTTATTCTCAGGACAAGAAAGGTATGGCAACATGACACGTGTGTACTACAGAGAGGCTGTTGGGGCGCTGGTGGTTTTTGACATGACTCGTGCTTCCACCTTCCAAGCTGTGTTGAAATGGAAAAAAGATCTTGATTCTAAAGTCGCCCTTGGCAATGGGCGTCCCCTACCAGCTGTCCTGCTGGCCAACAAGTGCGACCAACAGAGACATGGTTTGTGTTCCAAACTGCCCAAACTCGACAATTTCTCCAGGGACCATGGTTTTGTGGGCTGGTATGAGACGTCTGCAAAGGTACTGATTATAGACTATATATTTTATTATATTACCCTAGCAAGTGACTAGATGGCTTTTTGAATAGACATTTCTATTCATATGATATTTTCCTATTTTTAACAGGACAATACAAACATCGATGCAGCCATCATGTGTCTTGTAGAAAACATAATGGCCATTGACACGGAGGCTGTTCCTGTGGAATCAGACCCTAGTGTACTGATCCTCCCTGCTTTTGATTATAACCTAAAAGAGCGCAGTGACTCTAGTTGTTCTGTCTGTACAACATTCCAGTCCAGCAGAAAACCCCACAGTGAATTATAGGGTGAAAAGATGAAAAGAACACTGAACAGAGTGGGAAAGAAAAATATAGAGAGAAAAATAGAGAATGGTCACACCCTTAGTTGGGCCTTCAGATTGAGCTGATGTAAGATGTCGTGGCAAAGACAAGACCATGAAGCCTTAAAACTTACATGCACTTACATTTACACATACCAAAAACAACAGTCATCAATAGAACATGCCGCGTTTACTGAGTTTTCTCTGATAAATACTTAATAATGTTATAGACTTACAACTAAATAAGGCTCTTGTGGTTATACTGCAGCAGAATAGCAGTGTGTGCACATTTACCTCAATTTTGTGTCTATTAAAGCCCCTGACTTGAACTCTGCCTCCTTAAAATTTGTGCATGCATTTGTGATGGCGTAGGGTGTGCTATTTTAAACACAGTCTACAGCAAGCTTAAACACGATACTTGAAGCTCTTAAAACACAGTTAAATATTCTATTATTGCTTATGAACTTAAGCTAAATGTAGATCCCAGATGACAATATCTGATCTAGCTATGTTTTTTCTTTAGAGATATACCTGCACATGAAATTTTTTCACACATAATAGCTGATACAAAATCATTTTTGTTTTTCATTTTGTATACAAGGTTTATATCAAGGATCAAGGATGATGTAAGATCTTGAAATGATAGCGACTTAAATTCAAAGTTAAGCAGTCATGTGCAAGCAAACAAAATGAATTCCATTAGTGTGAATAATCAGCGGTGGATTCACACATTCAAGTGTTATGTGTGTGCGCGTGCGTACATATACAAAAAAATGAAAGCATCAGCATCAGACATGTAATTGCACAGAAGTGTCTCGGCTGACACTGAGGAGGCGCATGCCTAGTGTTTAAATGTGTCTCTGAATGTTTGAGTGTTTTTCATGTCATGACCCATATGCTTACTGTCTGCTCACAGCAGTAATTTTGCACCATGTCTGTTTTGTCTGACTTGCAGTGGTTTTTCTTCAGCACCTACCATCCTTGCTCCGGTGCCCCTAATTTATGCATCCCCACAGCTCTCTTACTAAATAGGTTTCACTTTTTGACATGATCTGAGCAGGTGTTTTGGAATGTGTAACTCTATCAGTATAGCTGCATGTATCTTGTAGTTATAATTTAACACCTCACAATACAGTAATCAAATGTACATTTTTTATTTCTCTCTGCTTGTTGGACTGCTTAAGTGGTCTTTGCCACGTACGAGTATGCCACTTAGAGCATGTCTAACAGTGACCTTTGCTAAGCCTACTTTTTATTCAGCAGACCTGATGATGAATATTTTTATGGCAATGTATACGTCACAGTTTGTTTCAACAAAAAAAGAAATGGCCTTGTGTGTCACTGAACACACTCCCCATTTTTTCCATCTCCAGTCTTGCTGTATTAGCATGTATAAACATTTTGATATATAATAATAAGAAATAATACATTAATTAAAAGGTATACAATTATTTTATATACAGTACAGACCAAAAGTTTGGACACACCTTCTCATTCAAAGAGTTTTCTTTATTTTCATGACTATGAAAATTGTAGAGTCACACTGAAGGCATCAAGGGCTATTTGACCAAGAAGGAGAGTGATGGGGTGCTGCACCAGATGACCTGGCCTCCACAGTCACCGGACCTGAACCCAATCGAGATGGTTTAGGGGTGAGCTGGACCGCAGACAGAAGGCAAAAGGGCCAACTAGTGCTAAGCATCTCTGGGAACTCCTTCAAGACTGTTGGAAGACCATTTCAGGTGACAACCTCTTGAAGCTCATCAAGAGAATGCCAAGAGTGTGCAAAGCAGTAATCAAAGCAAAGGGGGGCTACTTTGAAGAACCTAGAATATGACATATTTTCAGTTGTTTCACACTATTTTGTTGTGTATATAATTCCATATATAATTCCACATGTGTTAATTCATAGTTTTGATGCCTTCAGTGTGAATCTACAATTTTCATAGTCATGAAAATAAAGAAAACTCTTTGAAGGAGAAGGTGCATCCAAACTTTTGGTCTGTACTGTATTTTGATTTATTTTTACATAATATTAAAAAGATTTGAAGTTGTGTCCCCAGATTATGTATAAACTCTGTTATCATCCTAATTCCCTTTTATTAAAAGGATGCTACTTTCTGTAAATAATAATTTAAGAAATGTTTTAGGCTTGTCAGAAGGAGGCGGTTTTAAATATTCAGCATATACAATTTTATACAACAAACATCTGGTTATAATAACAGAGCTAGTTATTATAAATTACAATGCACAAACACAATCTTCGAGTGACTGATTTAATGATAAATTTCTAAGAAAAAATGGAAATTTTTCACAACTGAGGCTTTCATAGTGTTATGTGCAAACGAAGGCTTAAAATGCTTTATGACTTTGAGAGGTACTTGCACATGTTATCATTTGGAACAGTATAGGGGTGAGCTGCACGGGCTAATGATCGAAAGAGCATTATTTCACGCTTATAGAAGTACTGTGTTACAGGTATATTGTAGTGGGGGAACGTGAATAGGAAAGCGATGAGGATGTTGCTCCTTCGACGCCCCAGCAGAAGGATGTGATAGTGTCGCGGCGCGTCGTCGTGACGGAAAGATCAAAGGGAATTCGGTAAAAGTGTGTTGGACAGCAATCTGTTAACGGCTTTCGTGGTTATCGAAAGGTTAACGACTGTCGGGACCAAATCATCTTTAAAAAACCGCGAAGAGAGGCGGTGCAAGATGTTTTCCTGAAATCAAGTTTGAGCAGATATTTTGGTAAGTAGCACTTTTAAGAAAAACGTAATGTCAGAAAGGGTTCATCAAAAGTAAATTGCAATTTGTAAAAATAAATAACAAATAGATTTAAATTGATGTTTTGCTGTGTTTTCCAAAGATGAGACAGCCCAGCGGTAAAGTCTCCATAATGTTGTGGAAGGATACAGAATTGCTGCTTCTGTTTATTTTTCCATTGATTTCAGGTACAGCATTGGATCCTCTTACTTATAAAATACTATTCATATGGTGTGTTTATTACCTTTTATTAGACAGTCAGCTGTCTTGCTCTCTATTAATTAATATTTAATTAATAATTAGTGGTATCTTGAAAGTATCTTTTTTTAAATAGTTGTAAAATACTGTTTGTTTATTAACTGTGTATCCTTTATAGAAGTGTTAATCAATAAGGTGTTTCAGTAGATTTTAGGGTGGCATGACAATTAAAAAGACCAAACATTAAAATGAAAACAAAATGTATTTCTCTGTTATTACTTATACTATCTCTAAACACTAATACAGTGTACACAATACATGCATAATATATGTATAAAAGAAGATAGCCCTATCCTTTTAAAATATATTAATGAGATACTTTATTGTGGCTGGTGGACATTTTTGGAAAATATACACAGAAGAAAATGTGCATTATAAAATACAGTACACAAACTGACAGGTAAAGGTTATTTCGCAGCAGTAGGAAAGATATTGCAAATGTGATGCTATAATTTGTCTGATAAATAAATAAATAAATAAAACTAACATCTCATCTCTTCTCTTCTGAATTTCCCAGCCCAGAACACTGAACTACCTGCAGTAATGGACAGTGACATTCTGACCGAATTTGCTTACCAACCTGGGCCATCGTACCTGAGTCTGATCCTGCTAGCTCTGACCGTGGGACTGTCTGGCAGCGTTTACCTATGTGTGCTGCGGTACATTTGCACTGGCTGCTGCCAGCCTGTAGTTGTTGGACCTGAAGATGAGAGCATGTCAGGAGTGGTGTGATAGCAACTTTTGTTTGATTCATGACTGTAAGATTGGTATGTGTGTTTAAGCACTTATGCTGGTCTTCTTGAGTGGTTAAATAGACATCATTGTTCACGCGTTCACAAGGCTTTGCCATATTTAAGTAATATGGTTGAAAACAGTGAAAATCTGGTCAACCATTCCTGTTAATTTCAAAATAAAATTGCAACATTTCAATCAGAGATCACTGAAAATCTCTGATTAAAATGTTATTGTTTTATTTTAGTTGAACAGCGTGCAGATTTTTGTTGCAATTGAGCACCTGTTGAAGATGTTTTGGATTTGCATATTTCCTCTCTTTACACATTGGTTTAGGAATACCCTATGTTTTTATTTTCCATGTTCCTGATGAAATACTTAAATATAAATTTTTTCATTCATGTAACAGAGCTGAAGGGTCATCTAAAGGACATCAGAATGTTTCAAATGTAGGATAGAAATTGTATAATAAATTGCTTATCGCTTGTTGCGCATTAGAGATAAAAGCATCTGCTAAATGAATACTTGGAAATGTGAAATTCACAGCTCTAAAGCCTGACTGTATGTTGGTAGTAAAATAATGAATTAAGGATCTAGGCAGACAAGCATTTAACTATAAGGATGACACAAGTGTTGAACGAATGAGAGGGAGAAGTAAACCATTTTAACAGATTTTGGATGGTCTGTCAGTCAAGAGAAATCGCTCACAAATCCTCTGTAGTAGAACACACTGTACTTTAAATGAATGTAGGCTATTAAGAGCTTTTGTAAACACAAGGTAAACAATTATGAAGCCATATGAAACCATTCAAATTTTTTCATTTTTTGGGGCCATAGATTTTAGTTATTTTTTTATTATCAAATGATCCAGAATGTGTTTTTAGAATGAAGTCATCCAATGCAACTTTTCATTACATGTATAAGCCCAATTTGAACCATATTGTATTATTTTAATGTCAACATCTCTTGTTTAATTAAGTAGGATGCTCCCTGAGCAAGTGATCAGTCAGTTGCAGAACCTGTTGCCAAGGGCTACTGCTGGATCTAGTTGCCATGGAAATAGTTGCATCTGTTTTCCTCTAGATGGGGCTGTCACATCAGCAGATCAGGTCAACTAACTGCAAGCCGTATTCAAAATATCTGCTACCTTAGATGTTATAGAAATGCTTTTGTAGATCAGTTTAATGTTTTGTGGTTTCTAGTGTCAAACATATTAATATTCATTGCAAATACAATGTCTTTGTGTATATGAATATCACACCATGGATATTTTTTTAGTAATTTGATAGTAATTTTGACATTGATGAAGAAAAAACAGGTTTACTTACACAAATGTTGTCTTTGTTAATCATAAGCTCAGAGCTCACTGACATATAGTTAGAGTGTCATCAGTTTTTAAGCAGACTATATATAGCCATAAGTTCAAATCAACTATTTACAAATAACATTTCTAGAATGAGACATGTTTTCATGCTCCTCCCAAATAAAGTCGATGTTTGACACCATTGTGGTTTTGCTCTTTAAACCACTTCCTCATACAAAGAGGTGTGTTTAAATGTTGCACTTCCCATCTGAAACATTTTCTTTTGCTTACCACATGTTTGACACAATGGGTTTTAATACTTTAGAGAAAGTCAGGTATTTATTTATTTTTTTAATTCAAGGTCATCTACATGTTTTAACACTTCAATAATTTACTTGTTCACTGTTATAAACTACATTCTGCAGGCCTATGTATAAATCTAATTAATATAGACATAAAAATTGGAAGCAAAATGTGTTAAATGTTTGTCTGTTATTTGATGGCATTTGTGGAATATGTTGTATTATTTTAATACCTACCCCCGGTTTCACAGACCAGGCTTAAGCCTAGTCCTAGACTAAAATTTAAGTCTGAGCTGTTTTAAATGAAAGAAACTTGCACAGACTGGTCTTAAATAATATCAGTGCCTATGTTTTGTCTCAAGATGCACATGTGTTTTATTTTTTCTCCTAAGGCACGTTTATAAAAATTACTAAAATGTCTTAAATGTACTATGGCCTAATCCTGGTTTATATGAAACCAGGCTTTAGTGTCTTTTAATTACGTTTTTTAAAATTAGTGTTTAATTAACAGATCATCATCCAGATTTTGGGCATCTTCTCTCTTCTCTAATTGAGCATTAAACAAAGAAAACGACTCAGTACATCCTGGTTGACACTGATAGTTTCTGATCTTCATTTCCCTTCATGCTTCAGGTGTCATAACGCGGTGAAAAGCACAGGTCAGCCAGTCATTCACATGTGAATAGACAAGGGCAAGGACACCTGAAAGCTTTGTTGTGTTTCTGAAAAAGTTGGATATCGTTTTCAGAGAGACATGCGGACATATAGGCTAGTCACATAACAATAGGTTGAGTGACTGAGTCAATGCATTTCTGTGACACATTCCGAACATATTTATACCTCAGAAGATAAGAATGTGAAATTCAAACATCAAATTTTTGAAAAGGAGGTTCGTGAGATTGTTATGTTGACTAACAATGCCAAACAAACAAACAAGTTTTAAAAAATAAAACGGATACGTTACATTTATTCAAAATTTAGAGCATTTTATGAAATCATCGGGGGCATTTATGCAAATGATTTATGGATCATCTGTCAAAAAAAGAATAAGAAGAAGAAGAAGAAGAAGAAGAAGAAGAAGAAAAAAAGAATCACAACAAGAGTCCAAGTAAAGCGCGGCAATGCTGTTTCCCACGGAACGCGTGAACGCCGCCCAATCAGACTCTAGCTTTTCGTTCACCTGATCACAGCGAAGCCATTTTGTCCTGAACGGCTCCGCCAGCGCATTCTTTAGCAAACCGGAATAACGTAGAGCTGACAGTTCAAACCACAGCTACAGACGCGGCGTCAGACGGGGGGTTTACAGCTACACCACCCCTCGTTCAGTCCCGAGCTACTCGACGTCTCTCGGTCTAACCACAGGCGGAACCGTGTCGTTATCGCGGACTAAAGGGAGACTTTCAGCGGGACGGAAAGGAAGAGAACCAGGCATCCGGTTAGACGCGCTGGCTCACCGGGCTGGAGTCCAACTTGAGCCGGACACTTTCAGCTGTACTCGTCGGGATGCATGCTGGACTTGTTCTTAACAATATTTACTCCTCTTTTTGAATATTATGTGTTATATAGGAATCGATTAGGCTCGCGCGGGATTGTTTTTGTTAGTAACGTTCGTTAGTTGTCTAATATAAGAAATCTTTGGAGAGCTAACGTTAGTTCAGACGTGATTTATCTACTCAGCTGGCTGGGCAGATAGTTTAGGTTGTCGATCAGATAAGTCGTCTAAATAGATTGCTTACATAATACATTTGTTTTGTTACCGGTATAGTTACATTTTTAAGTTAATCCAGCTTTCTTACCGCCTCTTTGCCCAAGTCTCTCATAGGGTTTGGTTTGTGTGTCTATGCATATTTTTCGCAAGCAAACCTGTTCAGAGTTCTTGACTGGTTAGGTCTTGCTACCAGAATAATAGTAGGTTTATAAAGGCAGGAAAAACCACAGAACAGATTTGCCTATCTAATCTCAAACTAGTCTGTCGGTTCTTCCCATATCCAGTTTGTTTTCTTTTAAAAGGTCTGTATTGGTGAGGCTCAAGCTGGCTGGCAGGTGATATTTTCTGCCTGAATCCTCTGAGCTGGGCTGACTGATAGCTATGACATTTTCCAACAGTTGTTTTGTATCTTCAGACTTCAATATTTCCAGTTTCTGCTCTTGGTGCCAACGTTGTATTAGTAATATTAGCTAACAAAAGCTCAGTTCGCCCCTCCAAAGTAGTTACGGCATATCTAGTTGTGACATTTTTACTAGTTAGGTCAAGTTTTCCTTCCTTTTTTTTGCTACTAGTGTGTGAATTAGTACCAGCTGACTTGGTGGCTGGTTCGAAACGGTATCAAACTCAACAGTTTGTATCGCGTTAGTGTATTTTTGTAAAATCGTGGAAAGATATACCTTTTCAGTGAGACCAGGTCAAGTTTAGCGGTAATTTTTCGTATCTCAGAGTTGAATAAAAATGTCAGGACAGTCCATCACCGATCGCATCGCAGCGGCCCAGCACAGCATGACTGGATCAGCCATCAGCAAAGCTGTCTGCAAGGCCACAACGCATGAAGTCAGTGGACCCAAAAAGAAACATCTCGATTGTGAGTATGCCAAATAATTTATTTATTTTTTATTCACACGGTCTCTCCGTAGGTATTCCATCCAGAGCACTTTTTTTAAAAGCTCAAAGACTTACTGCATCCCTGGCATGCAGTTCTACTAGCCTTGCACATCCTCAGCTGTCTGGACACCGGTGATGAATTGGAACGTGCTCGTGATGGGAATGCTGATCCGTCTTTGGACGCGGTCAGTTCAAAGGAGCTGATGCCACTGTAACGTGGACAGTATACAGTCATTCACTAGATTTGTGGCCCATTTGATATTTTTCTATAATGCTGTATGTGTTAATTCAGCAGTGTTGTAGAGGGTATGTCACTGTGCAATCAACCTCAATATATTAATATCTGCTTCATAATAAGAGGCTGCTTGAATCAGAGAACGCAGCTGTCAGGATTTCTGATGCATCGTGTTTGAAGTCATGCATTGTGTGTAATGTCTTCATGTCTTGTGTCGTGTGATCCCTCCTTAACAGTCATCGCCGAGACGGTGTGAGAGCGGTGAAGGTCAATACAAGCGTGTGTGCAGTGAAGCATTGAGTCATTGATTCTTTTGACAAAAGCAGAGTTAATGCAGAATGCAGCATGTCAGTTTCATCATCGCATAGGCAGTGTTACAGCATAGAGGAAAAGATTTTGAAAAAGTATTTGCACGACTTGTATCTGATCTACTGAACATAGAGAAATGCATCTAGGTGTAAAATGCTCTTCATCAAGGGATTTGTTATTAGACCTTTAAAGGTGCAATAGGAGATCTTGGAAAATGCCAACATTAGCTTGATAGCACTGAAAGCAAATGTCCCACCCTCCCTGCAATCGCTGTCCAAAGCCACGCCCCCTGAACGCATTTATGCTCACAGACCAGAATACCAGAGACAACATTACTACAATAGGCCATATCAGCAGTTTCCAATTCCAGTCCATGTTCCGAAGTGAAGTAAATCCCTGCTCAGGGAGTAGGGAGCAATGAACATTGTGTAGGGATCATATCGATTGGAACAAAGTTCATTCATGTAGCTCGAGTTGGTCATCTGAATCGGGTGTGTTAACTAAGCGAGACGTGTAAAATATTCGCGCGAGCACTGGAATTGGGAACCGCTGGGCTACATCATGTGTCATTAACCAGCGAGAAAACTTTAAAAGTACTACAATACCAGGAAGGAAGACCGGGTTGTTGATGTTTGTCTGCCATTCTAGCTCTTTCTGCACAGCATGCGTGAATGCGCTAATGACGTATTCTGTCTCTGCGTGAACAGGGTGTGCAGAGGTATGCATACGTTTACAGGCAAGTGGGAAAGCTATTTAAAATGCTCGGACCGAGTGTTTTATTTGGATGGACATTTCTTGGTCCTACGCCTTCCACAGAATATATAATACAGATAAATAAATTTAAACCACTTAACTTAATGATTGCTATCGGGATGTGAGGAGACTTTCAACCAGTATAATAAAAAATGTTTCTGAAGACAATCACCTATTGCACCTTTAACTGCAGCAGTCTGGCTGCTTTGGCACCTGTCATGCTGTAAAACCCCTGACTTGCATGAAAATGATAAAGTCTGATTGGGTTGTTGTGTGTTTGTGTGTCTGATTCATCAATGTTTGCAGAACACAGCTTCATGTTTAGTCTGGATTTGTTCCCTGTGTCAGCCGTCCTGTTGTGTGGCCTAGCAGCAGAATGTTCAAAGTGTCCAGCTCCAGTGGTTCTGGTTTAATCTTACACACACTGCATAATACAATATTTTTCATAACTGTAACCCAACACAGTATTATTGAAGGTCAATTGTTGCTCACTTCCTGTTTTTTGTTAAAGCAGAAAAGTATTATTATCTAAAAGCATTACTTGCTTAAACCAGTTTTCAGAATTGGGAAGTTTCACAAGCCTGACTTGACGTATGTTGTTTTGCTTTCGTGTTATAAAGACAACATGCAGTATGTCATAATTATGTATTAGGGATGCATTGGTAGCATATTGGTTATTGGCTGAGATTAGATTTTTTTTTTTTTTAATGCTTACTGATATTGTAAGTATCAGTTTTTAATATTTAGATTACTTTTGGCATTGTAATATTCAGTTAAAGTTAAATGTACCATTCAGAGAACCTCAAAAAAATATAGATATATTTTTAAATCTATATATTTATGATGTTAATGTGTTGCTCAAATTCATTTATTGCATGACTCTTTTTATTTTTTATTTAGAGAAAATAGTATGCAGTTATTTATCAGTTATTTGCAATAACTTTAATGGCTTATGTGTATCAGCCATATTTATAATATCCATGCATCCCTGTTATTTATTGTAGTTTAGAATAAGTCCTGTGTTAATAAGTTTCCGTTGCTTTATCATTTTGGCTAAAGCAATCTGTCAGACTGGAAATGTAGATAGCTGACAAAGAAGTTATGGCTTTTTTTTTTTTTTTTGAAGGTTCAATCTTTTATTTAGTTTTGTCCAGTTTGCATTCACTTTCCTGTTCTGTGCAAACAGCAGTGAGATTTTTACTGAGTCAACAAACAGATTTTGCACCCTGACCTCTTCGGAAGCAGTGAGTGGGACACTTGAGCCTTATTGTACTGAACTGAAATCTGTGCTCAGTCTTGCATTCTAACAAATAAACTAAATGAGAAACTGTTTCCAGCTTTTTACAGCCATTTACAGGTCCTCTTGATCACTATTTAACACAAAAATGACAAAGGCTGTCTGTAATCAACAGATTCTTTCTTTTTATGTACATTTGGGGTGTCAGGTTGCACTAGATTTTATCAGTTGGTAAAGACTGCAAGGTTTGTAGCATTATTATTTTGACAGCCATTTCAAACTATTATTAGTAAGCAAAATATTCTCAAGTACAGCTAGAAATGTATTTTGGAGTTACATGCTCCTTAAATACGGAATAAAAAGAAACCATATTGATTTCATCTAATGGTTGTTTAGCTCCTTTCTGCCTGATTGGGTTAAAGCTGTGCTGCTGCAGTCAAGCAAAGTTTTGCCATCTCTGTTTGAAAAGCTGCAACTGCAGCTGTTTGCAGAATTATCTTCCTTGCGTGGATTGTGCTCCGGCGCGGCTCCAGTGTGGTTGAATCTAATATTTTGAGGAGTATGTGTAGCAGACAGTCAGTCACCGCACCGGTGTGGATATTTGCTGTACTTCGCAATCACAGATTGTCATATATTCCTAGCCTATGTCTTGGAATATATGACACAAATAAGAATTTTCACCGGAAATTGTCATCTTAACAAGTAACAAGTCTGCCATGTTTATTTTGACCAACTGAGGAAAAAGCATTACAATAGTTTGTGCTAACATTACCAATGGTGATTTAATTTAAGGAACTCATATCACATCAAACCATGCAAATTATTATTATTTTTATACTTTTCTCAAATTATTAATGCTAAAAACATCAGCAATGCGTGCCAATGCGTACACGCTTATACACACTGTACTCGTAGTGTGTATAAGCGTGTAGATTTCAATTTCTGTACAGTCTAATCTCTAATTATCATATTAAGAAATCCTTTAAACCCATACAGCAAACTTTGCTCCCTTCGAACTGGTTGTCTTTAAAACACAAATCTTGTGTAATCCCTGGCTATCTGTAATCCGAAGCACATTTAAAACTGGAATATAATTAAATTTAATTCATATGTGTATCATAAACAAATCCTTTCTGGATAAAAATTAACCTTCAAAATTATACATTTAATTATTCTAGCTGCTGTGAGAAAAGGCTATAAACGATCCGCCACCTGCGGGATCTTCGCATGCGATTGCCTAGAAACCGGGACAACTTCTTTATGTTTACAGACGTGAAGTAATGTTGAGGCAGCATGCTCGAATTTCCTGTGAAAACCTACCCGTATCACTCAAATTAGAAAACATTATAAGATAACAGTTGTCAATCGGGCTAAAGTAAGGTGATTCGTTTTGAACATGGGCTGGTTAACTTGCTCAAATATTGATTCCGGATAATTTTTAACCAAAAAAAGTTAGGGATTGCAGCTTTAAATTTTAGAAAAAATAAACCGTTTCCAAATAGTGGAGTAGTTTTAGAATGTTCTTAGAAATATATATTTTAGATCTTTTAGATCTTGTTACTTTGGCAGTTGCATTGGATCTTGTGTTATTTTTTGCCTTGTCACGAGTGTTGCATTCTTATGACGCACAGGTTAAAAATGTCAGGTGTCAGATATAAACAGATAAATATAAACAGCCCCAAACTTGTTTAGGAGAAGCCAAAGGAGCTGCCTAATTTTTGTATGGGACTTCTTAAAGTCTTTCAGTAAACCCACCAAACTGATTGCATTCAAATGTATAATTTAGCACATGCCTAAACCAGACTTTACAGCCCTAATCAATAATCGTGAGACTATTCAACTAACAGCAATCTTAGTCTGGAGTGTGTTAGGGTTAAAGGTGAAGTGCTGCTGATTTTGAACCAGACAGCTGAAATAATGCTGCGCAGCAAAGACAAAACAGCCATTCTCTAACATGTCTGGGGAAATACCACCCAGCCATTCAGAATACAGATTACCCTTCAGGATGCTTGGTCCACTGTTTACAGCCATCTGCTTCACAAGAGCAATCTACTCCACAGATAAGTAGCTTTTACTTATGAACTCATTGTAATTTTGTGGATGATGGATGTAGTATTGCTTGAGAAGCAAGTAAGGAGAAATAGACCCAGGAGCTGAGGTACTTAAACTGATAAAAGAGGATGCCTTTGAAGTACAGTATTCGGTAATGGAGTTTTTTTTAGGAAGGAGAAGCAGTTGATCAATGTTTGAGCATCATTCAGTGTGAGGACACAACTATAAGAGAGCTTATACATGCTGCATGACACATTGCTTCTGTGCCTCTCACACTTCTAGTGCTGATGTGGCCTATTTATAGTTGCTGAGGGCCGTTGGCTCTGTTTGATAGCTTGTTTTGTACCTTATAAGAGTACCTTGGCTCTTATTCCGACATCTCTGCAAAACCTGGGACTTTATTTATGACGCATCTCAGAGGAGAGAATTCTCGGAGCTCTTCTTTTTTTCTCTCATGGCTATATGTCCAAAACTACATATTCTCAAATTCAGAAACATAACTGTAACATTTTATTGCACAAAACTATCATTGACCTCCCAAAAACAGACTGACCCAAATAGGACGTTTGAAGTCTGAGAAGAATAATTACTGAAATTAGGGTTTAGACACCAAATTAAATAAAAATGATTAAACTTTCCATAAGCTAGACAAATTGTCTTTACATGAATTCTCTTTAAAGCATCAAACATAAAATAATAGTAATAATAATAACAAAATAAAAGTAAATATAATATTTTTAAATGAAAAAAAAAAAATTAGGGTCCAATTCTCACCATTAACAAACCATAAACTACCACTTTTGCCTCAAACTCCTAATTTGCTGCTTATTAATAACTGGTAAGTTAGTTAAGTTTAGATATTGGGCAGGATTAGGGATGTAGAATATGGTCATGCAGAATATGTGCTTTATAATTACTAATAAACACCAATTTGTTAACAATAGACACGCTAAATAAGCAACTAGTAAGTATTGAGAATTAGTCCCTATACTAAAGATTTATACCAACATTAATGCATTAGCAGTCATGCTTAAAGACTCAAAAAATTTTTTTCTGGTTTTCATTTTAACATTTTCTCTGACTGTGTGAGAAATAAAGTGTGTACTGATATGATTGCGTGGCTTTCTGTTTTGCTTTTTATTAAAGACTAGAGCTTTACATAATTTTTCAAGCTCTGTTTCCAAGTTGCTAATTAGCTGCAAATCTGTGCTGGTGAAAAAAAAAGCGAGAGGGAGAAATATGGGATTGACGTGAGGAATGGCTGCGGTATTCCACAGAACTGTTGTCACTGAACTCACTGTCCAGGAATCCCTTATAGACCCTTTTACAAAAATGTCACCGTCATCACATTTATGTTTTTATAGCACTGCTCAAAGACTGACCTCGTCTCACCATATTTCAGCTTGATTGTTAGAGGGCCATCCACCAAACTGACCCCAGATAAGCATAATTTCCAATCACAGCAATAAAGGCCATCAAAACACGCAGCTGGGAAGGAAATGGAGGCAGAGATACAGACATAGCAAACAATCTCTCAAAAAGGAACCCAGCTATTTTTAATATAGCTCCCAGGTTCCCCAGACAGAGTGAGCACAGACGTTTATTTGGAGAAGAATTCTCCTTCAAGCTAGCTGAAGCGGTTAGCCGATAAAAGACTGTGCGCTCATTAAAACAGTTTGCTGTTCTTATCTGCAGGTTATTGAGGTTAGTATTTGTTTTTGAGCAGAGAGAAAAATCTCAACAGGTCTGGATGCCCTCTAATCTGAGTGATCAGCTTTTCCACAAAGGAAACCGCTATCCTTTTGATATTGTCTTTCATTGATGTAATAAACCTTTTTGTGCTCCTCCATTTGAGTTCCCTCTTGTCAGTAAACGTGGCTAAACACCACACAACAAAAATTGCCTAGTGGTTACATTGTTCCCTAATTACTATCCTGAAACCCTTTTTGTGGTCCCTTCAGATTCAAAATTTGAATCTTAGGAGAGTTTTTGCTTTTAATACAATGACAATAAATCTGGGGTGATGGAAGCTCAAATGCTCATTACTGTTATGGGAATCAGCTTGGCAATACAGATATTGACGTCTGGATCAGGATACATTAATATTTTAATTTTGTGTTGTTGTGAACTGAAATTGCAATTTAGTAACTAGCTTCTCATTCAGCTTCTTTGGACTTCACTACTTGGCACAAGACGTACTGAATTGCTACTTTGCTTCATTGTAGAGCAATAAAACTAGTGAGTTTGTACACAGTGATGTATACTATAGTTCCAGCATGTTTATTGTAGCACAAAAACTCAGGCCATCCTTAAAAATATTTTGGTTTGCAGTCACAGTAAAAAATAAAATAAAAAAAGGGTCGGTAGGTAGGTCTATATATATTTTTTTTCAAAAAATAAAAATAAGTTTCAAAGTAAAAAAAGTAAAATTTTGGTGATGGTGATTACGTAGGTATGAATTTAAACAAATTAGTATATTGTGACGTCACTGACTGGGTCTTCAACCCGTGCCATCGGGCGCATCATTGCAAACCTCATTTTGATGCAGCCTATATAGACCACAAACAAATTGAAATCTTTGTCAAAAACATGTTTATTGAATGAATTTCAGCTGCATTCATTTGAAGAAAAAAAAATGAGGTCGTGTTATACTGTTTTACTTGCATCCACCGCTAGGTGTCAATGCAACCTACAAATGAGAGACCATTTACTTTGCTTTCTTGGGTTGTCACATTTGTGAAAAAAATCCTGTTTGATTTGAGAGACAAGTGTTCATTGAATCGATTGTAGAATCGATTTTGCATGTCTAAATACGTTTTATATGGCAAATAACACCAAATATAGGTAAATCCACGGACAACAGGCAGGATGAATGTAAAAATTCAATGTTTTGGTAAAGACCAATATTTCTGATGATTTATTGGCGTGAAGTTTCATGCACAATGACAAACAGGAGTGCAACATTCTCGAAAAACAATAAGCAGAGTGGACTGCCATAATGCAAAACTTTTAAATTTAAAATGAAAATAAATGTATGCATTTAGCAGACGTTTTTATCCAAATCGACTTACAGTGCAGTCAGGCTATCAATTTTTACCTATCATGTGTTCCCGGGGAATCGAACCCCCAACCCTGCGCTTGATAGCACAATGCTCTACCAATAGAGCTATAGGAACACATTTACTGCAAACTTCAACATGGTTGTGTTTTACGATTAGAAATTTCAACAGAATCAGAATCACATTTGTTGTAAAAAGAGAAACATTGTGCAGAAGTATTATTTGCTGTTTATGCGTGTTTGTCTGAAGCTGCAGTTGCTGTATGACAGGTTCCAAAAAAAAAAAAAAACTAGACGCGCTCCAAAAAAAACCACACACACAAAAAAACCTGGACGCGCTCTGAGAGAAGGCCGTTAAAATCAACTTCCTATTTTCGTTTTTGAAACTTGTGTTGGTTGGTCCAATCGATTCGTGCAATAGAGTTTCGAATAGCTATAAAGTGACAGTCGACACGGTTACAGTTTTAGACTAGACGGGAGAAGGGATGGGAAAAGATCTGGGTACAGTTTTTCCAGAACTTTGTGCCAAGTTAAAGCGGTGTCGAGCTGTTTTTAATGAATTTTTTAAATGTATTATGGTGCCCGAACCCTTATGACTTTGAATGGTGCCCTCAAACATTTTGTTTACTACAGCCGCAGCCATCATCACCAAGTGCGAACCGATGACTCTGACAGTGAATGAGAGAAGACGAAGAGAACGCACAGGCCATAGTGTGACATCTGTTAACCAATAGTGTAAACCTAGATGACGCCACAGGTTTTTATTTAAAAGAAAGAACGTAGCCTTTGTTTGTATGTAGGCCTAGGCAATTTATATATTTACAATACTTACTAAAATATAATTAATATTATTTTATTGCTTTTCTATTAGTTGTTTGAGTAAAAAAAAAAAATTGGTCTGTCATAACACAAATTTACAACCGGCAAGTCGGTCGGACTAAAAGCAAAATAAATAAAATAAAATTTGAGTCGGTCCTAAATTGACAGAGTTGTATTTTTAAGGATGGCCTCAGCAGACTTGCACTGACTGCTGGTCAGTCTGTTTTGCCAAAAACACTTATTGAACTTAAAATATAGAGACTTTTGTGCAATAAACCATTGCAATACTCTGGAATGTCAGTTCCCAGTCCACATTTAGTGCATTATGGGCCAGTTCTCCTAAAGTAGGGGGTCATGCAGGACTGACCTGGAGTCAGTGATTAGTACGGTTGGAACAGGTAATTAGCATGGCAGCTGTGACTGTTCAGAGGTGAGCACCAGCTATGGTCTTCTGGCTGACAGCTGGACAGACTGTCAGGCCACCTGGTCAATTTACTTCCTCGTGTACACACACACACACACACACACACACACACACACACACACACACACACACACACACACACACACACAAGAAAGGCAAAAGGCTTCCTGCCAAACTTCCTATTCCTCATCAAGGCTCAATTCTGATTAATTTGTAAGCCTGGGCACTGCAGAGAATAATCATGCTTTGAATCAAAAGCACTTTAATTTGTAATTTCGCTCATTTTTCATTCTTGCAAAGAGTTGTTTTTAAATCAAAACCAGTCTCTTCCGGCCAATTATGGTGACGATGTGTGCATTGCAAATCCAAGAATGTTTTTAGCCTCTGTCATTTCCAACTGGTGGCAGGCTCAGCCCTGTATGGATGTTTTCAAAGGGTTTCATTGTCTGTCAGTCTAACAATAAGACTTTGATACAGACTGAGTGAAGATGGGTGACTTCATCGCTCATAGCCTCTTCATTTGCTGCACTGCAGTGACATCACTGGGCCAAGATTTTCTTCCACCTCTTCTCTTGGATTCGATTCTTGCCGCTGCACCTCATTTCGTGCACCGATGCACACATCTTAGCATGGAGCCATGCAGGTGTGTGTGTTTGTAAGGGATAACGTGGAAGTGTTATTGTCTGTTTTAGTGAAAGACTGTCAGAAAGTCTATTTAAAGTCTGCGGTGTGAAGCGCTACCTTTTCTCAGTTACTCTGGGAATCCACTTTTATGATCACAGTATGTGACGCACAGAAGCCTTGTAAATTGGAGATTAGTATCAATGTTGTGTAATGATTTAATTTGATCGCAATTGAAACTAGAAAGACCAAATCTGCGTTTTTAAGTTTCTCTTTAGCAGTTTGCTTTGGTTTTGTCAAGTACGGCATCTCAAAAACGGTTTCCATCCATGTTGAACATTTTAATAATAATAATAATAATAATAATAATAATAATAATAATAATAATTCCTTACATTTATATAGCACTTTTCTAGGCACTCACTTCATAACATTACAGTTGAACCACTGATGGCAGATAGACTATTCTGATGATGTTTTTCATACTTTTCTGGACATTGGCAGTGTAATTTACTTGGCAGTTAATGGGACAGTCACAAGCCTCCGGGTTTTAATCCAACATATCTTAAATTGTGTTCTGAAGACAAACTAAGCTTTTACGAGTTTGGAACGACATGGGGGTATGTGATTAATTACAATATTTTCATTTTGGGTTGGAGTATCCCTTTAAGAAATTAATAGTACAGTCAATAGGTTAATTGTAAACAAATAATATCAGAACTACTCTTCTACCTTTGAAGCTGGGGCCTGTACCATGAAGCTAGATTAGCTGGCTAGCCAGGTAAGTTTCAGGTTCGTTTTCACCAATCCTGGGTTTTAGGTACCAAGTAAGTGGCTTGGCTTTTAGCGGCATTCATTGCCATAGTAAATTACACTCCACGGCTAACCTGCTCCGGGGGAGATTATGTTCTGGGTTGGAGAACTCAAACTGAAGTTGGACCAATCAGATGTGAGAAAAATGACACATGTCTGACACAAAGTCATTCCAGTTTATCTTGCTCCAAATTAAAGGTCACTAATGCAAAAAAATAAAAAATGAAAAAACAGAAGTCTGGCTTTAATGATAATTACTGAATCATTTTATGATTTATATAATAATTGTGATTCATATTATTATTATTATTTATCTTTTACACACAAGCAATTAAGTTTAACAATCGTTTGTTTTAAATAAATATGAATGTATACAGATCATGTAATATAAATAAGCTGTAGTATCAAATTTATTTAAAAAAAAAAAAAAAATCTGACCTTACATGTTCGAGTCTATCACTATATATTTTCAAATGTATAAACTAAGTTAACAAGTTCCACTCGTCACTGCACTGATAGAGCAAGATTATTTATTTTATTTAGGGTGTCCATATGTGCCGTTCATATGGAACACGTCCCGGCAAGGATTTTAATATTGCCTAAAACATCCAAAGCAGTTTGACCAATAGCATGCAGGTATTGGTCATAATTGACCAATTGGGGGGCTGTGCGTGAGAAGGTGAAAACTACAGGGAACGATTAAAGCGATGCAAAGCGTTTGACTTGAAGCGTTGCTGCACATGATCAAGAAAAGACACCAAAGTAGGTTTGCGAGAGCGAATCGAAAGCTTTAGGAGCTGTCTGCTCTGCTCTCTATAGCTCATGAATGTCACACAATCTGGATATTTTAGGCAATATTAAAATCCTGGCTGGGACGTGTCCTGTTTGAACGGTGCATATGCCCACCCTAATTTTATTTGTCATCCTTCATTTTTCATATGACATTTAAATTTGTCATATTCTTCAATCTCTTAACCTTTAGCAAAACCTTTAACCTTTAGTTTTGAATCTCACTGGGTCTCTCGCGAAAAGTAAATCAAACTTGCTTTGTGTTGCAAGTAGGGATGGGTATCGTTAAGGTTTTAACGGTATTACTACTCTTACCGATACTGCTTAACGGTCCGGTACTTTAACGGTATTCTTATCGGTACTTTGTGTTGTGTTAGGCAGTCGAAAACTTTGTATTTCTCTGTCTGCACATAATGCACTTTTGAAAAATGCTTTGAAAGATTGCTTGTGTTTCCGCCCTTGCATGCAAAAATTTTGTTGCACTTATGACAACCAGCGTTGCATCAACTCTAGTGAAGTATAACCACACTTTGTAACGTTTTGCTGTCTCCGCCATCGTCACTCTTTGTATTAAGCAGGAGTTTTCATACTGTAAGGGGCCGTTCACATATCGCGTCTAAAAAAGCGTGGAAAACGCTAGGCATGCCACTTTCTGATTTTTTTCCCCCAAAGCCTTCAGACACTTGCGCTCCTGAGGAGTCTGCCGTTGCAAAGCAACCATGACCTTCTCTATCCATGAAGACGCGGAAATTTCAGCAATGGATAAATGGATTTGCAGCACTAAAAACTGCTTGCAGTAGCACTGCTACTAAATTAATTTAAAAATCCACATACAGCTATCAGCTGTTCCTTCATCTTGGCTGAGCTTTCAACGTTGTTACGGAAAAGGTGAGGAAGTTACATGACCTGCGGTGCGCTAGCGGCATTCTGAAAAGTTGAGATTTTTAACACCGCGTGCGCGTCGCGACCGCGTCGCTTCCATTTTACATTTGAAATAACGAACATGAGCACGCAAAAGACGCGATATGTGAACAGCCTCCGCGGCGTGCATGAGAGATCTCGCAGATTTCACAGACAAACGTCTTAATATCGCAAATTAGAAATGTTTGGTAAGATAAAATGTGCACGATAACATTATTAAGCAAATCTCTTCGCCATCGTCAATCTTTATTATTAAGCGGGAGTTTTCATACTGTTATGTCTGTGCGTGCGCCGCGCTCGTTGTGGTGTGTGTGTCTGTGACTAATGGGCCTTTCACACAGGACGCGGTATGCACGGCGCTTGCTGCTGGGTTCAGCATTGCCCTTCAGATACAACGCGATTTGCGCTGCGCTATGGCGTAGGCGGAGTTTTAAAAACTTTTAGCGGGAGCTCTATCATAGTCTGTTGTTCCTTGAATGGAGATATGTCTCCATGACACAGCTTTCCTGACGATGTCCCTATACTACCTCAAACTTGTATTGTACAGCTCAGGAAATTCTGACACACACATCCATTTTTAATTCCGTGCTTGTTTTGGATCCCCCCATTCTATTGGTCGTGCTGGTAATAGTCACAGAGCGCAGTGGCAAAAGTTGAACTATTTTGAACTTTGACCGCGGTGTGCGCGCAAGCACGTAAATGATGCGCACCGCTGCGCTTGCGCTTTGGTCGACGCAGCAACAAAACGTCCTTGCGCGGCGCAAGCCATTGAGATGAATGGGTTTTATAGCACAGCGCCGCGCATACCGCGTCCTGTGTGAAAGGCCCATAACAGACAGCCTCCGCGGCATGCACGAGAGATCTCGCAGATCTCACAGACAAACGTCTTAATATGATCGCACATTAGAAATGTTTGGTGAGATAAAATGTGCACGATAACATTATTAAGCATAAATACATAGTACATTAATTTTTTCCCTTCCAGTACCGAAAGCAGAACCGATACCGTCAGATCTTACTGATACTACAGTCTTTCATAATTTAGCCCCGGGGCCATTTTAATACCGGGTTTCGGTACCCATCCCTAGTTGCAAGGCAAATGATTGGCTGTTCGCCAGTGATTTCACACATTCATGTGCACGCCCTCCACAAATTCAGGATCAAAGCCTGAGTTGACAAAGAAAGTTGATGAACAGCATTATGGTACCAACAAAGTCGGACTGGAGAGGTTTGGTTTTGTCATCTCAAAACTAATCCTGTAACTCTGAATTTGTTCAGCTACCATCATGGTACAAGCCCCTGGTCAGGTGGTATAAGTCGGAGTTATGAGTTCAGTGAGGATGAGATGTAATTCCTATATTGCGTGAATGCACCCTGTGAGTGTGACTATAGCATTTTATGTGCAAATAATTTATCCACATTAAGCCAGTGTATGTTTTTAATGCACATTTTAGATATTTTATTGGCATCTTGGTTTTTTCATCTAGAAGTTTTTAATGCACTTGTAGTAAAATTCATATGTTATAACCTGACTGAAGAAGTAGCTCTAACTGGACTGGCAAATGCCTATTTAATAGTTTTTGCTTAATTAGGCATCCTAAATGTTTAAGAATGCACTCTTAAAAAAAAAAAAAAAAATACTTATGCTTACTTTTAAATGATTGATACGATAGAGTTAATATAATATTGGTGTTATATATGCAGTGTCTCAATCTCATGTCCAAAGGTGTACGACCACATACATTATCTTTGCTTTAAATTTTAAACAGGAATGGGGAGTTTCTTGGTTATTTATGCCTCTCTCAGTCTTTCTCTGTTTAAGACAGTGGACTTTGTGATCAATACCACCAAATGTGTTTGGTTTTATCTGATTAAATCAGCACATATCCTCACTTTAGACTAGTTTTTCACTCTCTTTCTCTTTCCCTCCCCCTCCCTCCCAAAGGAGCCAATCAGCTCGCAGGCTGTCCTTCTGACCATAATAGAAAGCGAGCAAGAAAGAGGAAAAGAGAGACCGAGTGCTGGAGCAAAAGCCATGATGCATTTCTAGACTGGAGAGAGAGCGAGAGAGAGAGATGGGTGAAAACGCTGTTGAACAGACAGCCATCTCGTAACTCATCCCCCAACAGGCTGCAGTATGATTTTAATAGTAGTCACACTGCGTGAATATGCATTAATCTTGGGAAGAGAGGCTGAATAACTCAGTGGAGTTGACTTGAATCTTCAGGATTGCACACATTTATTAATGCTGTTTGCAGTACTATTATAATTGCTCACTATAAGTACTGGCACGTAACTCGATTGTTCTATGGGCATAAATGATACCTTAAAATGTGCTTCTGTAAGCTATTACTTTTCTAAACTTACAGACTTTCATTTTTTTTCCTGTGGTGCGGGAGATATCAAAGACATAATTATAAGGTGGGACCTGAGTCATATCTAGAGACCAGAATATCAATAGTCTTAGGGCTGGGCTCTTTGCACTTGGGCAAGTAAGCAGCCACCCAGAATAACCTAGCAACCACCCTCAACACCCTAGCAACTAGGGCTGTGTAAAGACCAATTTCAGTGTTTGCAAACAGCAATGACATTTTTTTTGTGGCCGGAGCCTATGTGGTGGGAGAAAATGGCAGTTTTAATTAGAGCCCGACCGATATGGATTTTTGGGGGCCGATGCCGATATTAACTCGAAAAGAGCCGATTTATAAGCCGATATTTTGATTTTAAAAATAATCTGGATATTAGACCCATTTCCTATAAACTGCATTTACACAACATTCAATAGCAAAATATCTGCCTGTTCTATATATGTGGGCTGTATAAACCATTTTCCAGAATGGACTATGTTAAAAAAGAAGCCTTAGATTACAGTCTCAATGACTAAACAATTGCACATCAAAAGTATATATTTTTTAATGATCAAAAAACAGTCTGGTTTTAAACATTTAACACTTTTACTTTCTTCCAGTTGAAGCTGGTTTTAACAGTCTGTGTGTTTACTGTAAATAAATTATAATACTAAAGTTAAAGTATTTGCAGAAGTAGTCCCACACTTTGCTGCTACAGCATTCACCTTTTTCAGCCATCTGTAGGCAGAAAGAGAGACGGAGAAAAAATAAGCATGTATATTAATAATATCACCATGTATCATTACTCATGTCATCATTAGAATTATAATAATAATAAACTGGGATCTCCTACATAGGCAAAAATGAGAAATATATATATATTTTTTTTTTATTTGTCAAGCAATAGGTATTACCTACTTATATTTAACAATATTATTTCAACATTTTCCTGTTATGTCTGTAAAGCTGCTTTGAAACAATATGTAAAAAAAAAAAAAAAAGCGCTTGTTCAGCTCACATTTATTTACATGTCCCCTCTGGTTTAATTATTTCTGACGCACCTACTGTAGTTACTGTAACTACACTATATTTGCTCTCACAGAACATCGTCTTGCCTACTATTACCGGAAGATTACGGAATCAATTCGAAGTTGAATGGTTAACGTTAGTGTCATGAACACACCGCTGTCAATTTTGAGAAGAACCACCTTCAAACAAGTTAATAGCAAGCATTTAAGGGGCCTGCTAAAAAGGAAGCTATTAGCGTTAGAGTAACGTAACCAGCCTGAATTCACCAAATTGTTCTCTGGACCTGAGGGTAGCCTCTTCTTCCTTGCTTCTCTCTTAATTCTCATCAGCAGGACTAGCGCTATCGCTCGCTTCTTACAACGGGACAAATACATGTTTGTTGCTGACCGAAAGGAGGAGGAACAGACTATGAAAGAGCTCCCGCTAAACGTTTTTAAAACTCCGCCTATGCCATAGCGCAGCGCAAATCGCGTTGTATCTGAAGGGCAACGCTGAGCCCAGCGGCAAGCGCCGTGCATACCTCGTCCTGTGTGAAAGGCCCAATTACGCGGTCATTATGTGGGAAACACACCGCAATAGAATAAGAATAAGTTAAACGCTAACGTTATAGTTTGACCTCCTATTAACGTTCGCGCTCTTCCACTGATAAACATGGTATTAGCTTTGTGGCTAATCTAATATAGCAATGCATTAGCGGCTGTAAGTGATGTTACAGAATATTTAGAAGTGATAATGATAGGACCGTTAGCTAGAACTACCACACAGTTTTTATATACAGGGTATGAACTAAATCTACAATCATTTCACATGACGAACGACAGACTCACCGTCAAAACAGTTGATCGCTTTCTTCTGTAGTGGACTTCTGGCGCTGTTTTTAACTCTGGAGCTGCAGAGCTCCCTCTGGTGGGCACACTATGCAACACTCATAACATGAGTGAAGCATGAGACTCTGTTTCTCATGTTTCATCGGCCGTTATAAATGCCGATGCCGATTTAAATGCAATTAGCTTATATCGGCCGATAATATCGGCCGGCCGATATATCGGTCGGGCTCTAGTTTTAATGTAGCAGTCTACGGAAGCCATTTATATCTCAAAATTCTAAGTTTTTTTTCTTGCATTTCCCAGATAATATCTCATAATTCTGGCAAGAAAAATCAACTCGTCATTCTTTTTATAATCCCACACTTCTGCTTTTTTCCTCAGAATTTTGTTTAAAGTTGCTTCTGTTAACATTAGTTAATAAACCATGAACTAGCTTTAATGATCATTAAATTAATATTTAATATTTTTATTAATTTACAGCATAGTACAGGTTCAATTTTATTATTATTATTATTATTATTTTTGATTAATCTGTATGAATCATTGTGGTCCAGTCTAGCTGTCGGTATCAGTCAAATCCACTATTGGTTGACCAATTGCCCCCCCTCCCCTCCATAAATTCTTCAGAATATTTTATCAGTCTGTTCAACAGAAGAAAAAAAGTCATACAGGTTTGGAGCAATGTAAGGGTGAGTAAATAATGAAAGTTTGTTTTTGGTTGAACAATCCTTTCATTGATGTAAATTATACAGGGATCCTTCTTAGTTAACTATGAAAATGTTAACTTTAAAAATTAACAACAGGACTCAAACTATACTGTTGATTAATAATCAAATGTATGCATTTGGCACTGTTCCCACAGATCCATCAAAAGTTTTAATATGACTTAAAGTTAGTTATATATAATTTAAGGCTAGTGGAAGTCTTAAAAATATTTTTAAAATGTCTTTTCATTTTAAGAGGTTTTACAGGAAAAACAGAATAACAATCTGGTATAATAAGATTATTAGACTTAAAAAAACTGTGATGGGTTGCGCTGTCAAGGGTATAAAATATTAGTTACGTTAATTCAGCACAATAATACATTTTTTGCCTTTATTTAGATACGATGTTACCATATGAGCAAAATCTGAAAATGTAAAAACGAAATAACTCCAAAGTGACTAATATTGCATTAAAGGTATACATTTTATTAGTTTGTGGAAATCAATATTTATTTATAACCCTCTACATACACCTTGGCAATATAAACGCCATTGGCTAGTACAATTTTTACCAGACATGGGGACTTGTGACTTGGTGACTTGGACTCGAGTCGACTCGAGTCGCTATTTTTAAGACTTGTGACTTGACTTGACAAAAAATAAAATACTTGAGACTTGACTCGGACTTGGAAGTTAAAGACTCGGGACTTGACTTGACTTGAGACAGGATGACTTGAATGACTTGAGTGTTAATCACATTATGTTTTCAGTTTGAATATAAAATATATAAATTATTTTTAAAAAATAAAATTGATTACTCAGCTGGAGCGCAGGCTGAGAATCGCGTTGTCATGTCATGACATCATCAGTCATGCCCTCTCTACCTTACGCAGACTTACGCCCTCTCTAAGTGGGCGTGCACTTAGATCAGATATCACATCACATCAACATCTCAGCTTGAGGGGTACTGAGGGTCATCGCTTTTGTCGTCAATAATTCGCGCCTAAAAACGCGTGGAAATCGCTAGTCGCGCCGCTTTCTCATTGTTTCCAAAGCGCTCGGGCAGTTGCGCCCCTGAGGCGTCGAGCGTGTCTCACCGCGTGCGCGTCGCGACCGCGTTGCTTCCATTGTGAGCGCGCATACCGGTGGCGCATACATGGTGGGATAGACCACATCGTGCTCGGCTTGCAGACAAGACTCTCGAATCTTATATTTTGCAAGTGCAATACCTTGTAATAGAGGTAATGACTTACGGATGTACTCTGAGAGAGAGATTGTGTGTGTGTGTGTGTGTGTGTGTGTGTGTGTGTGTGAGAGAGAGAGAGAAACACTCGTGCTTCACCTGATGAAGGAAACCCAAACTGAGTCTGACTCCAATCACAACCCCAACATTCAGAAACTAATTGACAAAAATCTGAAGTATAATTATGATGAAAAATGAAAAAAAATGAATTTGAGCTCCAAACCAAACTCCAGTGTTATTCGGCCCTAAACAGAACCACAAAACTGGCAAATTACTTATCACTCAAGCAATTAAAAGAAAGACAAATCCTTTCAAAATATCGACTCCGTGATCATGATTTGGAAATAGAGATTGGTAGACATAAAAGATCCTGGCTACCGAGAGAAGAGAGACTGTGCAAACACTGTGAGCTGAATCAAACAGAGGATGAGAAACACTTCCTTCTTGTCTGTCCCAAATACAGCACTACAAGAGAAACATTCTTCCCACAGTTTGAAGCTTTGAATCCTTCATTCTTGTCTCTAAATGACTCAGAGAAACTACTCTGTATACTTGGAGAGAATGAGACGGCAGTCACAATAGCTACTAAATATTTATACACCATACACACCATACGAAAGGGATAATTTATTATATTCAACTGTTTTATTTTATATTCTTAATTCTATATAATTACTATTATTAATATTAGAAATATTATCTGCTGCTGCTATTTTTATTGTATTTTATTGTAATCATATTTTATTCTGTATCTAAATGCTAAATTTGGCAATACTGTAACTCAAATGTCATGCCAATAAAGCAACTTGAACTTGAGAGAGAGAGAGAGGAGAAATGTAAGAAAGTTTAATGTTGTATGTAAACTGTGTTTGAGGGGAAGTTGTGGCCTAATGGTTAGAGAGTCAGACTTGCAATCGAAAGGTTGTGAGTTCGAGTCTCGGGCCGGCAGGAATTGTGGGTGGGGGGAGTGCATGTACAGTTCTCTCTCCACCTTCAATACCACGACTTAGGTGCCCTTGAGCAAGGCACTGAACCCCCAACTGCTCCCCGGGCGCTGCAGCATAAATGGCTGCCCACTGCTCCGGGTGTGTGTTCACAGTGTGTGTGTGTGTGTGTGTGTTCACTGCTCTGTGTGTGTGCACTTCGGATGGGTTAAGTGCAGAGCACAAATTCTGAGTATGGGTCACCATACTTGGCCGAATGTCATGTCATGTCATGTCACGTCACGTCACGTTGTTTGAGAGAGAGAGAGAGAGAGAGAGAGAGAGAGAGAGAGAGAGAGAGAGAGAGAGAGAGAGAGAGAGAGGGGGGGGGTGTTCAGAGAGGGGTCTGTTGGATGTTTAGCTGTTATTTGTTTTATGGACTCAATGTTTAAAATGTAAAACATTTCTGTTGGCAGAAGTGAAAAATAAATAATTTTATGAAGTTACAATTTTGTTTGATTCCATGATGTATTTTACTGAACATGAGTATTTACAATGCAAATCCAAATTATTTTAATTTACTGTTACTTATATCTTGTCTTTAACTTTATTAAGATCAGATTCTGCAGGTAAAATTACAATAATAAGGTGACTTGACTTGGACTTGACTTGACTTACTACAGGACTTGACTTGACTTGACGACATAACTTGTCCAAGAAAAAAATACTTGGGACTTACTTGAGACTTGAAGGTTAAGACTTGAGACTTACTTGAGACTTGCACATGTGTGACTTGGTCCCATCTCTGTATTTTACACACACACACACACACACACACACACACACACACACACACACACATATGATTCCAATCAGCTTATTTTTGTAAAATGGCACAGCTTCTTAATCAGTCAGTCAAGCATTATATTATGGTATTAAGCACTATTTAATGATAGAACTTTAGTGATTAGAACTAAAACTTGATAACCATGTATGAATGCATATTTGTCATTTTAACTGAACTTAAGACTGGTGGTGATGCTTAATGATATTTTTGGTCATTGAGGGTTTCTGTAAAAAAAAAAAAAAAGTAATAGATCATATTAATTATTATTAGCTTCTACTAATTCTACTACCATACGAATAATATACAATGCACTATGGATTGATGAGCTGCTGGGTTCATGAATAATAATCACGTTGTGATTAAGAACTGATTAAGAAGTTCTTTCTGTGTTCACTGCTCCGTGTGTGTGGACTTTGGATGGGTTAAATGCAGAGCACGAATTCTGAGTATGGGTCACCATACTTGGCTGAATGTCACGTCACTTTCTTTGTCTGCGTTCGGTCGAACTGATTTGCTGAAATCAAAACAGGGATGGTAATAGATCAGCGCCAGCCAATTAAATTGCCATTTGCGCATTAGCTCCGCCCACTCCCGGGGAAACCGGCATATCTTCTGCTTGTTCTAAAAAGTTGAATAATTCAAAATGAACTCTATTATTTTGTCAGGAGAATACGACAAAGAATATAGTTTACATGTAACTCGTCGATTCAGCGTTGTAAGACTCTCTCTCTCTCTCTCTCTCTCTCTCTCTGTGCATGTATGAGAAACAGTGCTATCAGCAAAGCGACGGCGAGTCATGCGCCTTCACACAGAGTTTACAGAGCGTCAGATACAGGTGTACTGTGCGTCCATTGAGATGAAGTGAAAAGTACAGATCGCTTGATTGAGAGCGAAACTCTGAAGCGCGCAGTCAGTGTTCAGCGAGTGAAAATGTGCTAATCTTATAATAGCCTTGAACACACACACTGGCGAGTAAAATCTAAGAATTTATTAGCCAATGGGTATCAATAGACATAATTTAATCGCCCAGAGTAAAATTTAGACGCGTATGCCAGTGATTTACTCGCAATGTAGAGGGTTGATTCAACAGATAAAATAATCATCTCAACCAATAACTGCTCTGTCAGTGCCAACTGAGGTAAATTGTTAAATTGCACTTCTGTGTTTCACAGAATTCTATGAAAATTATTATAAAGTTCCTCAATGTGTACAGTGTAGTGCAACATATCCTCAATTTATAGGCCATTTGTACCTCACTGGCATCCTGTAAGTGTGTTTTGTAGATGTATAGCCCATACTAGTGTACCGTCTTTTTTTGCCAGATCCTTGTGATTCATCATCAGACTCCAATTGGGAGCTGAACTACTTACCACTAGAACTCCCTATTAGAACAACAGACAGGCCCACAGGGCCAAAATCTAACAGATACGGAGGAGTCGTCTCCCTCATTACCTGCTCTGTGTGTGAAAAGATGTTTCTCTCAAGGGAAGGGGGTAAAGAGATTTGCCTTTGAAGAACAAAAAAAGGAACACTATGGGCTGTAGGAGCAATGTCTTCATTATGCAAACAGGACAGAACAGAAACAAGAGTTTTTGAGCCTCTGATGGCGTTCAAGAGATGCTGCTTTCGGATGCGAGTACGCAAAGCAAAACTGGGATGCTGCTGCATGTTTAAAGACATGACGCTCTTTGGATCTTCTCTTGTCTGTGAGTGTTGCATAACAGAATGACTGGGTTAGAAGCCTGTTTAACCCTCTGTGTAGCATGCAGAGGGATATTAAGAGCTTCCAGTGAGATCTTCTTTCATTAACACCTGCTGCAAATACTTTCATCTGTGTTTCTTGCAATGCAAGGGCCCTGCTATGTTTGTGTCTGTGCTTTGTTTATTGAAACATCTTGAGCGGGATCTTTGAACCATTCGAGATGTGAATCAGTGATGTGTGTTGCTCTAACATGTGCACCATGTGTGATTTCAGACTTGATCCACTGCACCAATGAGATGAATGTGAACGTGCCCCAGCTGGCTGACACTCTGTTCGAAAGAACCACCAACAGCAGCTGGGTTGTGGTCTTCAAAGCGCTCATCACTACACACCACATAATGATGTATGGAAATGAGGTGAGAGATTCTGCCCTGGTGCTTAATTTTTTATTTATTTTAATGTGGGCCCATATTTTCACCAGCATGACACCTTTCTACACTGTTATCATTAAAGATCCAGCTCGGTCAAATTGACCTACATGACAAATCACACCTCAGCAGTCACAATTTTCCTGTTTGTGACTGAGCATGTTTGAGATATACACTTCTAAGCCCAGCTACATGCATAAATCCTCATCCAGGCATGTTCATCGTGTACATTAGAATTACATTTTCTTAGTTCAAAGCAAGTGACCCTTTGAGACCTCAGTTATGTCAATTAATATTTTAAATATTTTAATATTTTACACTACTACTCAAAAGTGTGGAGTGTAGATTATGTTTTTGAAAAAAGTCTCTTTTGCTCATTAGGGCTACTTTATTTTATAATACAGTAATATAAAAATACATAAAAACTGTAATATTGTGTAATATTTTTCAATTTTTTTTACTGATGGCAAACCTTTGAATGGAAGTGTATTTTTGCACATTTAAATGTAGGATAAGCAATTTCAGAAAGCTAGCATTAGCAAGTTAGCTTTGAAAGCAAGATCCCCACCCTCCCTGCATAATCACTTTAAAAGCCACGCCTCCCCCATAACACACAAATGCGCTCAGGCAAACCAGAGACTAACCTGTGACACGATGAAAGATGGTGTTGGTGGAGGGTTGAATGCAACACTGTCAGATTACCTCATGTCTCATTCACAGATTGAAAAACATTACAATACAAAGCGCATAATGTTACAATTATTGTGCCTTTCTTTCTCATTGGACCGCACTGTTGATGTATCATGTCTTCACAAACGGTGCGCAGAGGTATGAAAATACATATTTTACAGGCAGATAGGACAGTTCGGACTGAACATTTTCATTGGATGAACATTTTCTGGTCCTTTGCAGTCCATAGATGATATAAACATGCAAATATAGACTGCTTAATTTACCAAAGTTACCGGGATATATCGAGGATTTCAACCAGCATAACAAAAACTGTTTTTGAACCAAAACACCTGCCCTGTCCTTTAAATCAGATGCAGATCTAATTTCTGATTTGAGCTACATTTAACCATACTTTTAGTGTGTCCTGTGTGTGTACATATAACATTTGATTTCACTAGTTTTTGTATTACATCGTCATGAGGGACTGGTCGACAATATGTCAAACTCCTGTTGGATGTTTCTAGCATTTTGAAATTGAAAAGAAAAACACTTGTAGCCATGTGCTGTTAGTACAATACAGTGTTTGAGTTTGAAAGTCTGCACGGTTTATAAATGCAACAATGAGAGTTAGATGCTTCTATTCAGGCACAAACACATAGTCCACTAATGAAGAACAGTGGGTAGTTGAGAACAAGACACACACATACACTTTAATGATATATGCAGTTAGGATGTGACCTAGATGTGCACGTGGCTCGCTTAATGCATTGCTACAACATGAGCACCTTGCTACATTATCTAAATGAGGACGTACCAAATATTTGTTCTCTTTTTATGAAAAGCTAATTGTAACTATTTTACACACTACTTTAAAACAAAAACTACTTTTTAAGAATTAAAAATTATTTTAATTACATTTATGAATACTTTTCACACTACTATTGTGCGTATCCCAAAAGGACATTTTATCCGTTTCGGATAATGTGTGGGCTTCAGTAAAACTGCAGTGAATTCAGCTCTAAGAGATTGAGTAAGTTCAGTGAAGGATTCGTCTGCTTTAGATCAATAACTCATGAGTCATTTGCATGATACATTAAAGGAATTGCCTCAGTGTCATTTCTTTGTGAACTTGACTACACCAGTATGATTGTTTTTAAGTGCAGCCAGTGAAGAAAACACATCTATTGTATCGTACCATTGTTCTTTTTCAGTACACAGTCCTTTTTATCTCATCACATTCAATTCAGACTGCAAGCTCACAACTCGGGTGAAATATAATTACATTTTCTGTAGCGCTGTAGATTCTGCAGGAAACAGCATAAAAACAATGGCAGCACTAGTGACTCTCACACGCGTCCGTCATCATTCACTTGGGCTATAAAATAAAAAGTCCTTCACTTTAGTTTCTCAGCCCGCCAGTGTCAGAGATAGAAAATGTGCAGGACTGTCCTTCAGCACGCCCTGTTCTGCGGCATGACGGGGCACTAATCAGCCAGGGGTGGTTTTTGTTATCAGAGCTAAACGTCTGGTCCAGGTCGAGTCTGATCTTAATCCTTTACCCCATTATGGCTTGAAAAACATAAGTTTGGTTATCGCTGTCCGTTGAGGGGCAGAGACGTTTGGAGGACATTTGTCTTGTCAGCAGTAACCCTGTAAGAGGGCACAGGAAGGGCCACAGATAAGGTGTTGTTGATAAGGGCGTTTCCACATGCGTTTGTGCAAATAGGAGAGAGAAAGGGCGATGTCACTCACTGATGGCCTAGATGGAGAGAACACAATTTGCTGTAGTGACGTCACTGGAAGCGTATGTTGTATAGGTTTGAGAGAGAGAGTGAAGGGGGGATTAAAGAAACATCTGGTTTAGGATCAGGAACTTTAAGAGACAGAGAAAGGCAAGGGACAGAAAGAGAATTGGTTGGATTTTTTTTGATCAGCTGGTTCATGTGGGGTCACACAGTGGACCAATTGCTTAACCTTGTATGGGGACACCACTGCCCCGTCATCCATGGAAAACGGTTCATTTTAGATACTGAGGGAAGACTGAGTGGGCGAGTGAGCTTATACTTGAGATAGAGAGAGTCTGTGATTGTGTGTGAGGGAAGGTTATTGGATCTAGTTAACACTGGAGGCTTAGCTAAACTTTTGTCTAATAAAGATAAATAACCCCCTGTATTTAAAGAGATATGCCTCAATCTCTTATGTCTTTTTGCTTTCGACATTAACTTCTGAGTGGAATAGCCCATAGACAAAACAAAAAATTGTTCATATTCAGAAATACATAAACAATGACCAGAAGATTGAATAAAAATCTGATTGAGTGAAACAAATTGAATATGAATGCAGAATATTTGTCACTTAAAAAGTTGGCATCTTTTTAATAGTCACTGGGATCATACATATATATATATATATTAGGGCTGCAACGATTCGTCGACGTTGTCGACAAAAATCGATAATAGAAATAGTCGACAATAAGTTGTCGCCAGACATGTTTTTTCCGACCGAGTGAGGCATCTCTCTTCATTACAATCTCTGCCTAGAGTCGCACATGCGCATTAGCTTCTCTGCTGAGCGATAACATACATAAATCGAAATATTGAGAAAATAGCCTTCAAAGTTGTCCATTTCTATTGACGATAGTGCTGCATCCATTCACACAAATGTGCCTGCCCCTGGTTTACAGGAAGAAAATGTTTACTTGATTTTAATTTATTTTTTCTTATAAAACAAAATAAATGTGCCTGTCCTTTATAAAAATGATAGAGTTTCTTTATTTATGCATTTATGTCTATACTGACCGAGCGCTGTGCCTAATTGGTTTTAGACAGGGCATTTTTATTTACTTTTAGTATGAATCGGCCTATCGGCAGCAAAGTTCACTAAAATATGCATTTTTCATTAAAGTACCCCCTTCTTTCTTGTGTTTACTATAATTTTCCACAGAATTAAAGCAATCTCATGCTAAATTTTAGAAAAATTTTATAATTATTCGATTAGTCGACTAATCGTTTCAATAGTCGGTGACTAGTCGACTATTAAAATAGTCGTTAGTTGCAGCCCTAATATATATATATATATATATATATATATATATATATATATATATATATATATGTAAAGCTCAATAGGACAGTCCAGAATCTAACAAGTTTTTAATTTTAAGTGAATATCCACCGCTATCATCTCTTAAACATATTTTGGTAACACTTTAGTATAGGGGCCAATTCTCACTATTAACTAGTTGCATATAACATGCCTATTATTAACATATTGTCTATTTGGTTTGGCAAAATGTGTGATTGTTTGATCTACTCACTGTTGTCTAATGCAGCTGTGTCTACAGAAAATCAGTTTCTGGCCTTATTATGCAGTGAAAAAAAACCTGGACTTTTGAAATGTAATTAACTTTCACATCTGAAAAGTCTTTCTTGTACAGCTGGTGTCACATAGGCCACATGGGCTCCTGGATGTTAATCAATAGCCAAATAGCTTTAGGCATTGTTTCAGGCTATTGCAGTAATTAATGCAACCTTTCTGAAATATCACTGATAGTTAACACAGAAGATTAATGTCAACTTAAAACCACCAAAGTGTTTCAGTATTTAATAAATCCATGTAAATGTCAGTCTTGAAAATGCCTTTTTCTCTGTGAACGTCAACACAGGTGCTCAGCATGTACTCAGGGATTCAGTCTCTGATTCATACAGTGCACTTGCAGAAATAAGCTGCAATTCAGTCATGCTGTGTGATGGTTTAAATTAATTCATTGCTATTTATAAGATCAGAATGTGCAATGTATAATCCATGGAGTTGTGTCAGTTGCAAGATCCTTCTGTTTCATAATTTCAGAGAACATGTAATTGAGCATAAGAGAATAATTGCTTCTGTTTTTCAGATGATCTATAAGTGATATGAAAAAAGACTAGATATTATAATACAAATTCATACATACAAACATTTGTTTGAGCATCCTGTAAAATTTGGAAAAGCGTCTCAAACTGCACAGGAAAAACAAATGCCGTTTCATGTTGAGTTTGAAGGCTTTTCTGAGATAGCTGTGAAATGGGCTGCTTAACATTCTGGCCATGTGCTGACTCTGAGTTCAGGTCTCTCCTGTGTGGGATCTGTTTGCATAATGGATGCTGTTTGTGAGTGATGTGCGCTAGGTAAGGTAATTATTACCTTTATGAAACATTCTCTCACTCCCCTGATGACTTTTTCTTCTTTACCCTGCAGGCAGGAATGGCAAATCTGGGCAGAAAACAAATGGCTGCTGCTCGGTAATCAGTAATTCATAAGTAGGGAATACAGATAAACCACATGTGGGAATTGGTGACTCACCTTGTTGGATTGGACCATTGACTTTTTTTTTTTTTTTTTTTTTTTGCGGTAGTATACAAAGTGGTAGTGACATAGGGCTTCTACTCAGTTATCCATGATGCTTTTTCACTGCTATAAGCTGCTGTCCACACTGGTGTGCAGGAAGGTCATTTTTATTGATCATTTGCATTTTTTTTTTGATGGTGAGATTTTGTGAGCGTTAAACAACACTACATCAGTTTGTATGGTGCTTAAAGATTATTATTTTTTTTTTGGTCTCACACTTCTGTTTTGCATTCTGGTACCGTCAGTTTAGCTCTGAATCAGATTTGATTCCAGCTCTCTGCTTTCCAAACTGAATGGGTTTTGTTTGAAAATAATCGCTATCAAACAATGCACCTCTTTTCGCACCCTGTCATCATCTTTTTGTGCTCTGCGTTTTTCTTTAAGCCTTTATTTCTTTTTTCTAACCGCGGTAATTGCTCAGGCCGTATCCATAGAAACCTCAGAACATGTATGGATCGAGAGAGCGAAGACCAGCAGCCGGCACATTATCAGGGCATCATCGTGCAGCCTATTTGCACATGTTCCCTGCAGGGTTAGCACACCAACATGCACACATACAGATTTCACATAGCAGTTCCAGCGCTGCTTCTGGATCTTTTCCTGACTGCACCAACAAAATCAGTGGCTAAAACATGAGCAATCCCTTTTTCCAGATTGCTGATATCTTCCCTCAGCCTGAGTTGCTGTGTTAATAGAAACTGCTCTCTTTGGGAAAGAAAGCTCCCTGCCTTAATAATAAATGATGCTTCACTCTCACGCTACTCGAGGTTTGTTCTCACATTAGTTATTTGCTAAGCAGAGAATGCCGGACCCTTTCTGGCCTATCAGTCTGTAATTTGTCATTTCTTACTTCTGACATCCATTTTGAATAACCTCAGCTACGTAAAAAAGGCATTGAGAATGAGGATTTCATGCAGAGAAGTAGGCAGGCAAATGTGGATTTGCAGACTCCACTGAATTAGTAATCTATATTGATCTACGCTCTGGAATGGAGCAATGTTCTCTGCAGGTACAAACTGGCTTGGCAATGCATTTTCCACAAGGTTTCTCTCTGAGGTTAAGTCATGGTGCCAGAGAGAACTAGCTCATGCTTCGCACAGCTGCCATCCTGGGGATTTTCGTCATGGTCTGAATATGGTACGCCTCACTCTGCTTCTTGTCTGGAAATCCCTAAGGATTTCAGACCGGTATTTGAGGCACCAGTGCAAAGCGGAAGTATCTCAGTAGTTTTCTGTGAGAATGATTAGGAACACACTGTAAGAGCAGATTTTTTTTTTGATGCCAAGAACGTTTGAAATTTTGAAAGGAGTCCCCTTTCTTAAATATTTAGACATCCACAATGTATAATTTTTTTTATAAAGATTAATTTAAACCGTAAGGAAAAAAAAATATTTTGTGAAATCTTGTTAGCAAAATTTAATTTGTGGCTTTAATATTGTCATTTTTCTAATAAAATTTAATTTATTATCTGTTCTGTACAGATTCATAACCTGTAGATAAATATATCCAAATAAATGTTAATTTATTTCTGTAGAACTGCAAAAAAAATATATTGTCCCAGATAAGCTTTGTCATTTTTTTTCTATATTGTTAAAATGTAGCTGCATTTTTGCCATTTGGCTGCAAAAATTCTTAAAGAGAATGAGGAACCTCACGCAAAGCCTCAATCACATGACCAGGGCCAACTCAGGCACCATGAGCTCACCAGAGATCAATCTTTCAAAGGGTGTGTGGCCTCTTTCCCTCTATAAACACAGCAGACTGTCAGTCTACTGTTCAGTGGATCGCCACTCTTGATCCTTCAGCTGAAGCAGAGCTCTTGGAATGCAGCATTTTCTTTAAGCCTCCAAGTCCTTCAGATGCATTTTAGGAACCTGTGATTTCAGTGACTCTCCACCTTTTTGCCACAGGCTGAAAATGGCCCCGGCCAGGACTATTTTATTCCTCTGTGCCAAGCAGATTTTGCTTGACTGCAGAGCCTGTCACCAGGTCCTCATGCTGGTTCTTCCCTGGGGTGAAACAAGCCTAAGGCTCCATCCCAGTACGTAAAAACTGTTTCCTGCTGACTCTTTTTCTTTGGTGTACTGATTTACCAAATAAGATCAAGGTTACACTTGCTGCATTCTGGTTTAGACTCAGTGTGGAACTGATAACTTTGTAGTGTCTTGTAAATGACATTGACAAATACAGTTTCTAGGAAAAACAATTTGTTCTATTCAGATTAGCTCACTAATCGTTTGTTGTCGTACCAGCCTAAAGTGTGTTGCAAATAGGCACAGGCTATTTGCGCTTGCACTTAAAGGGATACTCCACCCAAAAATGAAAATGTTCTCATCATTTACTCACTCTCACAATGTCCCAGATGTGCCGTCCCAGTTACTTTCTTCTGTGGAACACAAACCGATTTCTTTTTACAAAAGAAATAAAATAAAAAGGTTATTAAAGTCCTTGAAAGTTGACTTCAAAAACCATGATAGTAATCCATACAACCCCAGTTATATGTGAATATATGTCTGTTGAAGCGATGTCTAATATATGTGTGTGTGAGAGACATACTCATACCTCATTTCTAAATTCATGTCATTGATGTTGTTAATGATTCATCCATGCATGCATTTATTTTTTTGCACTCATACTTTTTTTAATGAAAACAATCTTGATCATTTGGTAAAACTACATATTTATCTTTGGTGTGTATACTAGACTTCTCCAATTATTTAATCAGTTTAAATCCTGCCCTTTTCTTTCAGTCGACTGCAAGCTAACATTGAGATCTGCCTCAATCCAATCAACAATCGAAAGATATAACCGAGCCCCCATCCTCCAATTTCTTTTTTTTTTTTTTTTTATGGTTCTACTCTAATGTGCATCACAATACGACAGTTAAATATGTCTCTGCTTTAGTTACATAACGATTTTAAACCCTGTGGTTGTTTGAGGGGGCCGACCTTTGTGTGCGATATAGTGACTAAATGAGATGTGGATGAGATGAGATGTGGATCTCAGAATATAATTTTTGTGATCAGATCACAAAACATTGATTGGTGGTGAGCTCCGTGTAAAGGTAAAGCGAATGTTTGAGAGTCTGTTTTACTTCATGTACACCACATACATGAAAGAGGTCAGAATGCATCCTAGTAGTAGTATATCTAAAAATTCCCATCATGTCTGTTCACAACAGCACCCAGACTGCTGTGTGCTTCTCTTTGCTCTTTTCCTCAACCCACAGCTGTGTGAGCTGATGGGACGGGGCTGGATGGAAGAGGGGAGCTGCAGCAGACGTATTTGGCAGCTCAGAGAAAGCTCAGAGGAGTCTGGTCTTGTACACGGTTCTAGGTTTCACACAGTGTACTGCAAATTCAGCAGCAGGGAGTTTCTGCACGTCAGGGATCAAGTCACTCCTGCATTCTGACATTTTAAGAGCTGCAGAAATCACATCTTGTATATGACCATATTTTGATTATTTCTTCTCTGTATCCGCAGCGTTTCATTCAGTATCTGGCCTCAAGAAACACACTCTTCAATCTGAACAATTTCCTTGATAAAGGTGCATTGCAAGGTATGTCAGAAACATGAACACCTTTCCTGTCTCTAAAGCACTGTACACACACTAATGATAAAGCCCTCAACCTTTTCCTCAGGCTACGACATGTCCACGTTCATCAGGCGGTACAGTAGATATCTCAATGAGAAAGCCCTTTCCTATAGGCTGGTGGCTGTGGACTTCACCAAGATGAAGAGAGGGTGGGTAAACCTCAGTTCTGCTTCTGTAATATTGCCTCCCTACAGTCAAGATTGTGTTCAAACACATTGTCTCAGCAGGACTCAATCTAATCAGGCTAGCTGATTACTCCGATAATTAAGTTGCTTTTAAAAGCTGATCAAGTCGCAGATTTTTTTAACTGCTAATTAAGATTGCGAGTAAGTGGTGGCGAGTTCTGATTGTTTATCTGTTTGTTGTGCAGTGTTGATGGAGTCATGCGCACCATGAACACAGAGAAGCTGATCAAAACGTTGCCTATCATTCAAAACCAACTGGACGCGCTGCTGGATTTCCAGGTTTGTGATTGAGAATATGTATGTATGTATGTATGTATGCTTTAAAACTTCCCAGTGATTCAAATCAATTCAGAATGTATTTCTTTATTTGTAAAGAACTGTTTCTCTTCTCTTTTTTTTCTTTCTTTTTTTCTTTCTTTCTCTGGTAACATGCTTCATAATCTCCTATTTAAAAAAAAAATCCATGTAATGAAAGTTTGTGGTCGGTAAGATTTGTTTAAATGTTTTTGAAAGTACTCTTCACTGCATTTAGTTGATCAAAAATGCAGTAAAAACAGTAATGTTGTGAACTGATTAACATATAAAACTGCTGTTTTCTATTTTAATATATTATCAAATGTAATTTATTTATGCATTTTTAGCAGTTAATTATTTGGTCTTCAGCATCACATAATACTTCAGAAATCATTTTAACATTTAACATGTGGTGTTCAAGTAACATTTCTTATTATCAATGTTGAAAACAGTTGTGCTGCTTAATATTTTTGTGGGAACCATGATCATTTTATTTTTTCATGATAGAAAGTTTAAATTTATACGAGATCTGAATCTTTTGTCACATTATAAATATCTTAACTGTGATTTTTGACCAATTTAATGCATCTTGCCAAATAAGTTTAGATTTTTCAAAGAAAGTCTTACTGACCCCAAGCTTTCAAATGGCAGTTGGTATGATGATGAAATGCAAGAACATTTACAGTATTAAAAGTCCCTTAGTTTTAGTCATTTCCACTTAGCTTGGATATATTTGTCGGTTTATAGTGCAGATTGTTTGATTTGTGCCTGTGATTGAAGTTATAATCAGTTCCCTTAAAATCAAGTGACCCTGAATCCCCATGTTGGAAAACCATATTTTAACAGAACAACATTGATGTTGGGTCAGTACAAGCTTTTTGGTATGATGTGTACGCTCTCCAGTGGATGTGTGGGTTTGTGTCTGTAGGCTAACCCTAATGAGCTGACTAACGGAGTGATCAACGCTGCCTTCATGCTGCTCTTCAAAGACTCCATCCGTCTGTTTGCTGCCTATAATGAGGGTGTTATCAACCTGCTGGGTAAGAGTAATCCACTCCCTTTCACTCTGGAGAGCATCCTACTCTCACACTCTGCTTTAGGGGTTACTAACGTCTTACTGCATTCTGAGCATAGAACAGTGCAGTTGAACCACAAGAGCTCAGGTCTTTCTGTATGCTATACATATTAATTACTAGTATGAGATACTTTCATCCAAATTGAACTGCGTCTGTGTACCACAAATAAGTGTTATTCAATCAATCCTGCTGTTGGTAGAAAACGTTTTGTATATTTTTTTTCATTGCTTGGACCGTATGTGACCCTGGACCACAAAACTCTTAAGTCTTAAGTGTTAATTTTTCAAAATTGAGATTTATACATCATCTGAAAGCTGAATATATAAGCTTTCCGTTGATGTATGGTTTATTAGGATCGGACAATATTTGGTCAAGATACAACTATTGAAAATCTGAGGGTGCAAAAAATCTTAATATTGAGAAAATCACCTTTAAAGTTGTCCAAATAAAGTTCTTAGCAAAGCATATTACTAATCAAAATTACGTTTTTATATATTTACAGTATTAAATTTACAAAATATTTTCATGGAACACGATGTTTACTTAATATCCTAATGATTTTTGGCAAATCAATAATTTTGACCCGTACAATGTTTTTTTTGGCTATTGCTAAAAATATACCCCAGCAACTTAAGACTGGTTTTGTGGCCCGGGGTCACATATTATCTATAACCGCTGTTGAATAGGTCTCTCTAGACTAACCCTCAACTTTTTGCAGCATAATTTGATGCTTGTAACTTTAGCTTGTTACTTTTTGGTTGATTCTTATAAAAAGATTTAAATGAAGCGAGGCCAGATTTATGAAAGATTTACATTTTATACAATTAGTTTTTATTTATTTTTTCAGCTATTTTTTCCCCACTTTCTTGTCCTGAATATAGCCATGGATGCTGGCATGGTGCTAAATTATAAGCAAGCAAACAAATATTACCTGAGCGAGTCTTGATCTTGTATCTCAAGAGGAATTGACATATTCAGAACCAAACTGTGTGCGATACTTGTGCTTTCTTTCTTATCTTTGACCTGATGTTGCACTTTCATCCATTGTTTGACCCCCTTAATATTCTAGCAGAAACGAGGCTTTAATTCCTCTTCAGCTATTGCTGCTGTTTACTCTGTTTGATCTCTAATTATTCAGTTAAGTTATTCATTTTTCCATGATTTTTATTGTTTTATTATTTTTTGTTGTAGCACGTCTGTTTAGGTTGATGGTCTAAAAATCCATTAGACTGCTAGCTCTTATATGCCCCTGTCTCTGTCAGACAGCCCAGAGTGTTTTGACAGTCCTCTGATGGGTAATTGCAGTCTTTATCTGTTTGAGTTGCTCTGCTAATCATTCTGCTTTCCCTCTTGTCTATCTTTTTTTTGTCCTCCTGTTTCAGAGAAATACTTCGATATGAAAAAAAACCAGTGTAAAGATGCCCTGGACATCTATAAGAAGTTTCTGTACAGGATGACCAAGCTGTCAGAGTTTCTTAAAGTGGCTGAGGTACCAGTGCAATGTGTGCGCGCACGCACACACACACACACACACACACACACACACACACACACACACACACACACACACACACACACACACACACACACACACACACACACACACACACAGTGCTTTGATACGACAGGTCTGAGATTAGACAGGCTGTTCAAGGATCCCTCCGCTCCCACAATTTATCTCTCTCTATCTCTCTCCGCCTCTCTCTCTCTCTCTCTCTCTCTCTCTCTCGCTCTCATCTCTCTATCAAACAATGCTCTGTCATTCATATTCACTAGAATGATGCGTGCACAGATGTCATACATTTATTCCAGCACTGCAATGCATTGCACAGTCCTCATGGATTGTGTCCATATAAACATACATGTGCCTATCCTGCCAGAAGTCATTCGGATGTCACTAGGTTTCATCCTTTGTTTGAGTTGAGGTTGAACTGACCTCTGTTTTGGTTTCTCTGTAAGCTCCTAAAAAAATTGCAACTGGTAAAAAGAGATTGAAATAAAAGCATAACATTAAAAAAGCATAACATCAGTCTGTTGATTGAGGGTCTCATTGGGTACATTTGTACACCAAGTACAACTGTTTAAGTTTATTAACTTGCTAATTACCTGACATACACTACCGTTCAGAAGTTTGGGGTTACTAAGATTTATTTTTAATTTTTTGAAATTAACTTTTATTCAGCAAAGATGCATTGTTTATCAAAAGTGACAGTAAATAGATTTATTGTAACAGTACCAAAAAATTCTATCTGCAAATTATTGCTATAAAAATCTTATTTTATGTCAAATAAATTCTGTTCTTTTGAACTTTCTATATATAAATTTATCAGTTTTTCCACAAAGAAATTAAGCTGTGCAACTGCTTTCAACATTCATCAAACAAGTATTTCTTGAGCACCAAATCAGTATGTTAGAATGATTTCTGAAGGATCATGTGACACTGAAGACTGGATGCTGAAAATTCATCTTTGCCATCAAAGAAATAAAATATTCAAAGAATTCACAACTCAAAATATATTAAAATAGAAAACAGTTATAAAGATTTAGAAGTTGTAATTATTTTTCACAATATCTTTTAAAACAATACAAAAATCTTACTGACCCCATATTTTTGAACGGTACTGTACATATGAAAATTAACCCCCAGCAATCTCCACAATGATTAAAAAAAAATCTTAACTCCGTAATAATGAATGACTGGATAAGCTTTGGAAAATCCATGTAAAGTTATTGGTCCAAAGTGTGGGAACCCTGCAGAGAGAGTGTACTCCACTAAGACTGCTTTATACAGTGTGAAATGAGCTGTTTCTCTCCCGTTACCCGTACTGAGTCCATTGATGGCTGTCGTTCCTACTGTGGATTCACATGGCATGAGACCTTTAAAGTCTCTCTCTTCTTCTGGCCCAAATGTAGATCAGTTTGGTGTTAATAGGACTCTCACTTACTCCTCTCTCTCTGACACTGATGAATTCACGTGCTGCAGCCTTCTTTCTCTCACTTCCCCTCTCAGTCCATCCAGCCAGACGTTAGACTGTCTGGTCTTATTTCCAGACTGGCTCTTCTACTCAGGGATTCAATATGACAATGAGTCTCTGAGAACAATGTCCATCACCATGTGAAATTCTTGTCTAATTTTCTTTATTTACCCCCACCATTTAAAAGTCGTCATTTGTAAAAATCGTTTTTGAATGTTAACCACTCCACACTTCACAGTCAGCCATGTCGAACATTATCAATGTCTATGTCCATTCCCATTGGTCCTCTGTGGCTCTCGGCATGCCACACCTATGTTATTTTTTTTCCTTTCATTTTTAATCACTGCATGAGTTAATGATCCTTTGTTTCTTCTTTTTTCAAATTCCTCCCCCCTCTCCTCGTTTGTTTGTTTGTTTACCTTTGTTTTGTTTTGTTTATGACACAGCAAGTTGGAATTGATCAGGGTGACATCCCAGATCTCACTCAGGTCAGTGTACATTTCATTTCCACTTTCTGTTTCTCCTCTACTTCCTGACTACGCTGCTGCTGTCGTCCATTGTACCACTGCTCTCTCTTCCTTCTCTCTGTGTTCCACCTGTCCTCGTCCTTTCTCTGGTTGTCTTACGTGCTGTTTTTGTACCCATGCTCACTGTTTTTTGGACGTTCTGTCTCTCGTTTTTTGGTTTAAAAAGTCAGGCTTAATATTAATCGCTTTAAGACTTGTGGCTTGACAGACGTTACCAAACACTCCTCTCTCTGTTTAGTTCCCTCTCAAATAGAGATGATCACACTGTTTCAGTATGACTTTGTGGGGTTGCACTATGCACGGTTCATATTTGATGTCTTTGATTGAGTTTTGACATTACAGAATGGGGTTAACACACTATATTGAATGAGGTTTATTCCCCTGCGGTAACACATTGTTTATTGTTCCTTTCAGACGACTAGAGGATCTTACCTTGTAGGTGGTGGGTTATATGCACTGCTTGTATATGACATAACTCTGCTACTACTAGTGCTGGGTGATCTATCAAATATTTACAACATATTCAGTCATTTTTTGATGAAAATTAGCCAACAACTTTAATGCAGCAATTATTTTTATCCAATTTATTAGAAACCTGTGCCAGTATTCCAGTTTGCACTCAGTATTATCTAAGTGCAGAAATATTTTAAAATGTAAAAAATATATTTTTTATTTAAACCAGGGGCATATAGCAAATAAACCTTAAATGACTCATAGTACACACAAAACTGATGGATGTTTCTGTAGAATTTTTTTTTTTGTAATTATTATGGTTTAATAATATATTTTTGTATTGTTCCATATAGTAGTACTGGAATGAAAGCAAAATTATTAAAATTTTATTTACAAATAAATAATTGAATTATGTAACATGTAATAATTATGGAAATATCAATCTGTTCTTTTGATAAAAACATTGTTAAAAACATGTTTGTTTATTTTTAACATCTTACCGTATTTTGAGTCAGAATCTTGGTTTAGTCAAAGTAATTCCGTAAATGAAACGCCATTTTTGGAGTTCAATACATATTGTATGTGTTGAAATAAAAAATCTTCAAAAAGTAAATATTGAGGTAATCTTTTTTATCTTTTTTTTATTTTTATCTGTATCTGTATCTCCCAGCCCTAGTTTCTTTCTGAATGCATCATCTGATTCATCCCTTTAAAACCAGGCTAACTGATTGAATGTGGCCCGAACCTCCATTCTTTTCTCTGTCACTTTGCAGGCATGGCTGTACATCGCTATTTCTGCTGATCTGAGACCAGATGTGCAGTTGTCTCTTTATAGTTTGATCAAATCGTTAACTCAGATCAGCATAAAAGCAAATCTCCAGCTGGGTTGCATGACTGCTTCATGCTTGCAAACCCCCTGACCATCAAAGTTGGAAAAGGTGGAGCTCTTGTGGGTGCTATATGATTTACCCAGTGCCCTGTTTCTCCTTTACATGAAAAAAACTGACCTAGGTTTTTAGGATTGTGATAAAGGATGAAGTGAGGTTACATGAGTACTTTATGTAGCTGCATGCACATCTAAAATGGAGTCATTTAATCAAAAGCCTGTTCGTGCCGTGTCTTCTCCAAGGAAATCAAATCAGACAGGAAGGAAGCAAATTAAAAGCTGTTACACTTTCATCTTTCTTTTTTTATTTCACTTCTGTGGAAGTTAGGGGTAATCTTTAGGCGCTAATCCAATTCCAAAACGATTCTTGATCTACATTTTTCCTAATGAATTATTCTTCTGTGCATATACATCTTTACAATTTTAAATTTTAACCAAAATAGTAGTTTATATGCTTATTGTTTATAGTTGGAATCTCTCTGTGTCAGTAGGCTACTGCCATCTTAAAAATAGGGCTGCATCACAAACGGCATAAATTTAATGCATATCTATGGTGGAAAACACATTGTCAAGCAATGCGCACGTCTCACAGCGCAAATTCTGTGCAATGATGTCCGCCGCATTTCTCATGCCATTTGTGGGAAAATAAAAAAAAAAGCATGCTCCGAAGGGAGAATCGTGTTACATCGGAGAATCTATTTTTTTTTTCTCCCACCTCTAGTGGACGTATGACAGAACTAGTAGTTCCAAAGGGCAAAAAAAAAAAACACCACAAAAAAATAAGAAACGATACATACATTGTGTAAATTAATTAGTCTTCACTGTTAATTATATCTATATCTGTATCTATATATTGATTGATCAAAAGATATTATTAAAATGTGTATTATGTATAGATTATATATAAATATAGACAGAACGAATATTGGACAGCTTCCCCTTTAAGACTGAAGTCCAAAATACAGTTACATATGCATTTTCTTTTTCAGCTGTTTACGCTCTCTTATACGGTGCCTGGGAGATGACATGGTCGGTTCACTTAGTTTTGTCATGGCCACAACATAACTCATGGGAATGTGATATGTTGTGGCCATGAGATATTAATTCATGGGAACGTGATTTTATGTAGTGCCCACGAGATCATTTTGTCGAGGTAACAACATCCTTATGTTGTGGCCTCAAGATGCTATGTTGAGGGAATGACATATTTTTCTCATGGCCACAAATTGAATGCGTAAACAAACTGCGTGACCATAGCAACCCGGGAATATCAGAGATTTATTCATTAATATTTTAATTTGAAATAAATAATTATATTATTATTATTATGTATTATTAAAAGACCATAATTATAAATATTTTAGTGTTTTGTTGAATAAATCATTCACGTAGTTTCGTTTTGTAAATGAAAACAATTTATCATCACACATCGGCATAAATACAATCATAAAGTAAAAACTTTATTGGCATAATTGTCAGATAAATGATAAATGAGCGTGTTGTGTTTTCATTTACAAATGAAACTACGTTAATGATTAATTCCTCAACGAAACACTCTAGTATTTAAAATTATGGTCTATTATTTAGCTGAAATAAAATGAAATACATGTTAAATTTAAACTGCATTCACGGAAAAATTCCAGTCAGCATAATCAAAGCTTGATTTTTATGTCGAGCATTTACAGTAGGCTATTATTTAAAAAAAAGTATTCAGGACGTTGAGATCGAAATGAAGCAAAACATTTATATAAATGAATATAAAATATAACCAATAATAATAATAATAATATACAAATATTATGTGGAAAAGATCAGTTAATGGCCTTATTGTAGGATGGATAAAAATGTTTTCTTCTAGGCCTGTTTTATATTATGCACTGTATGTAATATTTATTAATGATAAACTTAATTTGTCAAATTTATTGTGAAGAGGAAAACCCCTTGAGATGTAACATCTCGTTTTTGAGGGGACCTCAATTTTTTTTGAATGCTGACTATTGCACGTAATAAAGTCCGGTAGCCATGGCATATGGTTAATATAATAATTTAATAATGAAATATTTTCTATAATAAATAATATAATAATATCTTAATTCAAAATAAAATATTAAAGAATAAATCTCATAATAGGAACCCATAGTCTTTTTATTTTGTACATCCGAGATGTATATAACATCATATCGCACAGCCCTACAGTATGTGGAAATGATACATTTTCCCGCTTAGCCGAAATGTTCGTTTTTAGTTATTTTTGTGACCCTGGACCACAAAACCAGTCTTAAGTGTTCCTGTAGCTCAAGTGGTAGAGCATTGCGTTAGCAAGCACAAGGTTGGGGGTTAGGAAAAATTGTTAGACTGAATGCAATGTAAGTTGCTTTGGATAAAAGATAAAAAATTTGGATAAAAATGTAATTTAATTTAAGTGTCAATTTTCCGATAAATTTTCTGAAAGCTGAATAAGCTTTGCATTGATCTATGGTTTATTAGGATCGAGGCCGAGATGCGACTATTTGAAAATCTGGAATCTGAGGGTGCAAAGAAAATCTAAATATTGAGAAAATCGCCTTTAAAGTTGTCCAAATGAATTCTTAGCAATGCAAATTGCTAATAAAATGTAAACTTAAAAAATTAGTTTTGATATATTTACGGTAGGAAATTTACAGAATATCTTCATGAAACATGATCTTTACTTAATATTCTAATGATTTTTGGCATTAAAAAAATCAATAATTTTGACCCATATAATGTTTTTTTGGCTATTGCTACAAATATACCCCAGAGACTTAAGGCTGTTTTTTTGGTCCAGAGCACATTTGAATTGCAGACTGCTGCATATGTGTTTTTCCTCTCTTTTGGCTTCTGTTTTCAGTGGAATGCATTAGACCCAATCTGCCCTCTCAGCAATGTGGATAAAAAGCCAACCTAGATCAGATCCAGACACGTTGGCCAGCGTTGCCAGCTAGGCACAGTCAAAGAGCTTTCCTTACCCTTAGTCCATAAGAGCAGTTTATACACGGGTTTTCTGTTCTGGAAACTTGGCACAAAGCACCTGCTCTTTTCACCAACCATGAGCTCTGAGCTTGTGCTAACATTTGCTCTCATTTGAATGAAGCAGCACGGGGTGTGTGTGCTCTTAGGTGCTAACATACACATCCCGTGTTTGCTGATGTGGGACCTGTGTTATGCTTCCTCTTGTAATTGTTAAGATAATTCTTTTCAAAAGAAACAAATCCTAGATCAATATAAAGGGCTAAGAGGAAGGTTTTAGCTAGATTTGCGATTCAGCACCAGAAACTCTTGCAGAAACCCCAGAGTACTAATTCCAAAAGCCAGTGTAAAAAGTTTAATGTCATGGTCCAATAATGAGTTATATCAGTGACCTCATGGGTATGTCTGTCATTTGAGGTTTGGATCTTCCAGTGTGCATGCCACTTCCTCTCTTTTGAATCCGTACTCTTCCTCTCTCTTGTTTTATGTGCTTGTTTATCCTTTGCCTGTACGCCTCTTACTAAAAGCTTAAAGCATGCTCCTGTTATTATTTGCTGAAACTTAGGTGGATCGAGTGGGTGAATGTGTAAGTGTGTTTGACCGTGAGAGTGTGTACTCTTTTAAACTGGATCTGTATGTTCTCCCTTGAGTTCTTGACCCTTCTCTTTCTCCTGCAGGCTCCCAGCAGTCTCTTGGAGGCTCTTGAGCAGCACCTGGCCTCTCTGGAGGGAAAGAAAACAAAGGAGCTCTCCGCCGACAACAGGTACGAAATCCTACAGTTCTAAATAAATAAATAAATACAGCATCAAACTGTAAAACACTGTTTGGGCAAACATCTGTGAAGACATTCACTAAGACATTCTAAAATAAATCCGTATAAATTGAGTGGATTATTCCAAGTCTTCTGAAAAACATGATCACTTTACATGATTTTATTTAGTACAACACGAATTCCGGAAAAGTTGGGACGTTTTTTAAATTTTAATAAAATGAAAACTAAAGGAATTTCAAATCACATGAGCCAATATTTTATTCACAATAGAACATAGATAACGTAGCAAATGTTTAAACTGAGAAATTTTACACTTTTATCCACTTAATTAGCTCATTTAAAATTTAATGCCTGCTACAGGTCTCAAAAAAGTTGGCACGGGGGCAACAAATGGCTAAAAAAGCAAGCAGTTTTGAAAAGATTCAGCTGGGAGAACATCTAGTGATTAATTAAGTTAATTGATATCAGGTCTGTAAAATGATTAGCTATTAAAGCTTTGTCTTAGAGAAGCAGAGTCTCTCAGAAGTAAAGATGGGCAGAGGCTCTCCAATCTGTGAAAGACTGCGTAAAAAAATTGTGGAAAACTTTAAAAACAATGTTCCTCAACGTCAAATTGCAAAGGCTTTGCAAATCTCATCATCTACAGTGCATAACATCATCAAAAGATTCAGAGAAACTGGAGAAATCTCTGTGCGTAAGGGACAAGGCCGGAGACCTTTATTGGATGCCCGTGGTCTTCGGGCTCTCAGACGACACTGCATCACTCATCGGCATGATTGTGTCAATGACATTACTAAATGGGCCCAGGAATACTTTCAGAAACCACTGTCGGTAAACACAATCTGCCGTGCCATCAGCAGATGCCAACTAAAGCTCTATCATGCAAAAAGGAAGCCATATGTGAACATGGTCCAGAAGCGCCGTCGTGTCCTGTGGGCCAAGGCTCATTTAAAATGGACTATTTCAAAGTGGAATAGTGTTTTATGGTCAGACGAGTCCAAATTTGACATTCTTGTTGGAAATCACGGACGCCGTGTCCTCCGGGCTAAAGAGGAGGGAGACCTTCCAGCATGTTATCAGCGTTCAGTTCAAAAGCCAGCATCTCTGATGGTATGGGGGTGCATAAGTGCATACGGTATGGGCAGCTTGCATGTTTTGGAAGGCTCTGTGAATGCTGAAAGGTATATAAAGGTTTTAGAGCAACATATGCTTCCCTCCAAACAACGTCTATTTCAGGGAAGGCCTTGTTTATTTCAGCAGGACAATGCAAAACCACATACTGCAGCTATAACAACAGCATGGCTTCGTCGTAGAAGAGTCCGGGTGCTAACCTGGCCTGCCTGCAGTCCAGATCTTTCACCTATAGAGAACATTTGGCGCATCATTAAACGAAAAATACGTCAAAGACGACCACAAACTCTTCAGCAGCTGGAAATCTATATAAGGCAAGAATGGGACCAAATTCCAACAGCAAAACTCCAGCAACTCATAGCCTCAATGCCCAGACGTCTTCAAACTGTTTTGAAAAGAAAAGGAGATGCTACACCATGGTAAACATGCCCCGTCCCAACTATTTTGAGACCTGTAGCAGAAATCAAAATTGAAATGAGCTCATTTTGTGCATAAAATTGTAAACTTTCTCAGTTTAAACATTTGCTATGTTATCTATGTTCTATTGTGAATAAAATATTGGCTCATGTGATTTGAAAGTCTTTTAGTTTTCATTTTATTAAAATTTAAAAAACGTCCCAACTTTTCCGGAATTCGGGTTGTAGGTAAATTTAATTTAGTAAGTATTGATCAATGCATCTTACATAGAGCTCATTAGATGTTGTATACACAGCCAATGCTCAACCAGTGTGGTCTTTTCTCGCATGTCCAGCAAGCAAGGTAGCAGAGCTTCCATGTTTGCCATATTAATCAGTAAATGGACAATTTCCATTCTGCATTTCCATCAGCAGGGGAAAAGCAATGGTGCTGAACAGATATATCAAGAAAAAAATTATTTATTTTCTTGTTATACCTGTTCATGCATTTTTGTATTCACTGCTATTACTGTGCTACACTGATGATCATAAATATGACAAATTAGTGTAAATGTGAATATTGAGTAGTGGGCTAGGTTGTGTAATAACCTGGTGGTCATGGCGTAAAACCCACTTTGTGTAAAATAAAATGCCTTTTATTAGGCTAATAAATCTCATTCTTCTCATGTGAGTTTACGTTGTTGTTTTTTTTAAACATCAACCTTTTTTATTACTTTGAAGATAAGACAAAATATTTAGTCAAATGCAAGTTCCTGTATATGCTGTATAAATCCTCTTAATGTCACAAGCCATATGTTGAAGCACTTGATACAGCAACAACAAACCATTAGCAAGAGATTTATGTACAGCCACATACTGTAAGATATGACTTTTATTGGCTTGTGTAGAGTGTTAAATTAATCAGGTCCTAAATAAAGAACTTATAGGAAAGTCTCACTTCTGTGCATATCTGTGTTTTTCTCTGTAGAGCCAACACTCTGTCCAATGCAGTGTCGTCCCTCTCCAACACGGGCATGTCCTTCTCCTTCTCGTCCAGCAGGATGGATGAGAAGGAGAAACAACTGGCCCTGGAGGAGGAGCAAGCCCGTCTGCAAGCTCTCAAGGTGGGTTACAACCTATCCCATTATTTTCTGTGAATGAACATGTTCTAATTACCAGTTAAGTTTGAAGTGTGGACAGGAAGTAATGTTAGCTGGTTCTATGTAGAGAATAAAGAGAGCATACGGTAAAGGCATATCCCAGCTCCACCCAGAAAAGTTCGTTGCAACTGAGATTTGGCAGAATTGAAGCTGCTGTTCTGGGAACATTTTGTTCCACACGTACAAGTGTATGTGTGTTTACACAATACGCCCTTGTACCTTCAATGATTAGCCTGCGGCAGTAAGTGGTCAGCAGGGTTAATCGAACCTCTCTGTCCCCATCAGGATTTACTGTCATACCTAGTGGGACACAAATACTCACACCAACACACACACACACACGCAAACTGAATGACAGGAACGTCATTGGTGTGGAATGTATCCTCAGCTGCACCACAGCTCTATATCTAAATAGTTCAAACATTCAAAGCAATTTCAAAGTCCAACATCAAAGTATTTACACAGCCCATGTTCGGATAAGTTTGTGTGAAATTGAACTGGTGTTTTCTTTGTGATTGTTGTGTTCTCAACACAGTGTTTTAGAGTGCTGTCACTTTCTTCTTCTGTTTTCTTTTCTTTCCACATTTTCTTGTTGTTGCAAAGGGCATAAAACCTTGCCATGTCGCAACCTACTTCCTCTCTCTTTAGAAACTAGAATCTAGGGCTGCACGGTTTAAAAAAGTAAATTGAAATTTTTATTTTATGATTAGGAATTAAAATCTAAAATGTAATTTAAAGGGAAAAAGTTTTAGGTTTGCTTGTTTATAGGGCTGTGCAATTTGGCCCAAAATGTTGTGTTTTATCTATCAGTATGATGATACTAATAATAATAATGTACACTTTTAATAATATATCTAAACATTATTACACACAATAATAATTATTGTTCTTGTTTTTATGCTAAATAGTTCTTATTTATCTTTATTTAATCGTTATTGCTAAATAAAAATTATAAAACAAGAAAAGTTACTATTGTAATAATTTCACTGTAAAGGAGAAAATAGGAAAAAATATATAATAACTTTACAGTACAATTGTTCAATTTAACTAATATTTATGCCCATCTTGATTCATTTTCAGATGTTAATCCATCAAGCTTTTATTTTGGCAGAAATCCACAAGTAGCTCTTGTAGCTTTTCTTTTGTTTACAACAATTGGTTTAACTGTGCTTTTCTTTGGATTTTTGGGAAGATGGTCGACACGTTGTATTCCCAAATGCATGTTCTAAGTGACTTGAACTTAATGTAGAGAGAAGGTTGCATGGAGCAGTTTTTGCTGTGACCAATGTCACAGGATCCTGAGCTGCTCATGTGTAAAAGAACACAGTACACTGCATTGGTCAAAAGGCCTAGTGGCCAGACTAAGACCAGACTTGACTTCAGGTTTTGGTTGGAGGTCTGATGTCACATAGTTGTTCTAGTGAGTTGCTTAGCTTAGATGTATTGACTTTTTTTTGTTCTTTTCATATGGTTGGCCTAAGCTGTTCAAGTAGTTGATGTTTTTGAGTCAAAGGAAGTATGACCTGGGAGATCTTCTCTGACTTCAGCCATCTCTTCTACAGTATACACACACACACACACACACACACACACACACACACACACACACACAGTAGATCGGAGCTGTAGCTGACTGGCACTTCAGCTGCCTGAGTGGCTCTAATCTGTCTGATTTCACAGAGCTCAGCTGAAGGAAATAGTCTTTTCAGTGACCATCACAGGAGGAATGAGCCGAGCAGCCCAGTCTTTAAATGCTTTATGTTCTCTCTGTTTTCTTCCTGTGTTTTGTTATTGTATAGAATCAGCATCTGAAGGAGAGCAGCATACAGACCCCCTCTGCCTCTCCCAGCACACAGTCTATGGGTAGTGCCAACAACCACACTGCGGGCATGGACCTGTTCACCAACACCACAAGCCCACCCTCAACAAACAGGTCACTAACATGTCTTACAGGACCGCAGTATATATTATATATAAAATAAACTCACTGAAGACAAGTAAACATTCAGCAATTAAGTAAGAATAAGAAAGAAATGTAACAAATAAATTAGAAATGCTACATATGTCATATAAAGTAATTAAATGTATAAAAACAGTGCATATTCTTATCTTTGTAAATTAAGTGTATTTTTGTTTTCTTATTAATGTTACACAAGTTATTTAGCTGTCACTTTAAGAGCTGCCCAGATCCAATATACTGTTACACATTTTCTTTCTCAGCTGTATGCTTTCACGTAAGAGCCAAATTACAGTATACGAAGATACTTGCAAATACAGGTATTTTGACACAAGTGTGTGTATTTAACCGTTCAAGGCCTATAAAGTGGCAAAAATAACTGTTAAGTACTCCTGCGCTCTATGAGCAATGTCTTCATGTGCACGCGCCTCTCTGGCGGGATGATTTATAGTGAAATGAGTTCTCTTTTGTTGCTGATTGCATTTCAGTGGCTTAAAATAAATAGCTTTAAACCATTTAAAAACGTGTGCAAATGATACTGTACATTTTTGTGACCGTGTAGCATGGCAATGTCACGTGAGCATTTAACTATGAAAGAGACAGTAGTTCAAAATCCCTACAGGTTGACAAATTCCTACCGGTATATCGCCCACCCCCACGTACAGTTAAATCAATTTAAACTTAAAATTTCGAAATAAAGGCTTATGCCAGACAAATGAAGAGATATTTAAGATTCTGTATACTTCTTAGTGACATTCATAATATGAACTTGGATTTTTTCCTTTTTTTATTGAAGCACATCTCAAAATGTTTTATAACATGAACACATTCAAAAATATATATTGACAAAGTTGCAGAATAATAAGTAGATTTTCACTTTAAAAATTGTATTTATTTAGATATTAGTATCAGTGTTTCAACATCTTATATACTGTACAAAACTGCAAAGTTAAATTTTGAAATAATTCAATAGATATCTGGTAGTCATCTAAACTTATTTGATGTATTTGACAACTGTTGGGTCATTTGCTGGTTTTAAAACCCTGTTGGAATCAAGAATCTCATGGTTGTGGCAGTTGCCTTGCTGGTGATGCAACTCTCACAACAGGATGATTGTTGTAAGAAGTGAGCAGACAGAATCTTTTCAGCATGTCTGGCTTTTAACATTTATTTTTGAGGTGTTTGAGGTATTTTTTGACTCATGAAAACGTGCCATTGGTGAGAATGAAAAAGCCTTTGTACCATGATTTCAAAAGACCAATCCATGGCTGTGCAGTGTAGCCTCCATTATACTTGTTACCGTATTTTCCGGACTATAAGTCGCACTTTTTTTCATAGTTTGGCTCGTCCTGCGACTTACAGTCAGGTGCGACTTATTTATCAAAATTAATTTGACATGAACCGAGAGAAATTAACCAAGAGAAAACATTACCGTCTACAGCCGCGAGAGGGCGCTCTGTGCTGCTCAGTTCTCCTGTAGTCTACACTGAGCAGCATAGAGCGCCCTCTCGCGGCTGTAGACGGTAATGTTTTCTCTTGGTTCTAAATGAATGCGACTTATAGTCCAGTGCGACTTATATATGTTTTTTTTCCTCATCATGGCGTATTTTTGGACTGATTCGACTTATACTCGGGTGTGACTTATAGTCCGAAAGATACGGTAGATGAAAGAACTGAGCCTTTCTGCTTGACTTTCCTTTTCATACCCTTCAAAGCCTTTACAGAACACACAAAGACTGATAAACAGCATATTTAGACTGTGCTTTACCCTATGTGTGAGAGTGGAGGGAGTACTAGATGTCAACGTCTACAGAAAAAGGACATGTCATTTTGGGGTGAAATATCCCTTTAAATGTTTTTGAAAGAAGCACTCTTATGTTCACCAGTGCTGAATTTGTTTGATAAAAATATAAACAATATAAACGGTAATTTACAATTTAAACTCTTTCTATTTTAATTAGTTCTGGTCAACGATTATTCGTGATTAATCACATCCAAAATAAAAGTTTTTGTTTGTATAATGTGTGTTTACCATGTATATTTATTATGTATATATAAAGACACAAATACAGTATATATAAAGAACATTTTCTATTTACATGTATATATTTATATTCACATAATTTATAATATGTACAAATATATTTAATATAATTTTTTTTCTTGAATATATGCATGCATGTGTGTGCATTTATATATACATAATAAATATGCACAGTACACATACTTTTTTTTTTTTTACATAAAAACTTGTTGGATGCAATTTATTGTTGCCCAGCACTAATTTTAGTATATTATAAAATGTTATTTATTTTTGTTCAAGTTGTAATAGTTTTTTTCATGATTCTTTGATGAACAAAGTTAAAAAAGGAAACCCTTTTTAACAGTATAAAAGTCTTTAGTGTGACTTACCAGCTTAATTTAACTGCTGAATAAAAGTTTTCAGTTCTTTAAAAAATAATAAAAAATCTTACTGTCCTCAAATATTTGAAATGTGGAGTGTTGTATTGTTGCATCCATCAGATGTCTTTTGATTCTTACTTGAAGTCTACTGAACATATAGCATGAGAACGTATGATTTTGTTAATTGAAAACCTTCAAATATTGTTTAGCATAAAATGTTGATTGTATGAGATCTGTGTGGTAGAATTTAAATGTTTAACATTTGTACTAAACTCTCTTTCTCTTGTACAGCATGCCAAACCTCAACAGTGACTTGTTTGACCTCCAGCCTGCCTTCGTTCCTGCTGTGCAGAGCACTCCTATCTCCACCGCCAGCAGTGCCTGGGGAGGTACGGCCCACTCCACCCACACACATACACCCAATCACCGGTGCCGCATCTATCGTTTTACCGCTTTAGATCACTGACCTTTAATTTAGTCCCTGAAAAATCATTAGAACAGATCAATCCTTTGTTAACTTGCAGTAAATGTTCATTTAATTATCTGTTTGTTCACTTACTAGTTCATTCCTATGTTTCAAATACTGTTTGGTGAGATAATGGTATATAGATTGTTGGGCGAAATGCAGTATTTTCAAAGAGCTGAAAAAAGCAGCTTGCTAGGTCTTGCAACCCAACCAATGTTTTGTTGTGATTGTGGTCTCCATCCATACCCATCCATTCTGTAGGGTTAGAACAATGTTTTCTTGATATTCCCAAAGCGTGACTGATTTATTGATTAGGATGCTTTTCCGCTGAGGGATTATCGCTCTGGTTGGGAGCTGTGTTGAGTGTCAGAGGTTCATTTTCAGCACTTCAGCACATCTGCTGGGCTTGTGTGAATTGAGGACACAAGGTGCAGAGTGTAGAGACACTGCCAGGATTTGTAGGTCACAGCATGCACTTGGAGCGTGCGCTTTACAGCTAGTTGGCAGGTGCGCCGAGGGCTAGCCAGATGCACAGCGAGACTCAGGTCTCCAGAGACCCACATATACTACTAACAGCGCAAAGACACAGCAGTGTAGACAGATGGAGGGATGAGGGTTTTGTTTTTTTAAAAAAGAGAGAAAGACTGCTGAGTAATGAGCAGAGTAATGAGAAAGAGCCAGAGGCACAGATTTAAGCTGTAAATTATTATTTACATAAGAAATCATGGAATAATGGGAATCCACCAAAATTTAGGCAGTTTTAAGTGCTTCAGCTGAAAATGGTATTAAATGACATTTTCAGACAAAAACCCATTTGATAGCATTCTCAGATGGATGGAAACTGTTATCAGAATCTTTATTGTAGAGGAAAAAGTATGCGTGTAAAAAGGTCCAGGTTTAACTGGGCTGCAAAAAAAAATTATATTGTGATTATTTTGACACGTGAAATGATGAACATTTAAAAAAAAAATTATTGCTGTTGTTTAGATCTTCAGGCAAAAAAACATAAAATCGCTTTTGAAATGGCGTCTGCAAAAACTACAAACTAAAAAGAGTAACAAACCATTATTAAGCCTTATTGTTACTCAGATTGTATTTAGATTAATTTTGCAGCACTCGAATCAATCTAAAAGCTGGCAACTTGCAAGACAAAAGGTCATGTGTACTTCCATTCAAAAGTTTTTTCAGGATTCTTTGCAGTACAGAAAGTTTAAAGTATGAATTATTTGAAATGGAAATATATATTTTTTTAAATCTTACTGACCCCAAACTTTTCTGCAGTAGTACAAGTGAGACACGTGCTGGCTGTACAATATGTTTGGTAATTTGAACTTAAATTTGAAATGATAATTTTGGTTTTGGTGCGTCACTGTCATGCAGTCAATCCTGACCTACTAAACAACTGGAAAAGTCATCAGAATTCATCTGTCAAAAGATGAGGGAAACAACACAGCACAACAAGCATGTGTTGTGTGACATCTTTCCATCTTTACATGTTTTGTATGTGTGTGTTACTCTCAGGTCTAGAAAGCAGCATTCTTCATCCCATGACTTCCATGCCCACCATGAACGTAGATTTTGATGCTGTATTTGGGACTAAAGCTTCCAATAGTGATGTGAAGCCATCAGCTGGTAAAATGTCTCACACGTGTGATTATTAATAACTGCGCTTATTAATCTCTGATGATTTGACCCTTGCCGCGTTGCTTAATGACTGCAAAACTTAGTAACCTTCACCCTAAAATAAACCTCTTCTGCTGGTTCATGTATGGTGAGTTTGTGGAGCTTTGCCACTGGAACGCTGAAAGAGACTGTGCAGCCGGCTGCAGCACCTGCCCGTCTGACTCGGTTCTGGAGGGATTGGGAATGTTCTTTGGGGAATCGCTCATGCTTTTTTCCTCTCCACTTACTCACTTCGCTGCTCTGTGGTTGAGGACAGTCTGTTATCATCCCTTCATCCATCTACTGTGTGTGCGCGTGAGTTAGTGGAGGCTGTGTGCTGACTGGCATTTTTCTCCATCTGTTAATCGCCTGTCGCCACACTCCTTATCTGAACACAGAACAGACGCACACACATTTCCACTCTGTCTGCCCCATCTTCCTTTTTTTCTTTCTTTGGCCCCTTTTTACTTACCTTTTACCCCCCCACCCCCACCCCCCCGGTTCCCTCTCTTCTGCTCTCTTTCCTGGGTTATGATGGCTGATCTGATGAGTTGAGTGAGGAAGTAGAACTGTATAAACATGGCATGTGTCAGCAGACTGTCTCTCTTTCTTTCTCTCATTTATTAAAAGAATTAGCAAAAAGATCAGTTTTTTTTTTACATTTGAAAACCAGTTGCCTCTTCAATTAATGAAACCTGTCAGATGTTTGAAAGTCAACATTAAATTGCGTTCAAAACAGTGTTATTATTGGTGTAATATTTATGTACTGTTACAGTATTGTTACTATTTTGTATTAGCCTTTATTTTTATAACTTCAGTTTTCATTTTAATTTTGGCATAATATTTGTTTAATTACTTGCCAAGGCAAAAAAAAAAAAAAAAAAAAGTTTTTCATCTAATATTTGTATTTTATTTCAGTTTTATTTTAGTTACCAAAAACTAGTTTGAATAGTTTTAGTTAAAACAGCTACCCGAATTCACAATGCATTTTACTTTTGTAAGGTGAGACATTTATGCAAATAGTGGGCAATCCTGGGCAAAAGTTATTTGTCATAAAGGTTAAAAAAGAAATTGTGCATACTGAAGGTCAAGTTCATTTCTGAGAGCATTGACGTATTGTAATAACTATTGGTAAGATTTTAGGTAATTTGTGTTCATCTGCAACAATATCTAAATAGCTGTTGGTTAACATTTAATCATTAGCCTGTGTGCTCTAAATGAAAAAAAAAATCAAAGCCTGAGAGTTGTTACATTTTATTTAAAGACTTCAAAGGCATTTTCCTCTTTGAAATAACATGCACTGATTAATCATCCACAATAAGACGAGAAACATGTATTAAGAAAAAAAATTACAATATTATGTCTCCATAAGGAGAAGAGTAAGAATAAAGGGGGTGACATAATTTTCCAGTTTCTTTAAGGAGCCCTGTTGTGTTATTTCCACTTAGATCTCAGGGTGGTTTCTCCCGTCCTGACCTAATGTTCTGCTCTAGATCTCTATGGGTCTTTTGTCATGCCGTGAGTGGCCTGACAGAGGCTCATCCCTGCTGCTAGCATCATTATAAACATCAGCAGGACTGCAGCACGCTTTCTTTCGTCTCACTCCTGTCTCTCTGCTCTATAACACTTATGGCCTAACCAGGCCTGATGCGACAAGTTTCCAGCAACAAGCAACTTAAGTGTCCAGATTGAAAGCATAACGGCTGCGTGATGTGATACTGTGACATCCATCGAGAGTGTATTTGATGTTTAATGTACAGTGTACATATTGAGATTTTGCAATGATCCTGTTTTTCCTTCTTAAATCTGATATCTAAACTAGCATGTGCTATTACAGAGTACTGATCTGTACAAATTACATTTTATCCTTTCAGCTAACCTTAACCATGACCAACACACAGAAACGAATTTGGTTTAGTCAAGTCTAACTGATATCCAATTCTTATAAAAAGGTCAGCAGTGCAGAAATATATAACCTTTATTGCTGGTTGCTTGTCCTGTCGCTTCTGGTTAGGTGTCAGTCTGCAGCAAAAATAAATGGTTTGCCACTCTCGAAATATTTAACCAATGGAATAATAAAGGTTTATCTGTTTTTTTTTCTCAGGCTATGATGCATTAGGCAACTTGATGAAGCCCACGGTGACGGTTCACACTCAGGCGCCGGTCATGGCTTCTCATACAGGCAGTAAACTGTTGGCCAATGACCTGGATTCGTCCCTGGCCAACCTCGTAGGCAGTGAGTCCCTCTTCCCCGCCGCATTATTGGTCTGTTTGTGTGGCTTTCATTATTTACTTGGTCATAAGTCCCAGACCTTCAAATTGCATTTGTGCTACTCTACTGAACAGAGAGTCAGCAGCCATATGGTGCTATACGCTATGGGTGTGTGTGTATGTGTGTGTGTGTGTTGAACAGATATGAATTATACCCAACCTAGGGGAAATGAATGGGTCTCTGATGCCTCCAGTGCTGTAAGTCTTCCAGTATTACGCTGATGTTGGGCTGTTCTAACAGTCTTTTTCTTTTTCCCGCTCTCTTTTTAGACCTGCAGTTTGGGGGGACTCAAGGCAAAAAGTGAGGATTTACATTTAATTATCGAAGTCATTTCAAAATGTAAAAAGAAGCAGTGTCTAGACTCTTTGCATGTGTTTGCATGCAGATCTGATATGTGGACTCAGCCTGGAGAGAAGAAGCTGACCGGTGGCACTAACTGGCAGTCAAAGACAATGAGCAGCACCACTGCCTGGAGCCCCGCCCCCTTGCCACCTGCTGCCATGCCACCTGCCGCCATGCCCGTGCCACACATGGTGAGAACACACACATGGACACACACTTAGATGCACACACTCACTCACACATAGTGATATACAGGCACCTAAATGTACTTGAACTAAATTTCAAAATGTTAGGGTTGGCATGTCACTAAGGCTGCATTTATTTGGGTGAAAATACAGTAAAGTCAGTCATACATTTTACATCTTAACTTTTTTCTGAAAATATTTCTTATTATTTATGTTGTTTAATATTTTTATGCAAACCATCATAATTTTTTTTTCTTTTTTTTTTTCTACCAAAGTTCAGCATTTATTTGAAATATAAACCTTTTGTATCGATATAAAGTGTTAACTGTAACTTTTGATCAAATGAATGCATCCTTACTGACCCCTAACCTTTGAGTTATAGTGTATATTCAAACGATAATACTTTATTTTCAATACACCTCATTCTGATTGGTCACTTGCAGATTTCTGCAGTCAATTTGTTTTCAATAATGTCACTAAATTTCGTATTTTACCAGGCAACTGATTTCTTACATCTTTGTGCTTTGCAGCACTCTTTCTTCTCACATAACAATATTTACATTTAATATTTCATGTCCGTTTATTTATTAGTACTGTAATGAACAGTCAGCTGGCCATTATAGCAAAATAAACAACTTTAAAGTATGAATGGGCCTTCGCTTTGTTTCCCTGTGACCGAAAAACATTACATTTATCCATTACTTAATATATACAGACATTCTTGCATGCATAAACATTCTCATCCACACACAAACATAATCTCAAATACTCTTAAACTTACAAACCTGAAGGAATCCATCTGTTGTAAAGTTCAATTCACACCAAATATCCAGATTTCATACACTAGAATTCAGGAAAAAAAAGTTATTTGCATCTTGTTATATTGTGTAGCTTCAGGAAATATGAGTGTGAGTGTGTTTCTTGTTCTCAAGTGGTGTGTATTGATCTAGTCAGGCAGGTGATGTGCTAGTCTGTTCTGAGACTGGACTGAGATGAGTTTTCACTGTTTACATGTGTTTATGGCCTCTCTTGCCTCTCTCTCAGGGCGTTCAGAGTAGATTGACCTCTGAACTGCTTTGAGTTGAGAGAGAGCAGATGTCTGTGAATAACTAACCTTCAGTGTCTCTCTCTCTGTCTCTCTCTCCACCTTTTCTGTGGTCCACATCTTTCTGGCCTGTTTCTCCTCATGTCTGACGTCTTCAACTCTCCTCGCTCTATGTGCTCTCTATGTTTCTGTCTTTCTCTATCTTTCTTGTGCTTAACCCAGCAGACTGGAATGTTCTATACTAGTTATGTAAGTACCTCCTATAACTGACAGTTCTATTATCTTGAGTATCGTTTACGAGGGATCGATTCTCTCTTATTCCCTCACTTTTACATTCTCACACCTTATTTCTTGATTTCTGTCTTCACTTATTTGGTTCATTGTGTTAAATTTTCAATAAATGTAGTTGAACCGTGGGTGAAAATGGGCAGTTACTTGGGAAAGTTTTTGTATCTAAATAAAAATGAAAAAAATTCTAGTTGTACATGTGCTTTAAAGTGAAATACAAACCACTGTCAAATTATAATGTTGTCTTATTGGACATGTTTTTTATTTTTATTTTTTACAAATTAGTTTTTTTCTCATTTGGATGGAAGTTTAAAAGAAAATCTAAGTAAATTACAGCAGTATTGTACAGATGTTTAGATATCGGTGCATCCTTACCTAATAATAATAATAATACTAATAAATGATAGTAGAATTGTTAATATATATGGTAATTGGTAGTTATTTATATCATATGCATAATGTATGTGTATTATATAACTTATTTTAGCTTGTTTACCACAGTGACTTTTTATGTTTCATGTACTCTTGAGACTAATTAAAAACAATAGTTTGATGTTTCTCTGTAACTAGATTTCTCAGACTGTAGGAATGGGCTAAATTTCTACTTTGTGTGAAAAGGCCATTACTGTAACTTCCAACATCCTCCGACTTCCAAAACCCTCTCTATTTCTGATAAACAGAGAGAATGTCATATGTTGATTTCCCTGTGACATATGAATGTTTGTTCGGTCTCTCATGCCCTTTCTGTAGCATTTAATGTATTCATCTTTTTGGAGCTTTGACTTGCAAACCAGACTGCAAATGTGTGCGTTTGGGGGCTGCATCTTACATCTTACGTAACCTGTTTACGATTCAAAACTGATGAATACAGTACATCATTTGTGCCAACAAATCAATTCTTTCCATGTTCTGAATGAAGTGCCAAATAAGGTTTTAGGCTTTTAAGTGAGTGTCCGTTTTTCAGGTAAGTCTTTAATTTAGGAAAAAAACTATTTCAGACATACTCTACCGTTCAAATGATTGAGCTCAATATTAATTTAAAAAGAACTGTTTTCTATTTTAATCTGTTTTAAAATTTTATTTATTCCTGTGATGGCAAAGCAAAATTTTTCGCAGCCAGTCTTTAGTGTCACATGTTCCTTCAGAAATCACTCTGATATACTTATTTTGGTGCTCAAGAACATTTTTTCATTATCAATGTTGAAAACGGTTCAAAAGAAAATCATTTATTTAAAATGGAAATATTTTGGAACATTGCAAGTGTCTTCACTCTCACTTCTAATCAGTTAAATGCGTCTTTGAACGGTTTAGTAAAATGACAGTTTTATTTTTTGTTTCATTTGACTTATTTGTTTTATTTGGGTCCAAATGTATTAAAAAATAAATAAAAAAAATGTTTTACTCATTGTTCTGTGAAGCTTTTTAAGTCTTGGGAACATGTCAGATTGTTGAATTATATAGTTTTACTTCAGTGTTGCATGTGTTGAATGGACAAGCCCAGAAATCAGTGCAGGCGAGTTGAAGTACTCCTGACCTGTCATGAGTACAAAAGAGAGTAATTAAATGAATCAGACATGATTAGTGAGCGCGGAGCTGTTGGATGTGTACTACAGTAGTGTTTGATCAGAGAGTGTGCCATTGGTCATTCGATCATTGAAGCATTGTTTGATCATTCAGTGCACTGATGGTTGATTTGTGATCCTTTTTTTCCCTTTAGGCTCCTGCTCCCATGGCGTTTCCCATGACAACACCTCAAGTGCCTGTGTATGGAATGGTGAGTATTGTGACCTTACAGTGGCTACATGGATATTGTGTAGATGAATTGCAGTAAATGGTTAATAGCTAAAAGAAAATAACGCTGAATCTTGTGTGTGAGTTTAGGTCCCTCCTCATCTGGGACAAATGGGAGGGGTTCCAGTAATGACCCAACAGCCCATGTTGTACAACCAGCCTGTTCTCAGACCCACTAACCCTTTCACCCCCATCCCTGGAGCCCAGGTACACACACAAACACATCTGTAGTGGCCTCGCATACATTTAATCATACCACACTACTGTAATACACCAAACCTTTACCTTGTTTTTCAGTTTCACTAGGCTGAAATTTAATGTTGAAAGCTTAATAGACCTTCTACTGTCTATTTATACCATTAATATTAAACAAAAAAATCAAATAGGATTACATTAAAATAATTAACAGTATTAATAGTTACTTAATTTTAATATTGGTTTAATAGTAAAGAAGACTTTATAAGATTTTTATTTCTTTTTTGTTGAAGCAATCATTACCTAATTGAGAAATGCTTCAGAGCTATATGCCATTGTAATTGCAACTTATTTCTGTGGTTAATATTTGCAGTTTAATATGTTAAATATAATGAATGCAATTAACACGGCATCGATTTTAATGTTTATTATATATTTATTGATAAATTAATGTGCAAAAAAAACTTTAAAGTGGGGAAAAAATTGACTGAGCTCATTCAAACAGATTTTCTTTAATGAAAAAAATATTAAAAATAATAATAAAATAGTCTGAAAATTTGCAGTGTATACCTGGCTTTTAATTATAACTGTAATGTTAAATGGATATAATTACTCATTTTATACCAAGCAGTGAAAAAAATACCAAAAAAACAAAAGTTTAATAAAGGCATCACTATAAATATTGGTATAAGTGATACTGGCCTTTATTTGTAGGGCCAGATGCCATGACAAATATTTAAAATATCCATTTTTATTTTATTTCTGCCTTTTATTTTGTTTTCATATTAATCACAGATTTTAGTGTTAGGTACGGTTTAAAAGTGTTTTAATTACAGAAAACTGTTACTATTTTATGTTTTAATTTATTGACAGCCTTATATTTAAATTTTAAATGTTTCTATAAAGAATTATTACAGTATTTAACTTTTTAAATGAAGCATTTTTAAATAGCAGTACTAGTTTTTGCTGTTGTATTGAGAGTGCTGAAATTTCACTGTTATTCAAATTTCATCAGCAATTTCACTGGTATTGTATTTTAACAACTGAAATTGTAGTATTGTAACATCCCCATCACACACACACACACACACACACACACACACACAAAACAAAACAAAACACAGCTCCCTGCCTCTGGCCAAGTACACAGATGCTCCATTTACAAGACGTTCAGTGCTGCTGTATTCACACGGTCATTACTGAGCGCTTCAGTGCGGTTTTGCTTATTTATAACTCTTTGTGTGTCTTTTTACAGATGCAGTTCATGTAAGTAGCACTTAAGCAGAGCGCCAAACAGGACGGCTGAACAGAACAACAAGCTAGTGAGAGGAGGATCCGACTACCACCAAATAAAAGGAGATCGAGACAAAAAGAAAGAGCGTGCATATGGAGAGGAATGTGTTTGTGTCAAGAATGCTTACTTCACTGTCTGAAACGGCTCACCCAGCACACACACCCCAGATGAGAGCGCATAGTGTGTCATTTTTCATCTCTTGAGGTTCATTTCTTTCCTGGGGCACGGTGTCTACTGGCAGGTGTGATACATCATAGAAATCGTGGATTTTATTGCAGATATTAAATTACCATGTACAGAGCACTCTTCTTTTCATTTCTTTTTCTTCATAATTAATATGAATTAGAGCCCAACACGGTGGACTTCCTGTTACTGTCCTCTTTTGCTCTGTTACGAAGATGCCCAGGCTGAGTTCAGGAAAACAGTGAATGTCAAAGTAAATCCCCTGAATAGTACAGCTTACTAGATCATAAACATGTTTGAATGGCTCATTAACACAAGGCCCCGGCTTCTCATTTCAAAATAAGGAAGGAATTTGAGCCCTTATATAAGGTGCTCTGCACCCCCAAGCACTTTACACATGCATTTATGTGTAACATAGTATATAACATTGAGCTGGTCTCTCTTATCTACAACGTTAGTCGTCTAATGTTAACAATTAACATGTTACTGTTAACTGCTGGCTACTGTTCAAAATGGTCAGTCAATCCTTATCTGTTTATACTGGTTTAAGGGTCTCCGTTTCAGATGTGATGGTGGTCTTGCACATACATATGCACACATTGGTGTTACGTGAGCCACATGAAGAGCCCCCTCTCACTGGCCTCCCACCGATTTTTGTCACTCCAAGAACACTGATAAACATATCTGCTCCTGCTCTTCTTTGTTAACCAAACATGTAATGCATTTACGACTACATCTCACACTCTGAGCCCACTCCCCCATGTACCACCCACCCTTGGGAGCATCGGAGAAGGGTGAAGGGCATGTGACCCTATTCAAAAATATGTTTTTAATGAGGGTTTTGTTTAATCCTATGTTTTTTTTAATCCTTTTTGTTCTAGAAAGCATGTTATATATTTGATTATTTCAGAAAATGACATGAATCTTGGTCTGTTTGGTCTGTGTTGCCAAATTATGTGCATTTGTGATTCGAGAAATGCCATAAGCTAGCTCTTGTACTCAGCGCCTGACAGCACTGTTCCTTCTCTGAAGGACGTGCGTATCGGTGTTTGCCAACTTTGGAACCAAAATCAGTAGCTAAAATCTACTTTTATTCTGTTTTTGTGCAGTTCCTCGAAATATGGGGCACTATTAACAGGGTATCTTTATTTTTGCTTGTGCAGCCAAAGCATTTTCGGCCCTCCTGAAATCCCTTTAACCCTTTCTAGAGCAGGTTTCCAATTCAGCCTTCACATCATCCCATAATTCCTGCTTTGTTTCTTCATGCTAGATTTAGTTTTTATTCTGCATTTACTGATGGAATGTTACTGGAGATATGGTGTGGTTGCAGATGTGCCATAGTAAATGAGTTCCAAGAAGCTGTGCTTTACAGTGAAAAATCACTATATACAGCTTCATGGAGCTTATTGCTTTTTTAAAATGATCACTACCCATAGCTGGCAAGGTTTCAGAACATAAACACAGCAACAAACATTTATTGGTTACAAATAATAATCCTTCCTCTAAGCAAAGTAGTTCTTCTACAGTGTTTATCAGAATAGTTGCTTAGCAATGCACAGACTCAGTGGTACAGTAATACTGGTGTAATAAGGTCACAGGTGTGTGTTTAAAGAGGAATGGAATTTTCTATTTTGTAAGATTTTGTAAGTGTAATTTTTCATTTGAAGTCTGAGTTTGACTTTCCATCAGTTCACGTGTGGTCTTTGCTTTTGTATGTTGCTAAAGACATCACCACTGCAAGTTTTATATTGTCGCTGTAATGCGTGCTGTGTGACCGCATGCCCGTTCCATTTGTAGAAGCAATGTGTATTGTGTTTCTCTGCTTGCTTAATTCTGTGTGGGTGCGCGAGTTGGTTACTAATTCTTTACTGAGCGTCTCTTAACATGCTTGTGAGTTAATTCTCCTTTGAGCGCTGTCAGGGGGTCCAGCAGGTTCAGACTGAAAGCTTTTTTATATGCAGGCTCAATGTTGATGCTCTCTCTGGGTTTGCAAGGTAACGGGGCACTGAGGAGCAATGCTCTTTAATTAGGATCTGTTCTATTATCCTGTCACCGGAGGCTTGAAGTGTGTGAAGTGAGCGAGTGAATGTATGATTGTGAGCTTCAGGGATAGTGAAAGATCTCAAGATGTACAAGGGTGCTATCATGAGCCAGGGTTACCATGGTAATCTAGAGTTTCTGGTCCTTGGCACAGGTTGATGAGCACAGCAGCGTTTCCCTCTCAGTCATATTTTGTCTTTTTTATATATTATTAAAAGCTCTGCATGCATTAGCAGCCCAGCCTGTGGTGAAGACCGTCTGAAGATGCAAGTTTCTTTGGCAACCTCGTGCTTTTGGATAAACCTATAGGCTAGTTGACTTGTTTCACTGGTAGCGGGTCATGAATGCTTTCTCTCTGACACGCCAAAGGCTTTTTTTCAAATGGGTTTTGCTAAGTTGAGTCTTTCAAGGAACAAACTTTCATTTTTGTTTAGAATCCTTGCTACTGTATGTACAGTGATGTTCTTGATTTCACAGCTCCCCCTTGTGGTTACTGTTTGTCATCTTTCATATAAACAGCTGCTACTGTAGTTAGTGTTCTGTTTGCTGTTTATGGAGCAGTTGTGCACACAAAGCAAAGCAAATGTCTGAGTGTATTGGACTCACCGCTGTACATTCATCTTTTATTTTAGAGCATCCGGCCAGACTGAAGAGCAGCCATCTCCAGTGTACTTCTGAACTACTTAGCCTGATTTTATATGTCTCAGGCTCGGCTCATTAGCTGGCCTGGAATACTTGGCTCAGCAGCAGCCTCTCAGAATCGATGTGTCAGACCTCTGCTGGGGATGCTTGGTCTTCAGGGTCCTTTTCACCTTCATGCTGTCATCGAGCTGTCCTGGCTTCTCTGGCTTTAATGATTTTGTTTTAGGTGGGTTATTTGTCTGCTACATTCTTATTAGCATCTTTTTGTCCTTATTTTCCTGTTACAGAGATATATGCAGTATATTTAGAAATATATATTCCAGTAGAAGCGCCATCATCCTTGTGCATCAGCCCAGGGGAGCAGTGCAGCAACCTTTTTTTATCCATTTATCATCAAACCTCCATGTTTATGCCTGTTCCCCTACCTGTTTTTTATTATTTTTTTTATTTTATTTATTTATGCAGACCATAAGGAGGAGTTTATTCAGCATGTTGAAAATTAAAAGCAGAAATTGTGGGATTTTGTTTAACTTGTTTGTCTTTAATTTTTGTCTGACTTTTATTCACATAAATAAAGCCTGTTTTTTTTCCTTGAGTTGTTGGTTATTTCTGTTTAGTTTCATTTTGTCTGTCATTTTATTCATCTCATCAATCATATTCCAAGTCGAAAAACCATTTCCCTCGAGTTCATTTTGGATGTCCAGCTCTTTTGTTTTCTCTTTTCTGGCCTCTTGAAATTGCACTTCATGCCTGCCTCACGGCCCATAATGCAGGGTTTTTACAGTATGAACGCATGTTTTGAATATCTGGTCAAATTTGTGTAGTGCCGTGTTGTGTTGTTTTTGCGACTGTCAGTGTGATTTCTGTTGAATCTATTGCACGAGTTTCACTGCAACAAGAACCACCTGATTATTTCTTTGTAGCACTTTTTAACAGTGGACTCAGAAACAGGAAAATCAACCAATGTTCTTTTGTGTATCTTATGTTTAAAGACCAACTGTTTTGTCCAAACAGTTAAACGTGTCTGTGGAGCGGGTTATAATGTATGGAAAACGATGTACAGCAGCGCATACCATTTTGTGGTCCTTTTTATTCCCAACTTCTCAGCAAGTCTTTGGCTGTTCAGTCCATCTAAATGATAAAACGGTTCTGTGAGAGGTCTAATTACTCTCAAGTAGACTGTTTCCCATCATGGCATTAAGGCAATTCCTGGACTATGTGGCCAGGCACTCAATCTGATTTCACGAAGTAACTAAATCTGGTTTAGATTGTTCAGTTGCTCTACTCTTCTGAAGGTTGCTGTCTGTGATATGAAGCAGTGACTAGTGATATTCGCTTCTACATAAATTATTTGAGCTCAACCACATTCTATTTTTGAATTCTGTACCGTTGGGGAAAAGGAATCAGACATGTCTGGTTGTGCTTGTACATCAACTCTCTCAAGTCTGGTAGAATGCTTGTGAAACCTTTAATCTGTAGCTAAACCTGAATCAAACATCCTCTTCATCGGCTTCTCATGTGGTTTCCCCGTGAGCTTCATGAAGCACGCAGCACTGGTTGAAGTCAATGCTCTTATGATACCAGTCTCTCCTGAACTGTAGCTTGTACGCCTGCAATGAGATGCTCAACCCAGGACCAAGAGACCTGAGGGATTTAACTCCATTTTCTTTCGATCGCTTTATAATTTGTACCTGCTTTCTTGCATGTTTTTTTTGTATCTGACATGCCTGGGAAAGTGTCACAGTTCCATGTAACGTTTGCAAAGTTCTATTAAATATGGTGCTGTTTTTTAGTAAGCAGTTGTTGTCGTAGTGATGGACGGGTTCTGTGTATATCTGTTATTTTTATGATTTATAAGTGGTTGGTTGTGCTGATCTGGTCTGTTATATTCCTCCTCGCGATTTTCGCTTGAGTCAGTTTTTGTAAGTTCTTTCATTCTTTCTGTCTCAGTCTGTTTTGTTGTCTGTATTTGTGAAGAATTTATGGTTGCAAGCCTCTAACCTGAACCATGAGTGAATGCCTTGTGAATAAATGGATTTAACGCTCGTGCTCACTGGTTTCTTAATAAAGGACATTTTTAACAGATTTCATCTCGCTGACTTATTCCCAATGTCTATTAATATTAATCTACACAGTCAGGAATTGTACCCGACTCCATTTCTCAAGGTTTCTCTTCTGTTGTTTATTGACTGCATTGCCTTACTATTTTAGTTTGTGCCTGTTGTTTTGTTCCAAGATGTAGTTTGCTATCAGTTTGTGCTCCCACTGTGCATGTGGATTGGTTGTTAAAACCTAGATCCCACTCCTAGCTGCAGAACACACAACCATATAAAATTGCATCTTCCTCCAAGAGCTACTATCTGACTATATGTGTGTGTGTGTTTGTATGTGTGTATAACGTTTACTGCGTTTAAGCTAACGGAGACTTGTTATAGCACTTGTATATCATTGCTCTTTTGTTGTTTTTGATTGCTTCTATTGTCCTCATTTGTAAGTCGCTTTGGATAAAAGTGTCTGCTAAATTTAAATGTAATATAAAAAAAATCACAACAACAAGCAGTTATTTTCTTGATTTGTCAGCCATTATTTACAAGGTTAGTAGAGTAAAAAAGTGAAATCATAACCCAACTTTAGTGTAGTTTTGGGAAAGATGGGTTTTGGTTTATTGTCTGTCGTTTGTTAGTGGTTTTAGTGATTCAGCTGTGTCCCCTGCTCCCATCGGCCCCTCTCTATAGACCCCAGGAATGTCACACTCTCTCAGACAGACCCCAACAGCTGTAAGGAGAGAGAGCGCACATGGCACTGGCTATTTTTAGAGTTCATTCAGACTAGAACATCTCTCTCTTTCCCTGGACGTGGCTGTTCCTTCTGGATCTCTCCTCGGCTGAAAGTTCTGGAGAAGTTTCCCTGCGGCTGTGCCAGTTCATAAGTACCCGAGTCAAACACAGGACAGAGCATATAAACAAGGAAAAGAGTCCAACGATTAAAGTGAAAATCAACCTGAATATCTAACAGGCCAACATGGCTCTACTGTGTTACAACAGAGGCTGCGGGGGTCGATTTGATGCTGACAAAAACTCAGATGGTAAGATTTTAATGTATTTTTACTATTTATTAATATATAGCCAATTGGGGGAAAATAGTATATCTTGAACTGTATACATTTTAATAGTCCATGTGAAGGTCATGGCTAAATAATGGCAACTCAAAGAAGTGCTTTATCACTTTCTATGCCAGTGAAACGGTTGTTTTGGAAACTGAATTATATAAACGGATATAGGAGGCGGCAGGGACTTAACTTTGATTTCATTTTGCAAAAAGATAGCCTCCATTTATTCTTCCATGTTTTATTTATACATTTTAAATCGGAAATTGTAGAAAAGGGGATTTAGCTAGGTTTCTTGGATCCATGAAGTCTCAATGACATTTGGAGGTGTTCTAATCCAATGTTACTTCCATAAAATGGCTTAATCTTTCTACTGTCTCCTCCGCTGAGCATGTCCATAAAAATAGTAATGAGGATTTATTTCTGTAGATAAATGTCTCCTACTAACTCTATTTTCTCTCTCACACACTGAAGATGTCTGCCAGTTTCACCCCGGAGTGCCAATCTTCCACGACGCCTTAAAGGTGAGCTCTTTGTGTTTAGACAGCAGCGCAGACCGCCGGGCGGCTGCTCGGTTCTGTCGTCACTTGATAAGCGCGTCGTCGGCGTGTTTGCCTCCTCCTTAGGGAGCCTAATATCCATGTTTTTGTTTTATTTTGTTCTTGGCTGTCTGATGTGGTTCTTTGTTTGGGTTTTTGTCCTCAGGGCTGGTCCTGCTGTAAAAAGAGGACGACAGATTTCTCTGAGTTCCTGTCAATCAAGGTATGCTAATAAGATGCTAATCGCGACGGTTTCATCTCACGCTGCTCTTCACGCGCTGCACGTACAGTAGTACAGACTGAATATAAATCTGACATGATCACAATACTTAAAATAATGCACAATTTCTTAACTTTACTTACTGCAAGTTGGCCTGTAAGTGAACATAAGCTATTATTGTTCAAATCTGTAACAATTTACAATATTGTCCATTAGTTGACATTAATCAATGCATTAACTAATATTAACTAGCATTGAGCAATGCATTTGTTATAGTTGTTTATTCATCTTTGTTAACGTTAATAAAAGTGCAACTGTTTATTGCTAGTTCATGTTAGCTCATGTTAGCAAATACAACTTTGGATTTTAATAATGTATTAGTAAAGATTTAAATTAATATGTTAATATTGTTATATTAATAAGTATTGTTATAGTTCATGTAGACGATTAATGTTAATAAATGGAACTTTATTGTAAAATGTTTTTGTTTATAGATTAAAATGATCAGACTGCTAAATGCTGTAAATGTTCATTGGTATTTCATGATATCAATTGTATTAGCTAGTGAACTGAACCTTCTTGTAAAGTGTTATAAAATATACCAGAACAATACAGTCCACAACAATCGAATTTGAATTTTTTCAATTCATTAATCTCTCTCTCTCTCTCTGTCTCTCTCTCTCTCTCTCTCTCTCTCATTCTAGCTATAAAAGTGCTTTGAATAACTATAAATATATATTCATTATAAATAATAGTCTATGGCAGTATAATTTATTGACGTTTCCAGGTCTATACATTTTTGAATTGAAATTAAGTCATTTTAAGTCCCTTGGAAATTATCTGAGGCCCCCAGTGTGCCCCGGCCTCCAAATTAAAAACCACTGATTAATAAAAACAAAAACTGTCAATAAAATTAGTTCAAACAAAGCATGGACAAGAATTATATTCAAAAGTGTGGCACACGTTCACATATTTATATTAATTTAGCAGATGCTTTTATCAAAATTGACTTATCAGATGACAAATTATCACGTAGCAGCCGATATTAGCAGTACTGAATGTCAAGCTAGAACAGATATTTAAGTGAAGTGAAGTGAAGTGACATTCAGCCAAGTATGGTGACCCATACTCAGAATTTGTGCTCTGCATTTAACCCATCCGAAATGCACACACACAGAGCAGTGAACACACACACACACTGTGAGCACACACCCAGAGCAGTGGGCAGCCATTTATGCTGCGGCGCCCGGGGAGCTGTTGGGGGTTCAATGCCTTGCTCAAGGGCACCTAAGTCGTGGTATTGAGGGTGGAGAGAGAACTGTACATGCACTCCCCCCACCCACAATTCCTGCCGGCCTGGGACTCGATCTCACAACCTTTCGATTGGGAGTCCGACTCTCTAACCATTAGGCCACGACTTCCCTGAGAGAAATAAGTAATTACAGTACAAATAATTGAACTAATCTTGCCGTCCTTGTGATGGAGAGACGTTCACATTCACACAATCTCAGACATGTCATTTAATTTGCTCTGTGTCTGCTAATTATTTTCTCTGTCACAATCAGCTTCCTGTGCTTGTCCTTTCAGGGTTGCACTCGCGGGCACCATAGTAATGAGAAGCCTCAGGAGCCTCTGAGACCAGAGGTGACGTCTGAGAAGGGAGATGTGAAGCAGCACAGTGGAGAGGAACTTATATACCAGGGACCCAAATCTGCAGAAGCCCTGGAAAAAGAGAGACCCAGGTATACAGAGTACATATGCAGCTCACACACAGTGTGTTCTGTTTCACACACCAACCCATTGCTCCGAATACAAAATTAGTTTTCTTTCTCTGAAGCCCTCCTTTGTTTCTTTCAAAGAAGAGAAGTACAGCTCCGTCTGACTGTTAAATAAAAACAGACAGTGACATGTTTTTCAAATCTCTCCTTCCCAGCTCAGATGAGCCAAAGACAAAGGTGCGGGTGAAGATCGCTCCCTCTCTGGCTCAGATCGCAGAGAAAATGGAGATCACTGAGAGAGAGAAGCTAGGTGAGCGGTTCCTGTTATTCCTACAGCTCAGGATCACCTGCAGCACAAGCACAGTGACACTAATGCATTGATTCTCTACTGCTTTTGCTAAACATAAACATGTCCTTAAATGAATTAATGCATTAATAAAAACGATGTATTCATAGTAATATAAGAAGTTAGTATCAATATTATAATGTAAAAATATAAATAGATTTTTGTTGCTAATAATTCACAAAATACATTGTACTCAGCACAAATATTGTTTAAAGGGGTCATGTGATGCTTTTTTTTTAAAGATCATTATTTTGTGTATTTGGTGTAACAGAATATGTTGACATGCTTTAATGTTCAAAAAACACATTATTTTTCAAATACTGTACATTATTGTAGGTCCTCTATGCTCCGCCTCTCTCAAACACGTCGTTTTCTGAACATTCAATAGCAAATACTTAAACTAATAACAAAACATACTTACAGTAGCTGATTCAGAAGTGCCAGATTGTCGTAACAAAGTCAGAATTACCTTCTCTCCTAGGTTCACGAAACGGTCGTCCATTAAATGCATTGCTGTTCTGTTGTAAGTAATCTTAAAGATTCCTAAATGCATCTACTTTTGGAAGGACAAATAAAGTGCTTTTGCTTTCTCCTAGAAAAAAACAGCATCTGCCTGACATGGCTGCTTCAACACTTACTGCAGTTACTGAAACCTTCTTTCTTTGCGTGAACATTTGGGTGACATTACACAAATATTTCCACATAGTGATGTAGACATGCGTGGCATGTTTGAATGAACATTTTAAGGGGGGCGTGGCAGAGTAGATACTATATAGACTATATAGACACATTTAAAAAAGCAATTAAAAATGACCAAAACTCTATTACTAAAATAAATAAAAAAATGAAACGAAAGTTAAAGTGCATGCAGAAAACATCTAATTTTAATCTAAAACAAAATACTTAGAAACTATAGTATATCAATGATACTAAAATAACACTGGTCCAAATCATGTTGTTTTGTTAATGTTTTAGAGGACGGGGCATATTGCACACAGCCTGCCCAAAAATAAATAAATAAATAAATAAAGCATTTATAAGTTAAGAGCCTTTCTATTTAGCTATTTTGACTGTGCAAAATGGCATGGATTTAATTTATATTATTTGCTTTACCATTTTATTTATTTATTTATTTTTGGCCCGTGAGTTCCATCGCTCTAGTGAAGTGTTATGTATTTATGTTCATGTAGCTCTTGGTTCTCCCAAAGCTCACTTCAGTCCTTGACAATAGTTGATGATGTGACTCCCACCTGTCTATAATGTCACTTACAGTAGGACCTCTGTGTAAAAACAGCAACACCCTTCTGTGTTCACACGTCTGCTGTAGGATACTTGTGTTGTGTTTTGTTGTGCTGCATGACTGTCATTTTTTATATAATGTGACTATTGCACATTTTGAGAGATCAGCAGACTTGTGAAGTTCCTCTAACAGTTGTTTTGTCTTTCTCCTGTCACCTCTTCCCTCTCGCTGTCCTACAGAGTGTCAAGTCATCTTGGTTGGGGTGAAGTGCAAGAATGCAGGATGCAAAACAGTAAGTGCTCATGTAATATGTACATTACAACAAACCAATCAGCTGGCATTACAAAATATACAGTTCATGCCATCTAGTGGCCTTAATAAAGCATGACACTGCAGCGCTTCATGTAGAGGCAGATTTCATGAAGAATCAATCCTGAGCTGATGAGTGTTTTAGTGTAACAGTACTGATCCAGCATCAGTCTACTTTGGTCCTTACGACTAGTTTCATGAGAACAGGAGGAGCAGAAACCGACTCTAGTTTGTTGTAATGTTGAATGGACTCAGAGCAGAATTAATGACTAAAGCCTCCCTCACTGGGATTTGACCTTAATGCCTTCTGTTAAAGCTTCCCATCATCTTTAATGGATTAGTTTGCCGAAATCCCAAAAGTTCATCATGTTAATTACTCAGCGGAGCTCTTCTTTAGTCCATGTGAGAACTAAACCTGTATCAGCAGGGCTGGGTGTCATTCACAACTGAATTAGGTTCTCTTTATTTTTGTTCTTTACACAATGAATTAACTATGAGCATGTTATCATCGGTGGTTTGAAATGTCACCGGGAATTTAATTGAATTTTATATACTTCATTAAATGTCATTTTTGCACCATGGTCTTTCCATCATTCCCATTCATATTCAGTTTCAGCCCCTGTGGAAACCAAAATCTAATCTCTTGAAGTGAAAGGAAGACAATTCTTCATTTGTGAATTGTGCTCAGTCCTGCTCGTCTGGGTAAAGACACACTGTTGGTTCTCTGTGCTTTTTCTTCAGACAGCACGTATAGCTCTGTTACAGCTTCCTGCTCATTTATCTATTTGGATGAGTAGAAAAATGAGTGTGTTTTCAGGTGTGAAGGTGGTAAACGGATGACACAGAGCTTATGCTGAGTTCAGGTGCATCAGCACTTTAAAGTTTAGTCCTGTGAGTGTTTCTCTGGAGCAGAAATGTCTAGTTTAGTTTGAGGTACATCTGTGTTTTTTTTCTGTGAATATCAGTTCAAATGCTTTTTTTTTTGTGATCGTTTGTGTGTTCAGATTTACCAGGGTCCAGAGACAGACGCAGAGATCTGCACATATCATCCCGGAGTTCCTGTCTTCCACGAAGGGTAAGAAACCTGCAGCATTTGGGTCTTTATTTGGAAATATGACTGTCTGTAACTATATCTGCTGTAGACTTTAAGTAGGTACCCAGTTCCTATATCTATTAAACATTTTGCAGTACAAGCAAGGCCTGTTTTCATAAAGCTTCTCGTTGTCAGAGAACTGATCTAGATTCAGATCCACAAATGCAGTCGAATTAAACAAGAGAACATGAAAAAAAGTGTCCACATAAAGATATTGTTTTTATGAGATGAGCTGGGAGATGCATGATAATTCACATCTGCTTATCATTGTCTAGATACAAATACTGGAACTGCTGCTGCATAAAAACCACTGACTTCAACGCCTTCCTGGATCAGAAGGGCTGCACAACAGGAAAACACTGCTGGATCCCCAAACAGGTAACAGCTAGTGGACTCTTTTAATCAGTGGATATAGTTATTTACATGGACACATGCTGTATATTCAAGAAATGATCTGAAATCTGTATGTTGTGTGTGTGTTGGGTTCTGCAGGATAAAAAGAAGGTGGCTTGCAGGCATGATTGGCACCAGACGGGAAACCAGGTCGTGGTCACAATCTACGCCAAGAACTCCAGTCCAGAGCATTCCTACGTGGAGGCAAACCGCACAGTGGTGAGTTCAAATCCAGCTTTAAAAAAGTCAGCATTCAATGACTTTTATAAATGATCTTTGTCCATAAATACATTCTCTGTCAATCTGCAGTTAACATGCCACATTCAGTTTGAGGGTGACAAAGTGTTTCATAAGGACATCCACTTGTGGGGGGTAAGATTGCTGCTGTACATTCACACTCTCTTATGATTTAGCAATGATATATCCTCCTGAAACTTGGAAAGTGATATTTTTTTTAGTTTAGTGCATAGGAAACAATTTACAGTTTTTGAAATTCCAAGTCAGACTGTGTCCACTTCTGGTCTCTTAGGTGATTGACGTAAAGAGCAGTTTTGTGAACATGGTGGCCTCTAAAGTTGAGGTGACCATGCAGAAGGCTGATGCTGTAGCCTGGGGGAAACTTGAGGACCCCAAACACAAACCTGAGCCAGAGGTCACCGATGAGATGAACACTGAACAGGAAGACGTCAAACCCGACTGGTACATCTCAGATGATGACATCAGTGAATCTGACTGGGAAGACGAAGAGGAGGACAAGAAAGAGAGTGAGGAGAAAAAAGAAGAAAAACAGGCAGATGATGGACCCCCTGAGCTAGAAGAGTCTGTTGCTGTCCCCCCAGAAAAATGAACATTATTCTGAGAGTTTTGATTTGTTTACAAGATCACACAGGATTTCTATAAACATGAGGCTGCTGCTTTCAAACTGTTAGCCATTTATTTTGTTTTTGCTTCTCACACTGTTTTTTTTCCTATTGTGTATTATAATGTTTTAAAGGTTTGGGAAGTCTTTAAAACTCGTCTTCCATAGTTTCAGAGATTTTGAAAATATTGCTTTAAATGTTTGGGGTTGGTAAGATATTTTAAAAATAGTTTTTAAAGATTTGTAATAACTGTTGTGTATTATATTTTAAAATGTAATTTATTCCTATGATTGGAAAGCTCAATTTTCAGGAAGTTATCCAGTCTTCAGTGTCACGTGATCCTTTTTAAAATCATTCTGGTGTGCTGATTTGGTGAAACATTTCTTATGTTAAAAACAGTTGTGCTGATTATTTGTAAATTTTCTTGCCAATTTTATTAAATAATATTTTTAAAAATCTTAGTGACCCCCAGCTTTTCACTGGTAGTTATACTGACAAAGCAATGAATGAACTGTTCAATAATAATCAAAAAAAATGTTTAAACACGAAGTATATTCCATGAAACTATGATAATAAAGTGCAATGAGTCAAACAGCAATGGCCACACTTTATTTTTGCGTCAAATTAACATCAACAATCCTGAAGTAGGTGATTTGCAGTCAGACAGAGTCCCAAGGCCATAGAAGCTTGACTGCAACCCATATGGCAAAATACTTTAAATAAAAAGGATAAATAATACAGTTTAAAAGTAAACAGTAGTCTTGACAATGAAGAGGATTGGTACCTGTTTTGGTTCTTTTTCTCAGTTCAAAGAGAAAATTAAAAAATACATTTTCTGTTCATAAAATCATTGCCTTCCGCTTGTACCTGATTACCAAAGTCATAATCCACGTGCTGATACGCAGTGATGCTCAGAGTAACGTTTGCTATGTCAAATCAAAATTAAGCACGCAGCAACAGTTCGTCACAGATGAGGAAGTTTGAAACAAAGACATGCAAATGTATAATAAAAAATACAATCCAACTTTGAGGGGCACAATCAGCACTTCGACTGTCCAGAAACTTTCAAATCTAGACCATATTTGTCATTTTCTTTTTTTACAGAGCAATACTGCTAGACTTTGGCTCACAACTATCAAGAAAACAATTAAGTTGTCCAGTATGGTGTATATTATTTCTTTTTATGGAAAAATGTTACACTGTAACATCTGTTGATAAATACTGTTTGTGATCCACACATTAGGCAAGTTCAAGTTTTGCGTTCCCTCAGGGTTTCCATGTACACACTGACCCCGAAAAGGGGCGACAGTTGAATAACATTCATAAATTGGATTATATACTGTCTTATATGTAACATAACTCATCATAGGGTTTCCATGAATGGGGTACCAGTTTTCATATGATAAAACAAAACACACAACCTTTTAAGTTTGCTTTTTTTAAACATTTGTTTTCTCTATTAAAGTGCAAGGCGAGATAAAATACATCTTGAAATGTACGACATACAGCATCACTTTCTTTCACAAGATTTCCCTGCAGAAAAAAGTAAAGAAACAGCTCACTTTAAACCACTGCGCTCCATTTACTCACTTGGCACAAGAGTTACGGCACTGAAGCTTCTAGAACGACGGCTCAATTGACACACTAGTGATACACTTGGCTGACGATCCGAGAGTAAAGAGAAAAAGTAGACCTTTATTTCCTGCATAAGGGCATGAAAGGCATGCAGAAACTAGATGGTCTTTGATGGAGAGAGATACAGAGACTAGATGCAGATTAACTATTCAGCCAGTTTGACGAATAATACAGGTCCAGCATACATTCATTCATCAGGATATTCCTTTTTTGCATCTGTTCAATCGTCTTCATTTTAATACAATTGTTTTGTTTGATTTAGTTAGTTCCTTTGTTGTTGATCAGGCGGCGACAGGACGGGGCCAAAGAAATGTCTTTTTTTTTTTTTTTGGAGAGTGAAGAAAGTTTATACAGTAGTTTGTGTCTGACGGCTTGAATACTAAGAAACAAAGAAAAAAGTAACAAGATCATAAAACGAACAGATTAGGTCGCGCACGGGAAACAGAGAGAGATGATGGACGATCCACTTCCTGCTCTCTGATGATGAGCATTTCCCGTGACGCCTGCCATCCGCAGGTGCAGAAGAAACGTAACAGAAGCTCAGTAATGCAGTGCCGGGCCACGCACAAACACTGGGGTGGGGCATGTGTCTGCACAGGGGCTCTCCTGTCCTCCCTCACTGGGCATAAAGCAGCGTCCCGTGGCAGAGTGGGTCCTCATGACAAACCACTTCGGCTCAGTTGCCCGCAGGATCCACATCACACATCCCGCCCTTGATATCCCAAGATCCTGAGCGGTGCAAACAAATGTGTAAAAGAATAAGGTACAATTAATTTGGTGTGATTAATTATTTAAAAAATAGGGGTGGGCAATATCTCTATATTTAAAATATATCGAGATATTTTTTAAACACGATATGGATTTTGACATATCGTATATATCGATATATTGTTTAGATTTAATTCTGATTCAGCCACTTTGCTTGTTTGTCTTCTCTGTGCTGGGCTCGCCCCTGCTCACTCGCCCCCCACTTTGTCCCCCCTCCCCTCACGTGTACAGAACTAGTCTAAAAAAAAAGTCTAAACAAAAGGACAACTGGCTCCATTATATGGAGATACTTCGGTTTTAAGGCGTAGGGCGAACAGCAGGCAGATGTCTACTGTAGGGCCCTATGATTTCCGCGATGCAGAAAATGCGCACGAAATCGCGGAATCTAGTCATAAAAACGGAATTTACAGTTTAAAGTGGTATGTCACGGAATTTGTCAAATTTTGAATGAATTAATCAAAATTAGTTCATTGCACTTTCATCAAATCGCGATATGGACTAATATCTGCAAATATTAAGCCGGAAAAGTCTATTTGAATATGAATCCTGCATGTTCTGTGTGTCTGTGTTAATGAATGGAGCAGAAGCGCGTCTTCGTTTATTATACACATGGAAGCTCGTGTGATTTCAGCGTCTCTAAATGAGGACGTAAACACATGAAGAACATTTCAAGAACTGCACTGAGAGTCACTTCATTAGCATTTGACCATTTGATTTGAGTAAAACTAGCTCATATCACATCATAGACTAGTATCACATACCCAGAACTGTAAAGGTATTTGCCAGAAATCTATTACTATTGTTCAGCAGAATGTACATAGCCCACTACTACTACTATTAAAATGAAAGGAACATAATTTTTTAAGGAATAATCACACAACATTTCTTCCATGTTTTATTTTTAATAGTAAATCCCCTTTGTTTACCAAAAAATAAAGTTTGCTTAATTTTCAATAAGCAAATAATATTTTTTAATATTAATATTAAAAGATAAATTAAATGAATGTTTTATGCCTTCATTTGATAACCAGAAAAATGTAAATACACAGAATTTCTGAAGGGAAAAACATTTCACATAAGGCTATTTTAAGATTTTTTTTTTAACTAATTAAGTTGTTTTTATGCATTTAAATAATTACTCATGCTAAAACACAGAATTAGGTAACAATAAAACATATGGTGAGGAAAAAATAAAATGTTTCATAGGGCCCTAAACATGTAATATTTGGTATATCTGTTTTTGCAGTAGTTTTTGGGGGGTTATTTTTCCTGTAAAGATATCGAGATATATACACCGTATATCGAGATATAGCAAAATATATCGAGATATATTTTTTGCTCCATATCGCCCAGCCCTATTTAAAAATAAAGAAAGTCAAAAGTCTGGAAACAATGTTCTTAATGGAGTCTCTCATGCATACTAAGGCTGCATTTATGGACTCAGGAATACAGTAGAAAGACTAATACTGTGAAATGTTACAATTTAAAAGATCTGTTTTCTAAAATGTAATGTATTTCTGTGATGGCAAAATAAATAAAATAAATGCAGCCTTGGTAAGCATACAAGCAAGAGACTTGAAAAAAAATGTTAAAACCATAATGCTTAAAACAAAAATTGAAACCATAATGTTTTGACAAGTACTGTAAATTGCACAAGGAATTCTATGCAACACATGAGTTTATGAGATGATCGTACATAATAAGTTCCCAATCAGGCCGCAAGTGCACTCCACTGCAGCTGGATATGAAGCAGCATGATGGTGAGATTATGAGGCTGGTCAATGTGTCTCTTACCTGACAGAGAGCTGCTGGACCGCTGCTTGTGTAATCTCTCTCTCTCCTTCTTCCCCTTAGGCATGATTTTCAGCTTCATACTGCTTTTCCCAGGCACACGGGACGGGTCCTGGAAATTAAACGAACAACAGGAAGACAAGAAGAAAGAGAGAGAGTGATGTGCAATGCAGTCCAAAAGGATGTATACTAAAAATAGAAAACAGTTTTATAGATTGTAATAATATTTTACAATATTGCTATTCTACTGTGTTTTTGATCAAATAAATGCAGTCTTCTTGATTTCAAAAACATTAAAATTATTTTTTTAAAGTTGAAATCATACCATATCTAAACAACTTTTATTTGAAGTAAATGAATGTACTTTATACTTTCAGAATCCATCTGATGTGCTTTATAGATAAAGTAATGCTAACTACTGTATAATGCAAGTCTAAAGGGACACACTCAAAGTTAAGCTCTGGAGACAGGAATGCTGTGTAGGACAAACCTCTTCAGAGCAGTGCATGCTGGGACAGATCCAGTGAATGTCCTCCAGCTTGTGTAACTCAGCGCTGAGGCTGTCCACTGTGGAAAGAAGCTCTTCTTTTTGATAAGGCTCCCACTGCTACACACACACACAGAAAATGTCTTTATCATATTTCAGACTGTACGTCTGTACAAAAACAGGCCAGAGAGAAAGAAAGCGACAGAGACAGAGAGAGAGACAGTGATGCCGCTCACCAGCAGTTTCCCCTCCAGCAGCATCTTGGTCTCTTGCTGGAGAACTTTACTGCTGTTGACAATGTCTACAGCTGTACTGCGACTCAAACCCTGCAGAGGAATCCCACACATGGTCACAGTTCAGGTTTAGTTTGACTTCCTGACAGACTCTTGCTGTTCAGTGATTAACACACAGTGTTGTTTAGTTCCTTCAGTTATTCTTCTATTGGCTGCTCAATGGAGGTCCTGTGGAGAACAGCATGAGCAGCTCAATAAGAACATGCTGAAGGTCTCAGCCTGAAGACTGGAAGATGCACTAAAGCTTTAAAGCAGAGCTGAACTGAGCTGAGCTGTTCCTCATCACATCCCTCGCTGCTATGAGCTATGAATATATACAGTATACAGTGGGGCTCTCACTCAAAACATTTAAACTCATAAAGTGAGCAGAATGGTCAGTTTTTTAAAGAATATTTGTGACATTAACTGCATCCTTGTTTCCGCATCGGGGTTTTAGAGTTTGTGGAGTTAATGTAGCTTACAGTAAATGCTGTTGTCATTGAAGCAATCATATTCACCAGTGGAACCACACATTTGGACTGTATACAGTATGTTGTACTGTTCAAACGTTTGGCATTAAGATTGTTTAATGGTTTTAAGGTTGCTTTGGTTACTTGATAAAAATACAGTAAAACAGGAATATTGTGAAATATTATCACAATGTGCACTATTCCGTATATTTTCAAATGTAATTAATTCATGTGATGTAAAGGTGATTTTAAGCAATGTCTTTACATTGACTTCCAAAAGGCATTATGGTCATGTTTGACCAATTTACTACATCTTTGCTGAATATACAGTACAGACCAAAAGTTTGGACACACCTTCTCATTCAAAGAGTTTTCTTTATTTTCATGACTATGAAAATTGTAGATTCACACTGAAGGCATCAAGGGCTATTTGACCAAGAAGGAGAGTGATGGGGTGCTGCACCAGATGACCTGGCCTCCACAGTCACCGGACCTGAACCCAATCGAGATGGTTTAGGGGTGAGCTGGACCGCAGACAGAAGGCAAAAGGGCCAACAAGTGCTAAGCATCTCTGGGAACTCCTTCAAGACTGTTGGAAGACCATTTCAGGTGACTACCTCTTGAAGCTCATCAAGAGAATGCCAAGAGTGTGCAAAGCAGTAATCAAAGCAAAAGGTGGCTACTTTGAAGAACCTAGAATATGACATATTTTCAGTTGTATCACACTTTTTTGTTATGTATATAATTCCATATATAATTCCACATGTGTTAATTCATAGTTTTGATGCCTTCAGTGTGAATCTACAATTTTCATAGTCATGAAAATAAAGAAAACTCTTTGAATGAGAAGGTGTGTCCAAACTTTTGGTCTGTACTGTAAGTATTAATTTCTTTCAAAAAAAAGTACTAACTCCAAACCTTACAACAATAGTGTTTATATACAGATTATAAACATACATTATTTTATTGTATTATTTATAATTTCTTTAGAAACATTATTACCCTCTACCATGTATTTTAATTGTAGGTGATCAAAAATGTTGAGCTGTAGATGATAATGTAATTATCCCATTCAAACAGAATGAAGCAGCTGGAACTGAGTTCAATTTGGTTGTTGGTCCAACAACAAAATAGTTTTGTTCACCTCAGGACTGGATGGTTTGGAGGGGAAGGCCTCACTCAGGACCGCAGCACTGGCATTGACAGAGTGAGCTAATTCCTGCTCCACCACCTTATGAGTCTTAGCCACCTCCCGAATCCTACAAAACATCATCACGACACAATCAGCTGCAGCATAACACATGCTCTTCCTTCACATAAGCCTTTAATACATGCTAAAATGACTTGTGAATTAATACAAGGAAGTGTCACATTTCTGAGGATTAGAAGTTACAGTAATGGGTGTGCCATCAAATAGTTATGAAATAGTTATGTTTCCCACAAGTATATGCATTGATATTCACTGTGGCGTGACATTCCAGTTGGGTTACAAACTTCATTTGTGTGGATGTCACAGACTCTTCATTCAGAAGACACACACAGACACACCTGTTGATGAGTGTGTCGGCCACTAAACCAAGCTGCTGCACCTGCGCACACTCCTCTTCTGTCAGATACTCCATGGACTGCTGGGAATTCAGTCGGGGTCGGGCTGGGCGGCTTTCACCTTTCCGCTTGTCTTCCCATGATTTCAGCGTGCTCTCAAAGGCCTAGTGTCACAGCAACACACAATGTTGACACATCTGCACTAAAGTTTGAGGTCAGAAATTGACATCTGACATTGATAATAATAATAGTAAATATCCACTGAGCACTAAGTCAGCATATTAGAAAGATTTCTGAACAATTATGTGACACCGAAGAGTTAAAATTCAAATGAATAAATTACACTTTCAAATATATGGAAATATAAAACTAAAATACAAACAATTTAAAAGATTTACTTTGGATTGTAATATTTCACAATAATACAGTTTTTGCTGTATAAAAAAATGCAAAACTTGTACACACTAATAAATGCTAAATGAACCAAACTTGAACTGACTTGAGCTGGATGAAACACTACTGCTTTCTCTAGAACGGCTTTATTTCTTAAACATCTTTGTTTTTTTAATGGATACATTTTTTGTTACTTAATTTTAACTGAATCAACACTGAACTGATTTGTGCCGTCTGTAGAGCTGCTTATCCTTGAAATGAACTCATTTCATAACTTTAATTTTTACAGTTTATAAACTGAACTAAGCCAGCACTGAGTTTGTATAAACTTGATGACATTTCTTCTATCTTCCTGTTAAGCTGCTTTGAAAAAAATCTATTGACTATAACAGTATATAAATAAAGGTGACCTGACTGCAAAACTAAGCTGATATGCTTGTTTTTCTGGTGAAACTGGTTGACCAAGGAGGTTTTGCTGGTTAGGTTAGTCCAGTGGGGACAGCAGCTTATCAGAATCCTATACAAGTGAAAACGATCACGCAACAGATAGAGGTGATCTGTTCAGTCAGTTATGAAAACATTTCTAAAAGACGAGAGAAAAGAAGATGATCGTGCACACACACTGACCCGGTCTCTGGTGAGCATCTGAGCTCGGTTCCTGTGGACGATTTGGACGATGCCAGGAGGCTGAATCCAGGCCTCGCCGTCCACCTGCACAGGCACACCTTCATCACCCAGGATCGTGATCTTCACCTGCCGACACTGAGGAGACAGCCAGTGTCAAGTACATGCCAACTCATATGACTGATGTAAGAACAGTTCTAAATGAGGTTTCATTCACCCAGGTGATGCATATTATAAAACAATGTACCATAAATGACTTCAATGAAACATAAATGACATAAATGAAACAAAACAACATTATATTACATGGTGGAAAAAAACTTTTCTCTGAATGCTGTAATTAACCCTAATCTCCTAACTAAGTAAACAAAGTACAGTACAATTAATCAGACATTGTGTAGTCACTAAACTGTTGCATTTCTTTGAATTGAAATTGCAAGTCATTTTGATTATACTGAATTCAAATTCCAACATGGCTTCAAAGAAAAATGATTTTTCAATGATGTTTCAGTGAATTGTGGGCTTGAGTTCAGACCTGTGCGATGCGGTGATGCTGCAGGTTGATGACTCGAGACATGGCCATCTGCATGCTGCCGAACACAGCCACCACCTCCAACTTCTTATCATCAAAAGATGGAGCCCCGAAATTCTACATGAATACAACAGCAGACAGAATTTCAGAATGTCCACCACATTCTCATGATCTGAACATTTATTTACACAAGTCTATATTTATCCTTTTCTACAGTATATCTGCATGTTTTAAGGTAAGAAACTATGACAAAATCAGATGAAACCCAGGAAGGACCAGAAGTCTTATGCACACCCTGACTCTTGCTGGGAAATGACATCATGATATCCCTCTGTACTAGACCAATACACTTTACAGGAAAGAATCTGTTACAGTAATCCGAGTTGGATAGATCCGATGACAGAGTCACTCCAGTTAAGATGGTTATCCTCTGTAATGTATATATATATAACTTTTTTTGCACCTATTATACTGCATACTTAAGAAATATTCCATGAGCAAGAGCATAAAATATATCTTTTTTTAGTCTTCTGTGTACTATATATTAGCACACTTATTGCATTTGTACTGTGTACAAAGCTGTTTAACATTCTCATCTTGTTGTATTTTCCATCATTTGCTCTCCTCACTGGTTTCACATTGCTTCTTGTTTATACGCCACAGCACACTTTATCGCACTGACAATTTGTTCTTGAAAAATGATGCTGAAAGGGAATTGATGGATTGATGAGTGGCTGTAAATGTGGTTGATGCATTCTGAATGTCATATCTGTAGGAAGAAACTCTGGCCAGGAGCCATTGCTTATTGACATCTCAGAACATTAAAGAGAAGCACTGAAGATAAACTCAGGGCACAGAGTCATCTGTTCAACTCTGAGATGATTTTCACTTTGTTGAACTGAACTGCCCTCTGGAAAGTAAAGTAAAGTTAAAGTGCTGAACACAAATTCAGTTTCATTGATGGACTCACATTGTCCTCTTTGGTGCCACCCCAGAAATTAATGCCTCCTGCATAGCTGGGGATGTTCAAAACAGCAAGGCCCTGAAGACTCGGCAAGGACATGGGCACTCCATCACACTGCACACAACGACAGAAAGAGAAAAAGAGAGTGGTTACATGATGTACAGTGTCTCAGAAAAATGTCTGAAACACGAAACCATGACCTCTTATACAAGTGAACAGTACATGTGCAGGTACACATACACATACACACAATGGAAAAGCAGCAGTGTGTGAAGTAAAGTAAATGGCACAAAGAGTGTTTTCTCTTTCCATTTAAGGTCAGAATGAGAGAAATGCATTCAGCCCAAATGTCAGCATCTTTCATTCTCTGCGCTCATACCTCCAGCTGGACTCTTTGTTCCAGGTTCTTATAGGTTTTCTGCACCAGTTCTTTGGTCCCTAGTACTCCATACCACATCATGTTTTTAGTGCGACTACTGTTAAAAACAAAGAAGACTTCACAGTTTCAGTCAACATTACATAAACAACAGCATTTGGCAAAATGCAAAAACATTTCTATGGATTAAGTGAACACTGTTCAGATATCATTAAATATTTTTTCGCTCTTACCTGCACTTCTTTGGGTGTTCGTCTCTCTTATTGTTAAACTCAAGAGATATTTTGGCATCCAGCCCAATGCCAAAATAGTTATTCATCACACACTTTTCAGTGCATTGCCTGTGGAACAAAGAAACAATCAGAATGAATGTGTGTAAGCTGAGTCACTCACGAATCAAAAATATTTTTGGAGTGCTAAATGAACAGCGAAGGTAGTTGTGCTCATCATACTGACACTGTTCACAATAAACTGTTCACTGTTCACTCATTGAAAATCTAAATTTATTGTATTTATGTATTTATTTATTTATCTATAGATAAAATTGTAAGCAATGTCACAAAGGTAAAGGGTTTTGTATTTGTTAGACAAGTATATTTTAATGATGGATATGAAAAGAGCTGTCCTTTTTAAAATCTATTAAGCATTATATAATATAATGTATATACTGCTGTACAAAAAAAGTTTGGGCTCTGTAAGATTTTTCCTTTTTATTAAGAAATTAAAATAAAGCAAGGACACGTTTGTAAATTGATCAAAATTGACACTTTACATAGTTACAAGATTTCTTTCTTCTTTCTATTCCTCAAAAATAGATCATGGGTTCCACGAAAATATTCAGCAGCAGTACTGTTTTCAACAATGATAATAAGATTATCAGAATGATCTCTGAAGGATCATGTGACACTGAAGACTGGAGAAATAGCTGCTGAAAATATAGATTTTCCATGGCTGAAATAAATAATATTTTAAAATATATTAAAATAGAAAACATTTATTATACATTTTAATATTACTAAGTGTAAAATATTTCAGTTTTTAGTGTATTTTTGATCAACCAAACTCAGCCTTGATGAGCATAAGAAATGTAATAAATACTGTATTTTTATATTTATTGTCCATATCTTTTCATTAAGAGCCGCTCATATACAGAGGTGGCAATGGTGAGTGGTCCCATTTGATCAGCTGTAGCCTTTGACCTTATATTTATCTCCACGGTTGAGTTTAGCTGTTTGGGGCTTCATGATTTGTACAATGCACACAATATCATTATCACAACAATTTGAGTATGTCCTGATCTGCTGCTAATAATGTAATTCTACAGACGATGAAATGTGTAGATTTCCATAGTGTTGCAACGCCATGCACAACAGCCTTTACTTATTTTCGGCTAATCTAAAACTGATCTCTATAATTAATTAAATAATCCTAACATTGAAAACATGAGTCCTGGAAACACATATAGTAGGCTGTGGTTAAAAACATAATATGTTGCATTTCTGGGCATCATATAGGTTTTTGAACTTTCAAATGCACCTATGAGGCCCACAAACACTGTCCAGACATGCAGTTCACTATAGGTTCCAAAGCACAGTCATAGAGTATGCAGTAACCAAAGATCATCTCTGATAGTCAAATGAAGGACTCATTATGAAAACAGATTTATGTCCACTGAGACTGTGCTGGAATAGTGTGTCAGGGAGTGGAATGGCGAACACACTCTGGGATATTACACTAACAACAAGGTTTTAGAGCTACTGGAACCTCAGATGTCATTATGGCACTTCTCTGGAGAAGGATAAGAGCTCTTTAATGCACACGTGTGTGTGTGTGTGTGTGTGTATGTATGTGTGTTTGCACAGCCTTACACAGAGTCTTCAGAGAAAAGCACAGGGCTGAAGCTCTCTGACTTCTCCAGTAAAATAGGGGCTGTAGTGGTTGGACTCAATGTGTTTTGACCTGTCAATGAAATTAAGGTATAGACAGAGATGCAGCCATTAGAAGAGAAAGAGAAATATTACCCAAACACAATGATACTTAATTTGGGTAAACTGATTTCCTTAAATCAGTTGAGTTTTAAAATGTATAAGTACTATGAAAAGATTTAAAGTGTACTAAAAAAGATAAACTACATTTATTAAACTAAATGAAACACTGAAAAGTACTTTCTCAAACACTTTGTGAACCTGAAAATTTCTCGTAGCCTACAGCTTTCTTTTAACTAAATATAAGAATGAGTCTAAGAAAGTAAAGCATCTATCACTGCAATGGCATATGCAGTTATTGCTTTTTTAAATATTGCAAAAATATAGACTTAATGTTCTTTATCCCATCCTTCAACCGAATCACGAGCTCTACTCCTCTGTGCAGAGGCAACCCCTGAAAACTCCTGACATCACAGAACATTAAACACTAACAGATCTCACTCTGCAAAATCACACAAAACAACAGACAAATTAATTTCAACACTTACTCCTCATATATTTTGAGTAAAGTTTATTATTAATTAAATTTTAATTTATTTTTCTATTTCTAATTGACAGAACAAACACTTGTCAAGTGAAGCTAGTTATTTTCTTTGAAAAAGCTAATTCAAATGTACACGAAGAGCTGATTTTCACTTGTTCAAATGACTCAGAAATACTTGAATCAGTTTCATGTGGCAGTGATATATGTTAAGTAGAGTATTATCAGTTAATATACAGTATTAAGTATAGTTAATACAGTATTATAAAAATTATAACTTGAATTATATTATATACAATTATATACAAACAAAGCACAAGTTCTTATGGAAAACTGGTTCTTTAGTGCTGCCCTTTATGTCAGCTAATGCAGTGTTATGCATGTTGATATATTGGATGTTAATTAACTCTGTTGCTACTTCGAGCGATCCTTGGCCTTTTCCTTTTTCCCATCTCCCTGCTCACACAGAAATGTCTGAGGGACGACCTTTTTTTCAGACAGTGTCTGGGGTGGATGATTTAGGTTCTGCTTCAATTTAACTGAAGCAATGTTTCCCACCAGGACATTCTGCACACATATTGTTATTTTTTATCCCTCTAATTTATACACCAAATGTATTCTTTAGTATTAGTTTGTACAGCAAACCTTCATATTCACAAAATGAGTAATGATCCTTTAACTGTGCGGTTTCATTCAGGGACTGTGGTGGGTGGTTTAATAAGCCACAGGTTGAGGCCAACTGTAATTTGGTTTGCTATTTTGTTAAGAACAGCTGGCATATATTCAAATGCCAATGGTTTGAATACAATTTCAAAGCCACAGATTAATTGAGAACCTCTAAGGATCTAATTACCTGGTACCATCTACAGTATTAATATTCATAAGCTGAGTTTATTACTCACGTGGCTCCGCCTCCTTGAGGTCCTCACTGCTGCCTATTTTGATCGATGAGGAGGACGGCATTCTCTGCACCTGGGTTTGTCTGTTCTGCTCGTCCACCACTGAGAGAAAACAGTACAATTAAATATTGACTGAAGTGGTCCAGTAGCCACATGTAACATGCTGTGTCATTCCTGTACTGTACATCTGCAAACAATGGACTTCAGCTTTACCTTATTTAAATACAATCAAGACAAGCACGGCAGAAACTAAAAGCTGAAGTGTTTTTTATTAAAGCCATTTCATGTTGGGTGAAAAGCCCTGGGCATGTTTTGATGTTTTTTAACAATTATCTTAATGAAGTACAATAGCTTTGCCTTACAGTACTCTACAATATATAAATGATTTGTTTGACTTGAGGTTTATTCTATGTAATCTAATCCTAGCCCAAAATCCAGTTACTTTCCACTCATATACGGTGAAGGATGAACCTTTTTCTGCCTGATCTATGATTTGTCGGAGTGCTTTCTTCAGGCTGTTGGCCCTCAGCATCAGCTGCTCTTTTGATCTGAAGGGTCTGGACTGATCAGTGTCGCTCTCGTCTGGTGAGATGGACCCGGATGGTACCAGCTGGGCATTGGCGTCTTCAGTGAGAGCCTTAACCAAAGAGTCCAGCTTCTCATTCAACATGGCACACTGTGAGAGACACACCAGCACAAATCAAAACAGTTTTTTTGTTTTTGCTTATAAAGAACAGGACTCTTCATTTGACTCTTCATTTAAGTGTCTATTTATCTGTTCATTTAAGTAATCTTTTCACTTATTTTCTGAATGTTCATTTAGTTTCTCTGTTCATCAAACTCATTATTTGTCTGTTTATTTAACAATTTACACATTCTTTGGGCTCATCATTTAAATGTTTAATAAGCCTCAAGATTGACCTTTTTTGCCATAGCATCAGCCTCCTCTTTATTCTCTGTGGCCCGTTCATAAGCTTTGCCGACCTCAGCCACAAAATCATTCACTGTTCCACACAGAAACCTGTGACAGAAAGAGACCGGAAGACAAAAGGATTTTTAAATATGTTTTAAATAAAATAAACATAACCCTCACAACACATCCACACACACAAACCATCTTTATACTCACTTAGCAGATGATATAACGTCACTGTGTTTGTCAGAGTCCAGGATTTTGGTCAAATGAGTGGCAACAGAATCGGCATATTGTGTAATCTGGATTTCGGAAACATCATTTAGAAAACTTGCAATTAAATTCAAAGGTTGGAGTTGGTAAGATGTTTTATGTTTCTGAAAGAAGTTCTACCAAGGCTGCAATTATTTGATCAAATTACAGTAAAAATAGCAATACTGTGATTTCAAGATTACTTGTAAGGGAGAGTCTGATGGATCCTCCTCCTTTACAATAGCTGGAGTCTGTTTGGTGGGCACTTCATAGGTCATCACACTCCATCTGTGACATAACACACATTCAGGAACAGAGAGACAGGTTTGGTGAGAGTCAATCATCCACCCATTGGCTCATTCGCTCATTCATTCAATCTTTCTCTTTTACTCTGTCTCTCACCTGTCCAGCATCTTGGTTGTAGCTCTCTCCAGTTTCTCCAGTATCTGCAGCAGCTGAGCATCATCATCACACAGTCCTCCCCAGCCCAGCACACGTGCCAGGTCATTTCCTGTGCCCAGCGGCAGCACGCCCAGCTGGCACTGTTACACACCCAACACAATGAAGACGTGACCCTACTGCATGTACAGTACACTACTTGTGTCTGTAAGATTTAGAAAAAAGTCTTCTATGCTCACCAAGCATTTTTCCCCCCAAAAATACAGTAAAAGCAGTAATATTGTGAAATATTATTCACATTTAAAATAGCAATTTTTATTTTAACATAATTTAAACGGTAATTTATTCCAGTGAAGGCAAAGCAGGATTTTACAGCAGGCATTATTTCAGTCACACAACTCAGATTAAGAAATCAGTCAAATATGCTGATTTGGTACTAAAGAAACATTTCTTATTATTAGCAATGATGAAAACAGCTACTTATTTTTATGGCAATCGTGATCATTTTGTCAGCATTCTTTGATGAATATAACATATTTATTTGAAACAGAAATCTTTTGTAATATAAAGGTATTCTTAGTCTTATTTGATTAATTTAATGAATGTTTTTCTGACTTGGTCTATTTTAACATCAGAAATGATTGTTTTCATAATCTTTTATTTAAATGTAAGAACTATGTTTTCTTCTGGTTATTCGGACCTGTTTGTGCAGGCTGAGTTTGTCCAGTTCAGAAAGAACCCAGCCCACGCTCCCATCTCCACCACACACCAGGATACGAAAGGTCTCAAACTTCTGGAAGAGACGAAGCCTGTATACACAAACAAAAACAGAAAACAACAAATATGGTTCAGAGTGCAAATACACTTGGCCAACAAATTTGTATGTTAAAATATGTCAGGATACTATTGGTTTGAAAGCACATTTTGACTAAAAATGTTTCAGTTATCAAACAAAAAAGTTTGTAAAAGTTGTAAAAGCTTGTTTAAGCTACTGTGACTGATTCCTGACAGTTTTATTGCTTTACAAAGCCTTTTAATTGCTATTGCAGTGTGTGATAAGCGGGCGTTAACCTTACCCCAGCTGTGGGCCGCCATTCATGAGGTCAAAGACCTGTGCCGGGTTTAATAGCTGCCTAAACCTGCGCAGGAACTTCACGCCCTGGTTGTCACCACTCTTACTGTTCACCAGAACCAGCAGAGGACTCGAGCAGGATGGACTGGTGGCTTTCCAGAAGCCTGCAGGAGGCAAGGGATGATGAAGAGGGACAATTGAGGGATTGGATAGGGAGGAGAGAGAGAGGCAATGAGAGAAGGAGAGGAGAGGAGAAGAACTTGGGAGGGATGTCATGTTTAGAAATGTAACCAGCTTTAAACACTGTCTCCATTGCAAATGTAGCAGAAGTAATGGCAATACAACTTAAAAATTAAAAGTACATTTTTAAATGTACGTATTTTGGCAGTACAATGAGAACCTGACTGTCACAGTACTTTTGTAAGTTGTTTTGCTTGTTTGTTTCTTTCATTGTTTTCTGGTCATTGCTTTCAGAAAAATATCCAAAACGTAACCAGATTAAAGTCATCAGAAAACATTATGCTACAATTTGTTTATGTGTGTGGTTTGAATCTAGGTGGGATCAGCATCAATTAGAATTTTGTTTTTCTTTATTGTCACTTTTGACCTTATTTACCTCAAAATGTTGAATGATAGTTAAATATTACATATTATATTATATATAAGTAGTTAAATAACTAGAAAATATTATTTCAGAAAGTCTATATTTCTTCAGATATATAATGGATATATTTAATGGTCATAGTGACGATTATACTTCAAGTAAATGATGTCATTTGCAAGTCCACACACAAAAGCATGTAACAATGTATACAGGCATTATAGAGACAACTGAGCTGATGCAGTTGCCAGGGCAACCCTTACCGTCAGAGTCGATGCTGTTAAGTGCAGTGGGTGGAATGATGGAGACCTTACACTGACCCAGAGGACAAACCTTTCCCAACTGCTCCTTACAGCTGTTATGCACCTACACACAGGAAATGCAGATATATCACCGGCTACTCATACCCAGACACACTGGTTACACAAGGTACACACCTGTATAAAGATAGGAAAGAAAGACTCTAGAAAGACTCTAGGTGTTTACGTGGTATCTAGTTGTTATGGTAACAGAGTGAATTGGGTGTGATATTGTGGGTGTGGTGATATATGCAACACTGTGATCGGTTTTAAAAATTAAGCAGGAAGGTGACGTACGATAGCTTTGCACCAGAGACACCGCCAGTCCTGTAGTCGACGAACGCTACCGCAGTTTCGATCGCACACCACACACTTTGCGCTGACCGGCAGGTTCCCTTCCAACCACTGGTGTGGCATTGAAACCTGTACACACAACACATTGATTCAGGTACAGCACTGGATATACCACATGCATAATCTATAATTCAAAGATACACTTACTCCATCCTCATCTTCTAAGATGTCATTTCCTATAGATGCCAGAGTGGTCCACTTACAGTTATTTGTGGATCGTATGGCACAGCGCTTGTGGGCTTTGAACTTACACACTAACGCATGCAGAGAAAAGATGGCATTAAACAGATCGCCACTAGAAAGTGATAACAAGCTGAGGGCAATGTTCCTCTTCATGACTCATTGATTACGCTATAAACAAACAACGTCATTGTTGGTTCTACAAGCAGAATAAATAACGCATGAAAGGGTAAATGGCACTGAAAAGGGAAATCCAAACAAACTGATCATAAAAAAAGACTAAAATAATGGGAAACATGAAAAGCATAGACAACAATAAAAAAAGCTTTGTGTTTATGTTTACCTTCACAGGAAAGACCATGAGAGGTGACCCCCGGCAGAGCCTCTCGACACACATTGCAGAAGGTGGGCCGGGCATGTGAGCAGGCGTACCAGTTATGCATCCCAGAGAAGTGCTCCATGTTAAACTGACTGGCCTATGATCAGTACAATCATATCAGCGTTTTGGCACTATAAATACCTAACCAATAAAATCTAAAGGAGTGATTCTCAACCAGGGGGCTGGGGCTCAATTTGGCAAGATAGAGTTATTTTAGTATAAGCAGGATACTATTAATATTTTGAATTAGTTTAAATGTGTATATTTTTTGTTTTCATTTTAATTTTACTTACAAGTTACTTACAAATTTTACTTTACTTGAGAAAATACATTGTTTATATATATTTCAGTTAATGTTTCATTTCTCAAGTAACAAATTATTTTCTTTATATTGTTTTAGTTTAAGTTTCAGTTACCTATAATAGTCCCGCCTCAAGATGACTTACATTTTAATTTTCATTCACTGTAAATATGTGATGTAGACCTAGAAAATACAAAGACTTGCTTGGGATCATTTAAGTGTTATTAACGTTATTAAACTGTCTGGTAAGAAAGGCATGAAAGATTTAAAAAATCAAATGGATTGACATGCTTACTCCTTTACATCAATATTTCACCTAAACATAATAACAGTTATAGCAATTACTTCTGCTGCTTTCATTTATTGATTACTTAACTAAGAAATCCATGTGGAGGAACATCAAACTGGATAATGTGCAGCCATCACGGGCATCAATGCACATTAACTGAACCTTTCAAATGATTATGGAGAGGTCAAAGGTGAAGTTTTAAACACTAACCTCATAAGTCTCCCATTTCTGCACAGATTTCAAAGCGCTGATCCAGTCTTCCATCTCCTTCCTGCTCTCTGCACACAACATCAGCTTACGGAATGGAGTGATAACCTAGGAGAGTGAGCAAAAGACATATAGCTGTGAGCTATTAAACGGATGTAAATAATGAACGAATGAATGAATGGGGCTGTCTCAAAATCCAGTGAGATCCCCACCTGCTGTAGACAGCATATTTTAAAAATCGCTCACTAGGTTTTGAGAAACCCATTGGGAAGAGGTTTTTACTTACTGTGAAACTGTTGTTGATGTTCTTAGTGCTGGTCTCGGCCACGCTGGCATCTGAGAGGTCGACCTCATCAAATATGAGAGACTGCAAGACAGTAGCATGTTTCTGTCACCAAAAAACAATGAAACAAGCACCTATACAGCACCACCTGAGGTTCAGTCTGCTCCAGAGGAACACAGAGACCCATGCTTTTACCTTTGAATCTTTGGCATAGTAGAGAGTCCTGCCTCGCAGTTTAAAGTACCTCCTCTTCCATCTCTGAAACGAGCTGGTCTGTTTGAGTAGAAGACCCTCCTTCACACTCTTCTACAAAACATATGCAAAGAAAGAGAAAAGAGATTTAAAATATGGCATAAAAGACAGCTAATGCCAATACAACAACTTGATTGTTTTTATAATAGTGTTCATGAGTCAGTGTGCAAACGCGTTTCCCTACTGCCACATTTTTCATAATGAAGCATTTTCATGCCATGCTAGAACTGGCTATTTTTAGAAGCTGCTTCACAGCCCATTGGATTTACTGGTGTTCATAAATTGCTTCTTTTGCACATGCATGAAATTCAGTCTTCTGCTTGTTATAACTGAGCATAATAAGAAATGAACACACACAAACCCCCGAGGCTTCAACTTGCATTAACAGTCCTGTAGTTCAATCCCAGTGGCTTATCACCAGTACCAGATGAAATTTGGAGCTTTTGACACATTTTCTATGCTTTATTCCCCACATTATTTATGCTGTTTTTGACTGTTCTAAACATGATAAAATGTGCTCTTTTGGTAGCTGGCAGTACAATCAAATTTTTTAATAATTCTGAGGAAAAGACTAATGAGGACTGGAATATTAAACTGAGTCTCTATCGGATTTACCATAACACTGAAAAACCAGTTAGATCACTTTCTAACACTTCCTTTTTTCTTTGCATTGCTATCGCTTAATTGTTCACAAAAAACAAACAATGGTTAACCATAAATGCATTACGGTAAGCTTACAGTAAAACCTGATCTGTCGCCTAGCAACATTTCTGACTCAAGTGCTTATAACACTGAGAGAGGAACTGCCACATTTCCAAAGTTCACCATGGACCTTTAAAACATGGTCATGTCATCAATTCATCTCTGACTTTCATCATAAACCTTGATGCTTCAATCTGCTCAGAATGGCAGAGAAGCTATAAAAGACTTTCAACAAGTAATCAAATAAAGCTGTTCTCCGTGGCACAGTAAAATCAAATTACAACAGAGTCTGTCCCTGTCTAAACATGCAGGGGCATATTCTGTCCTCTCTCATGACGTGAGATGTGGATTTCATAAGTGGATCGTGGCAGAACAACGACAGTAGCTTGGTCAGCAGTGAGACAGGCTGACGAGACAGAAACAACAGCGTAACTGTCACAATGAGTACAAAGAGAGTGAGAGTGTTGTTACTAAACATGAAGGAAATCAACATGAGTAATCTAGCCAGGCAACCTGCCAAGAGTAATGACGTACATACGAAGGGAGTGAATTCATTAACGGAGTTTATGGTCTGGTGAGAAATAAAGAGTGTGTGTATGTTCTGTATGTCTCTGGCTCTATTCAGAATAAAAGTCAAAGAGCCGGATTCTAATTTTTACACAGTCCTTGAAAAAAATAAATCTGCTTAATTGTACTGAAAATGCATTTATAGTATACTCCAGATATAAAATTAATGACAGAATTAAAATAATTACAATTTCAATAATTTTAATAATCTTTTGTTGTGCTTTAAGAAATACTTACAGTATTTTTGATGTGTCGACTAACACACAAAAGCCAATGTACTTAATTTTAATTTGAACTGCAATCATATTTAATATTTTAAATGTACTGAATTGCATCATGACCATTACAAATGTATTTCAATACAGGTACATGGCATACAAACATAAAAATGGAGAGTAAGTTGAGGGTTACGTCACACGTGTGTATGTTTGCGTGTGGGGGGTGGGGGTGGGGGGAATCAGATTTGAGCCACTTTCAGCCGCAATGTCAGTATAACCTCTGAGTCACTTTTGCAGGTGATTAAATTCTCCACATGCCTTTCAACAGGTGTCTCATTTTCTCCACCATGACTCCCAGCAGAGCTCATAAATGTATGTGTCTGGGGACATAAACTGCCCTCAGAAGGTAGTTAAATCTGTCAAATCCTCCCTTTGAGGACATCTGGGGGTCATTTTCAATTAGAAAAACCATTTACAAAATAGAATTAAATAATGGTTTCTTGGAGTAGATTTAGGGACTGTTTTAGTTTACAGTCATATTTAGATTAATATAAAAATAACAGAAGTCTATTGTATGTATATACTAATTTAGGAGATTATCGCAAATGAGTGTGTGGGTGAGGTTTTGATATTTTTCTTGAAAACAAAGTCAATTACATTATGGAAACAAGGTAATATATTTGTATTTTATAAAATATAATTAGCTCAGAAAACAGAAAATGTGTGTGTGTGTAATAAAATGAAACAAATGTACAAAATGTGATGGATGAAATGGTTAAAATGTGAGAGTCTAAACTTCTGGATATCTGCCAGTGAAGCTTCCCTCTACACTGAAACAAGCATCAGACCCAGACATCACTCACTTCATCCTTTCAGAACAGAGCTGGTTCCACATTCATAAAAGATGAGGACATCTTTGATCTGTCACAGTGTGCAAGCAAACACACACACACACAGACAGAGTGATGTCAGCTGGTGACTCAGAGGAACTCGAAGGACAGACATTCTCACACAATGATTGCTATTTTTGTTTAATCTCCTCTTCCTCTTCTAATCCCCCTCCTCTCTCTCTTTTTAGTTACTCTCAAATCCGCCGCTTCTGTATTCTCCCTGCTGTTCTCTTCCTCCTTTCTCTCTTCTTTCTTGCATCATTCTGGCTCACCCTGTTCATTCCTTTCCCTGTTTTCTGTCGTTCTCTCCTTCTTTCTCTTTTTTATCCTCCTTTTTTGTCATCTCTGTCATCTGAAGGACACAGTGCATCTGCAATGCCCTACATAGTGCTGGGACTACAAATCCCATGATTCCTTTCAGCAAAGCTGATTAGATCCAAGTAGTTGTAAAACCTAGCGAGAGCTACCCGTTAGCATTCCCATTTGTGTCAATGGGAATTACTCTGGATGCTGCCATTTCAATTTATGAGTACTGAGTTTATGAATGCTTTTTTTTTTTTTCAGCCAGTCACATGTACATGGCTAACTTTGAAAGAAAGATGTTTGGCCCCATGTGGCCCCATAATTATGTTATTACACCATCCACCAGAAGGAAATAACAGGCACAGCTAACCTGCCAAATCTTGACCTCCGGATGAGTCTGTTGTTCCCATGCAAATACCTGGCTTTGAGGTGCTGTTGTGGTGTGAATACAAACAATTCAGTCTTAGACGTTCAGTCTAATTACATTCCCCAGGTCCTCTCTGCTCTGAAATTAACCTACCTTTTGTAAAATATGGCTTTTGCTTATGAATTTCCCTGCAATCTTTGTAAATTTAAAGCCTTGAAATACTACTAAACGTCTTAATTTTGTTTTTCAAAAACTATTGGGATGAATAAGTCATCTTCTGACCCTTGAATTCCCGTTAAAGTGGATCTGAGTGGCTTTTTAAGTCAAACCAGTGCGGCTATTAGGACAATCATGTGTCATTATACTCATAATATGACTCAATAACTCCAACCCAGCTCGGTAACTATGCAATCTATAATAGTGAAAGAGAGAGAGACAGAAAGATGATTCCACTAAATATGCAAGGGAACAAAAGGGAAAATATAAAAGAAAGCATTACCTTCAAAATACTAAATCCCTTAGCCATAAAAGCGTCATTAACAAATTATACAACTCCAAAATATATCGCTTGTCCATTCAGGAATTGTCATCATAGATAAACAAATCACATGCAATAAATCTTTATTAAGTGTCCATTTAAAATAAATCAACCTGAGTGAGTAAGGCACAAATGCTTACCATTTGTAACAGTACAAACTTAACATGTTCCTATTGACCTTAATGGAAAAAAATAACACTGCTTGTATAGTTTACAATGACTGAACACAATCAGACCAATAGCCCAATTTCAGCCAATCACCCTTATCTATCAGTTGCCATGGAAATACCAATGAGCTGTCAGCAAACACAGCTGTCATTCAAACAATCAGTGTTCCAAAGGCGTAGTCAAACACTGTGTGACACTAACAGCATGCAGGGCCATAAGCTACACTATCCAGAAGCACAGGTCAACACTGTTGCTACATTTATCGATACAAATTAATGAAGACACTTTCTTTGTTCAGCAAAGCCTGGTTAAACACAAATCTTATTCATCAAAACAACAGACTGTTTTTCCCTTAAGAAATCCCTTGTTGATTCAGATATAAAACCATCCATTTTCCTCCTCCTAGACATTTCATAAATAAAAAATAAAAAAACAGAACTCTCTAAAGCTTTGTTCAGACAGGCAGGAAATATCTGATGTTTTGGTCATATCTGACTCATCTGTCTGTAGCAAAGAATCAAACTAAATCAGATTTTTACAAACAGTAAAACATCTAATTCATAGTCATATCTAGTAAGAAATCTGATTGAAATCTACTTTTATAATATGTCTCTGAAAGGTCAGATCATATTACAAGTAATAGCCTATTTGTTTCGTGAATGATAGCTTAAAATTAGTTTTTCTCTCCACACAAAGCTTTTGTGACCTTTTTGTAATATCATAAAAACTGCTCAATATTGTCTAGAGCTGTGTTCAAATACAACTCATATTTGCTCACACTTTATATAGAATATTATACATGAAAGTATAAATACAGTAATGCCTGTCAATTATCTTTGATGTGCCATGTGAGTTCACATATGCAGAGGCACAATTTCCTGATGCAGATTTACCGGATATTGACTAAACAGTCTGAACAAACGGAATAAGATTGCATCACTTACTGTACAAAATGACACTTCTAAAGATCAGATGGGATTAATGTGCGGTGTCAACAGTATGAAAGACAGTTTGGGTTAGATGGTACAGTCTGGTTAAAGTTGAGTTAGAGCCAGATCAATTACCCAAAGCGCCCACAGAGACTACGGGTCCCTTTCACAGCTAGTAATTATCCTAATGAACTGATTACAGCCCCTGCAGTAGAGCCTATGTGTGTGTGTGTGTGCAGCTAATTACAGACTAAATCACACAGCCTGAGAATTTACTACCTCTGAGGTGTCACCCTCAAGAAGCCAAGACTCATTCAGTAACGGTGTCAGATCTTACACATGCAATGTGCTAATAATGAGAACTGTTGCACACATACTGTGCAAATCACACACCATTTAGCAAGTTTTATTGAATGATTAATAAACACATCATGTGACACACTAAATATTGCTAAATATCGCTAATATTGGCTTTACAGTGAGCAATTCAAAACCTTTATATTTGGTCTCATTCAAATTTTTTATATGGTTTAAAATGGGAATAGTTCACACATGAATGAAAATTTGCTGAAAATGTACTGTGTGTCTTTATCAGAAGGGATAGCATAACATCACTTGTTTTGAATGGATGGGTGCCGTCTGAATGAGAATCCAAACAGCTGATAAAAACATCACAATAATCCACAAGTAATCCACACAGCTCCAGTCCATCACTTAGCATCTTGTGAAGTACAAATAAAAATTGTTTGTAAGAAACAAATAAAAAATTAATCATTGCATTTCACCAAATCTTTTCTGATGAAGAAAGAAGTTCAACGACATCTTGGATGGCCTGAGGGTGAGTTAAGTTTTCATTTGCTTTCATTTAAACTTTAGTTGAACTAAAAACCCGTACTTAAAATTAGGGCAACATCACAGGCTGAGAAAAAGAGAAAAAACACTTTCAAGTCCTAAACGGGAGGAGGCTAGCCGCCAGACTGATGTACATTAAAGACAGAGAGTTCTTTGAACGTCAAAATGGTCAAGTGATAGATATACTCATGCACATAAAGAGAGCAACCATGTTAGTCTACAGTTTTAGATATATGAGTTTATTAGATGCTAAAAATAAATGCATTTTGAGCTGCAACCACAAGGTGTGTTGCACCCCTCAAAAGGAAGTGGTGTTTGAATGATATGTGCATGTAGAAACACATGTGATCCAATCTACAGACCGCCAGGACACACAAGAACACTCAGTGGTCGAGGGTATGATGGTTTTTTGGCCGGCGACTGGATCAGTGGAGATGAGAGAGCTGATAAATACTAATCCTACATTACACATGGCCACAGAACATCAGTGTGCATGCTGATCCCTCCATCAACAGGCTTTCAAAGATGTCTTCTCATTATCTTGTGACAAATGAAAAATGGAAATTGAGTAGTCAGGAGGCAGATATGTTCCTTTTTACAGAGAAATGCTAATTCATATGTCTAATAAAAGTGTAATACTCAGTATTTTATAAACTTTTTTAATTCACTTTTTTTAATTTTTTCAGTTTTCATTTTAATTTGATTTTAAATTGTAATAATTTTGTTACAAGCTGTTTCTGCTTAGGCTTAATTACATTTTGTATCAGTTTTAGTTTGACTAATTTTAATCAGCTTGCTCAAGAGTCAATTTAGTAGCTTCTTCTTAAATAAGTGGCAATAACATGCAAATAATTAGTGACATACAGTAGGATGACATAGCTAAAATGATTCTGGTTAGCATAGCTCACATAATCTAGCGTTGGAAATATTTGACAAATGTTTCGGCATCTCGGCAAATCAGAGCACAGTTTGACATTACTGAGATCTCTTCCATAGAGGATAAGGATATAAGATTACCAAGGTCTTTAGCACAATTAAATTGGGATTAATCTGTCAAAGAAATGTTTCAGTTACCATTATTAACCTAGGTCTAAGTGATTTCATGTACATTATGTATATAATTAAGAAAGGAATTCATTGATGATAGGATCATACTCTGTGCTGTGCAGTCAGGTATGACATCATCTGTGACTGGATATTCCTTATGGATTCATTTTCATTTTACATTTGAAAAGGACATGAACTGCAAGCTGTTATTTCACTAAGAAACTTGGCAAAAAGATAAAGTATGTGTTCTGTATTCAACAGAGGTCCAAATAAATGAGGAAGCACGTCAAACAAATTACATACTGCAATCACAGACATTCCTGTCTGGGCTGTAACTTTTCCTGAGGTTGTGTGAAAAAGCACTGACATGTTTGAATTTACCTGACTCCAATTGAAAAGGGCTTTTGTCTAAGGATGACAAACCTGAGAAGCAGAAGCCCTCATTAAATCTCATGTCTGTAAAGGAGCAACATTGAGATATTAAAAAGATCTTATCCGAATACAATCCTGGCCTACTCATGGTTCTGTGACAGATGCTTTGGACAAAATTTGATAATAACAGTGTCTGTGTGTCTTTAACTGTCCAGACCATCCAGTTCTGTTATTTATTACAGGCTTTGCATTAATGCCTCGATAATCAGATCAGCACAAACGAGCATGTCCTGCTAACCCAGATAAACCTTATGACGTGCGCGCACACACACACACACACACACACACACACACACTGCATCATCTCTCATATACAGAGAGTCTAACCCAATACACATATGCACAAAGCCAGTCATGAATCATCTGTTGACAGGAAGAGATCACCAAACGGATAAGACCGGGATAAAACATTCAGCCTCACAAGCAAAAAAAAAAAAAAAAACTACACAAAGTCAAGTGGAATTAAATGGAATAGCCTATCCAAACCTGTGAGAAGACACTATTGCTGATTGTCTGTCCTTCTGTTGTTCTCACTGAACTGTTGGAGGAGGTTTCCAAAAAGTCTTCTTCTCTTAAGTGGTTTGCATCTCCCTGCCCACCTCCATCACAGCCAAACAAGAGCGGGGCAAAACAACACACACTGCCTGGACACAGCCTGGGCATGATGGGTCCCTTCAGCCATCGACATGTACACACACACACTTACAGACACACAGGAACACGCTGAGTTCCTTCTGGCTGCACCTGAAAGACACACCTTCTTTTTAAAAAGAACTTCCTCTTACAGGTGAAGTGATAAGACCGCCTATCCTATTACACCCGGACCTACCGTCTGAGAGGCGTGTGAAGGTCTATTTTTAGAACTAGATAAACTTGTTTGGTAAGCATCAGTATTAACATAACCACAGAAAATCCCAAGCAGCTATAGGCCAAGACAGATGTTCCTATTAGATTAACTGTGATAATGAACCATCCTTTGGGAACCAAAAAAAAAGGAGATTGGTGAATGGAGACTGCTGCAAGATGTCTTTTGTTTGTCAGAATTTTTTTTTTCAGAAAATAAAAATAATAATCACACATTTATTTGAAAGTTGAAAAGAAATTTGCTCTAATATGCAAAGACACAATACATTTTTATAAATATACATTTGCTAATTGCTAAATAATTTGCTAATAAATTTCAAAAACAATTATACAGAAACACACAGCAAATACCACACACATTTTAAAGTGAAACATTTTATTTTCTTGTAAAATGTACTCCAATAATCTTTCTTTATTTTTATTTTCATTTTTATTTATAATTTGAATTTTTTTTTATTTCTCCTAAGGCAGGAGTTTTCAAACTTTTGAAAGTTGAAATATGATGATCTCTTTGAGAGAATTCAATCCTATAGTATAATTATGCATCTGTATTTACATTTATAAAGACACATTTATACCTAAAATTAAAAATAAAAACAGTATAAACATGCATCAGATATCAACTGGAAAATAGTTACATTCTATACTATATATATATATATATATATATATATATATATATATATATATATATAGTGCCTTTAACCCCCTGCCCTACATTAGAGAAAGAGCTAAGACAAAGTTGATGCTTTTGTCAATTCCATGAAATGTTATGAGCTATGAAAGAGCAGCCGGTGAGGGATAAATATTTCCTATTAAACTTCTGAAGCATACAAGCTTGTTCCAAAACAAACCTACATGCGGAACATTCAGAAACATCTAGTAAACATCTTGACTGTTACAGAAACAGGTGGGATGTGGAAGAGATGAGCAAGATGCATCTGGTGAGAGGTGGAAAAAGATGGAAATACAGACCAAAATACACAGTGAAGCATGAAGGGTGGGCTCTGATTGGATTTTTTCTGTCAGTGCTGGAGAAGCAAACACTGTAATGAGCAAAACTATAATTGACAGCAAACATTGAGAGAAGTGTTTCTCTGTCGTGTCTATGTGCAAACCTCCACCCAGACTCTTTATCTTCTCTTCACACATTACTGTCCCAGTCTCAATGTGTCTGCGGTTTTACAGCCTGGTAATGAGATAAAACATCTCTGTACTACAGCGCAAGGCTGAGTGAAGGAAGATATCATTCCTTATGGCTCTGTTTATGAGAATAGGATGAATGAGTGCATTTGTGGATTGCAGTTCCTACTAAGGACACTAGGGGGCAGTAGTTGCAGGAGCTAAAGCAGCACTGCAGTTATTTGTAACTGTCTGTTGCTGTCTCTGATTCACTGATGCTGATCACACACACACACACAACCATACCACAAACACAACATTCACACTGGCGCAATTTCACATGTGAAACATGCATTTACACAGCTGACGTTGCATGGCGGCCCATGATATTATGATGGCATGCTGGGTTGTCATAGAAACTACACTGGCTGGGGAGACGGACTATCTAAAGGGCCACCAGGCCACACACACATCCACATTGTAAATCAACACAAATTCCCACATCAACATGCTGGGTTGAAGGCGACCTGCTGCTGGAGAGGAAATGAAATGCTTTGTCACTTCCTGCGAGAGAACGAAGCGAACGCAGGGGGATTGGCAGAGTCACACAACATATGGGGTTGTGCCAGCTAATCTGCGTATGGAGAGACAGCCCAGTGCCAACATTAAACCTAATGAACCCAGGCGTCAGATTTAGTGTCTGCATCAGAGTCAACATGATTCCCTCGGTGGATGTAGAGCGGAAATTCTCCTCCGTATTTAGACTGATTAAACATGACTGGATCCAAGTGTAGATTATCTTCCTGCGCTATTATGATGAAAATTAGAAGAGGAAGTTGAAATGTCACTTTGGGAAATTTGATGAACATATGAACATGCACAAACACGCCATTGCTGTGGGAGATCGCTCTAATCTCATTGCAGTTACTGACGACTGCTTCCAGCATTCGCCACAAATCTGAGACTGATTCACACATAATCCTTTGAGTGAGAGAGAGAAAGAGAGAGGAAGAGAGTGGAGGTTCTTTGCCTTCTTTTCTTTCATTACAATCTAAGATGGAAATAAAGGTAGAATTGAGGAAGAGAGTCTTATGATAAGAGTGAGCTGACATACAGCCAAGTATGGTGACCCATACTCAGAATTCGTGATCTGCATTTAACCCATCCAAAGTGCACACACAGCAGTGAACACACACACACTGTGAACACACACCCAGAGCAGTGGGCAGCCATTTATGCTGCGGTGCCTGGGGACTAATTGGGGGTTCGGTGCCTTGCTCAAGGGCACCTCAGTCGTGGTATTGCCGGCCCGAGACTCGAACCCACAACCTTAGGGTTAGGAGTCAATCTCTTCCCCGCCACAACTTTCCCGAGTGTGACTCAAAACATTTACATACAGGATCAGCAATTAAAAATTTAAAGTAATGGATTGGTGTGAATATTTTGCCAACAGTATTGTCAAAATATCAGTCACAGACACACACCAGTGTTAATTTTGAAAGGGATTTTTGATTTAGTCTTGGTCTATCCTGAGACAAAAATTCTTAATAGTCTTAGTCACATTTTAGTCATATGAGTCTTATATAGTTTTAGTCGATGAAAAGTCATCGCATTTTTGTCAACTTTTAGTCATTAATTTTAGCCATTAGTTTTAGTCAAGCTGCAGTCACTAACATAAATTTTGGTAGTTACTGTATGTCTTCGAACAAAAATTGTCTTAATTCTTCTCTCTTTAGACCAATTTAGACCAAAAGTTTCATTTTTGGGTGAACTATCACTTTAACAGTAGTGAAAAGGAAGCAACTTATAAAAATTATAGTTGTTGATATATAACATATTTAATATATATAACTTATAATTTTTGAAAAAGAAGCAGAATAAGACAATAAGACAAATATGAAAGAGATACAAATTCAACTAATTTTTCAGATACAGAAGGTTTACTTAAAATATATTTTGTTGGTTAACATTATAATGATATGGATAGGTAGCAATGCTGTCCCTTTAAGACGGTAGGCATGCATGTAATACTGACACACGTTCAGTTTTCACCCACCTGTCCACTTAATCCATAACTGTTTTTACATGAGATACTCCACACGATAGACATTTGGACTGCTGTGTGTGTATTCGTGTAATCGTGTGATGTATATGAAAATGGGAAAAGTGGAGCATGCACGTAAAAGAGCACTTCTATCAGCGCAATTCTGCCTATCCCAGGAAAAAACGGGATGTCTGGTCACCTCATGAAAAAAATTCAATACATAAAATATAAAATTGAAATAAGGTGGAAGTAACATGTAAATAAAATACAAATTCAACAAGACATTAATAAACGTAATTAATATCCCAGATTAACAATCATGAATAAAACATCAGGAAGGCTAAAAAGAAAGAGAAGAGATTATTGTGCATCACACGAACTCAGCGTGGATGGAGGCTAAGGGAGAGGAAGAATAGGGACTGAAAAGCCCCACAGAGGTGACAACACCTATGGAGTAAACTCCCGCTGCTCGTGTCATAAGCGCTGGACTGAACAATGGCTTTGTGACTGAAGTCCTGTCACTGCTGCTCCCTTATGAAACACACACTGACACTGGGCTCAGTCACGACATCCTCCTCAACACTGAGTGCTCTGCCGCTTGTGCCGTCTCCACAGGAACAATTCCCAGCCATTTCTGCGACAGCGGGATGAGTGGCGTTCCACTAAAGAGCCTATTGTCCCTTCACACACTCCTCCACACACAAGCTTCTGACCAAATCATCACACATATGAGTGGAATATGTCTGCTGCACAACATACGAGCATGAATTACAAATGAAGTAAAAAAAAAAAGGTTCCATGGAAATGTCAAGTATTTCCATTTGATTTAGGGGGTGCAACTGGTGTGGTCTCAGCGGGCCACATGCTGGAGGGGGCCCCGTGGTGAACAGACCAAGGTATTATGGCATTATGATTGGTCAGATTACCTGTCAATCAACCTCCTTGCGATGGGACAATGGCCAATTTGTAAAGTAAACATCCCCGTTCACAAATTGTCTTGAAAGCAAAACTATAAAACACAACAAGCTTAATCAAGTCTTAATAAATCCCTACACCACAAACACATAGTGAATCCAGTGGGAAGAATATATTATGAACCACAGACAGCTGTTTTGTATGTTAGTGCACAGAGAAAGAGAGAGAACTGTTGCAGACTATCATTCCACTTAACCTTTCTAGTAAGAGACACACACACCTGACCCAGCACCTGTTCTGTGTGTGCAGGTCTCAGCTGTACACCTGTGTCATCTCCTTTCCTGACAGTGTTCATAAGTGAATGTTATTATATTTCAGCGTGTGAGTGTGCTCTGTGTGTGTGTCTCGTCAGCAGTTCTTCTCTTTACTGGCAGCACTTGACTTCCTCAGGCAGTGTAATATTTTCTGCTGAATTAATCAATCACAGAGCATGCTCTCTATGCAGATGAATCTCGCAAGATAAATGAAGAGAACAGAAAGTTTCCAAACATTCAAATATAATCCTCTTAACGTCAGTTCACATTATGAGTAAGGCTTATAACGACTGAGGCTGTACTGTAGGCATCACCTGATCACACATACACACATCAAATATTCCACCAGAATGGTGAGTCAGTGCTTGGCTGGGGATCTGAGGACCTGTCTCAGATCTGGTCTGCATCTTCCCTGACTTTAGTTTTGAAAACATACAATATATTTTGATCCAAAATAATTTAATTTAGCATCTTTACACAGCTTAAAGTGCTTTCTATAGACACAAATGACACTTAAGATGACTGTCTTTGCTTCCTACTGATGTGGATAACTACTAATTACAGCTAATAGGTTGGTCATATTTTTAAAGGGATGGTTAAATGCCTTTTTTTTTTCCTCGGTTGTCCCACTTATAATGTAAAAAAAAACATCATTCAGAAGTAATAGGCTATTTCTGTCCTGTTTTAACCCCCCTCACCAGAACGCTCTGTTTGAATAGGTGTGGCGGATTATAGACTGGGACGTAGATGCCCAATGGTTTGATAGGCTAACAGTTATGCAAGTTTGACAGCCTACATCCTTCAGAGATGGATGCATAAATACTCCGTACATATCAAACAATCTGTATTAACAGGCAAAGCAATGCCGAGCACATAATAAAACTGTTACTCATGTGTTGCGAAATTACTATCAGATCCAATATATTCAGCACAGCGCTAACTTTTAGTTTCAATCTTTCTAAAAATTCTGTGTCGAATTGTGCCTTGTTTGTAAACTAATCCATGGTAAAATGAAGTTAGCAAAGGACAAGTTCTTACTCACATGGTCTGGATCTTCATTAAAAATAAAGTTCATTTACTCTTCCCTAATGTTGGGATCAGTAGAAAAGCAACACAAAGACTGTTTTTCCACAGCTTGGCATTGCAGAGCTGTATTTGGAGCCATCTTACTGGTTTGGTTTCTGTGTAAACCCGCGTTCGCCTCTCTCATTATTTACATTACATGGACAAATCGGTGGGCGGGGATATGATGTAGATACAGGTGTTGATCTTCTGTGGAGGCTTGTTTAGCCACACTATTACCTCAAGTGGCACATTCCACAAACTGTCATTTTAGCGGGTTTTAAAGGGCACCTATTATGTCCCTTTTTACAATATGTAATATAAGTCGCAGGTGTCTCCAGAATGTGTCTATGAAGTTTCTGCTCAAAATACTTGTTTTAGACCATGTCTCTTTAAATGCAAATGAGCTGCTGCTCCCCACCCTCTTTTTCAGAATAGAGAAGTGCCTTTACAGCTCGTAACTGCTAAAAAAAAAACGACAACATCTGTTTGGTTTTGATTATCATGTCTATTGTGCTGAAATCACACATTTTAAAGCTATATTAGTTTAAACTTCTGATAAACGGTTTTCTGAGTGCAAACATCCATAGCACGTGTATAGAAAGTGACTGCACAAGGCACGTGAGTACTAAGTTCTCTTTCACACACGAGTTTATGTTAAAAACACGCATAAGTTACAAAGACACAGTTGGTTATGTTTGTGAAGGTAAACATCTGGGAAAGAAATCTCATGTTTACAGTACCTATGCTGCTGACATAAAGAATGACATAAAAGCAGAGAATCACTTACTGCTCTGGACTGAATAATGCCTATAGCCTTAATAAGAAGACATTTCTTACTTGAATGCTGCTTTGAAATGCTCTTGCGTAAAGTTAAAGATGGCGGATTCTGTGCGGCTCACTCAAGGGGGTGTCTCGGCTAGATTACGGCAGTGTCAATCAACAATCGTGGGTGGGGCTGGTACAGTAAATTGTGATGTCCAACACACCTTTATGTCCAAACATGTGAAAGTGAATTTTGCATAATAGAAGCCCTTTAAGTTCTGAAACTTACAGGATGTTATTTTTTTTTCTTAAAGTACAATGGCCTCTTATATGTCAAAATATCAATGAAATTTGGGTTTTTAATTTCATGACCCATTTAAAATGTTTTTGAAAGTATTCTTTTAATGTTTTTTACCAAAAATACAAATAAATACAAAAAAAATTATAACAACTTATAATAACTGTGTTCAATTTTAATGCATTTTAAAATGTAAATTTATTCCGGTGTTTGCAAAGCTGAATTTTCCGCAGCCGTTACTCCAGTCTTCAGTCTCACATGATCCTTCAGAAATCATTCTAATATGCTGATTTGGTCCCCAAAAACATTTTTCATTTATATCATTGTTTAATTCAGTATAGCTGCTTAATATTTTCAGAAAGATTTTATACTTTTTTTTTATCCCCAGGATTTTTTCATAAATGAAAAGTTCAATAGAACAGCACACATTTATTTATTTATTTATTTATTTATTTATTTATTTATTTATGTCTTCAATTTAATGTGTCCACTGAATATAATGATTAATTTCTTAAAAAAAAAAAAGGAAAAAAAAGAAAAAAAAATAATTCTTACAAACCCCAAACTTTTAGTTTACTGTCATTTTTCGCCAGTGGGTTTAAGCAGCTGAAGTGGTGCCAGTATATCTGGCCCATAATGAAATTTACTTTGGTGGAAAAGCACAGAATGGGCCCAGGCACTGGCACCACTACCGCTATCTCAGCAGTGGCAAACTATAACACACATACATACAAACGGTGTGTGTCCAGCACCCTGTGATCTCTCTCTCTCCTTAGGAAACCATGTTGCCCAGTGTGACCAGCAGACAGTCCCAGCGGCTCATTAACGAATCAGGCCTTGCATTGATCTGCAAGCTAATTATGACTCACTCTCTCTGTCCTTTTCTTTCTCTTGATACCCAATACACCGCCATATGAGTGTGTGTGATGAATACGTGTGTCGCCATTCAAACTACCTATTTACCCAGCCTTACGTCAGAGCGGATCTTCCATTGCTCTGGTCTCAGAAGGAGGATGTGTGTCGATATCCTCTTCCACAGGATAATCAGACAGTATCATATAACCTGTTCCAGTTCAATTACAGTAAACCACTCCAATCAGCGGCCTCCAGCAATAACACACAGCTAGTGACGTCCAGTTGGTATGTGTGTGGGCACTGGAAAACAAACTAGACCTTCTCTACTTCAGCCACATCATCATTTCTCCATCTATCTATTTCTCTTGCTCTCTCCACTCACAAAACACTACCCAAACGTACAGTGGTATTACCATGAATTTTAAACATGCACCATTCCAAAGTACATGAATATTGCAATCATTCAGCACTACTGTATATACCAGAGTACTGTAATACATCACATCATCATGGCATCTCAGCCCTTTATCTCTCTCTCTGTCTTTATATAACAGGAACAGGTATGTAGGTGGATCCCTCAATGCCCCAAAATAGCCCATAATAAGGAGGACAAGAATCTCACCATGGCGACCTTGCTGTGCTTAACAGAAGAAAGAATCAAATTTTGAAGCATTGAAACATTAAATACATGCATTGTTGTTCAAATGTTTGGGGTCAGTAAGATTTTACTTCTTTTATTTGGCAAGGATGCATAAATTTGATCAAAAGTGACAGTAATGAAAATTATAATGTTAAACAGGATTTTAAATAAATGCTGTTCTTTTGAACTATGTTCATCAAAGAATCCTGAAAAGGGCAAGAATCACATCAGAATGCTTTCTTAAGGATCAAACCCGAAATTTGATATGAAAATTCAGCTTTGCCATCACATAAATGAATAACATGTTAAAATATATTAAAGCAGAAAACCCTTATTTTAAAATGTAATAATATTTCACAATATTATCTCACCTGTATTTCACCGGTCCTAAATCTAAAGCATTTCAAGTAGTGACACAGTGGGGCTTTAGAATTTTGATGAAATTAAAAACAACAAAATGTTGCTAAAAATAAACAAAATATTCATATTTTACAATATATCTAGCTCACTAACAAAAAAGTGACATTAATCACTCTTTTACAGATGATCAAATGCTCTTGCTTCTAAATTTGTGGAGTTCAAGTGCAGCTGTCTTTCATGCAAAAGGGGAACAAACAAAATACAGTACTAAAACGTTCTGAAATCCATGTGCATTTTTCAACTTTTGACTGAAATTGTTATGCTGATAATATAATTTGGTTTGAAAAAAGCAAATCTGCTGCAGGGAGTTCCTCTGTCATTTCAGTGAGAATGCAGAGACAGTATTTCCACAGCCTGTGACAGCTTCTGTAAGCGTCAAACTTTGCATACAGCTCATTTGCATACCAATTTGCATATAGTCTCAGGTCAAACAGTCACGCTGTTGCTAATAGATGTTTATAAGCAACTGTGTTAGTACAAGAGATTCAACACAGAGCCAAATCTGTGTGTGACTGTGTACAGATTACAGTACATATGTGCTGGAGAGCATTCAGAGCCTCTTGAAGAAAGAACTCCATCTGTGTGTGTGTGAGTTTGTGATTAAGTGTGTGTGGGTTTACATGGGTGTAGAAGAGAACGTCTGTTGGATAACTGCTTTAATTTTTGCTTTAAGATTTACTATATTTTACTTTTTTGCTTACTCTCCTTATTTCACTTTATTAGCACAACTTCTGAGTATACGCAAACACGCTACAATACTTTGGTAGTACTAAAATGTATTTTTTTTTGGTTCCACCAGTAAAACACTTAGTAAAAAACTCAGAGTGCATATGTGTGTGTGTGTGTGTGTCAGACTGCGTGAGAGTGTTACCATGAGTATGTGTGTCCAGTGTGGTTGTCCTTCAGTGAGTGGCGTGAAAGGCTCTCCCCTTCTCCTGCTCCATCCACCATGCAAATGAGCCCTATACACAGCTCTCAATAACACTCAACACACAACCTCCGTGTCCTCTCTACTGTCATGTCATCTTTTCTGTCTATTTCAGGTCTGTGCAAATCACTTCATTTCTTTACCGATCTCAAATCATTGTCTTTTTATACCATCTTGTTTTCTTGAGTGTTCTTTATTTAGCAGAGCAAGGCCCTAATTTACATAGCCTATGGCCACTGTGAGAGAGAGAGACGGAAAGAAAGAAAGAGGGAAATTCCTTTGGTCTTCTTGATGTACTGGAGGTTGCATCCACATCTCTCTCACCATCTCTCCCTCCCGCAAATGCTCAACACAAGCCAAATAGGGAATCGAAGAAGAAAACAATACCGCTGCCAACTATCTCTCAGTGTGTGTCATCCTTTGCATATGATCACGCTGTTGCAGTCAGAGATGTTTTTTTCACATCATCTCTCAAATAACTGACCCATGTCCCATTTTCTCTGCTCTTCTTTGCATCTTGTGTGTTTTTAAAAGACAACATTGATATTATTGAAAATAGCCACACAATTCAAATCATATTCAAAACATACAGTTTGTGAATAAAAATAGCCATCTAAAAATAGCCCACATTAGAACACATGATATAATATGTCAAGGGTTTAATTGTTTCTCGGCCCACACACGTTCACCTTGACATGCAAAATGGACAGATTTACAAGTCAAATTTCAATTATATGACGCCATGCCAGAGACAAAACACCACATGAACATCTCTTTATTGGTGTCTTTTTTAATTTAATTATTATTTGATTATTAGTGATGCTAGCTATAACATCACTAATATTATTGTTCATAATTACACTGCCATTTAAAAGTTTGGGATTGGTAAGATCTTTAAACAGTCTTACTACGAATGAATAGTTTTATTCAGAAAGGAAAAAAAAACAGGTCATGGCTTCCACAAAACTATGAAGCACCACCACTATTTTCAACAGTGAATACATTTATATGGACAACAATATTCAGATTTTAGACCGATTAAGACAATAATCTGATTAAGAATCTACCATGTAAACAAAGATTTTTGATTACCTTAATCTGACTAAAGTCATAATCGAAGTTAGTAAACCGAATTAAGACGTGGAGTATTCCTATTTTATTCGCATTATTGAAGTGTAGTATAGACATGTACACACCTTAATCACATTATTACTGCTGTGTAAGACTTGGCCCTTGCAAACACCCACAACACCCTAGCACTTCTGCATGGACATCAGATTATCTTCAGAAAATGTATGTTTACTTCCTCACTCTTGTTTGACAAAGATAAATAAATCAAAAATAATTAGAAACGTAAAAACCAAGTCACTGATGATCAAAATATTCCAAGAAGAATTCTACATGATGTTGATTTTCTAAGAGAGGGCCTGCTCAATGTGAACACATTTCTAGAAAGTGAATAAAAATAGACATTGCTAGGAGCTATAGTGAGTGAGAGGAAACAAAACAGTGTGTGTGTGTGTTCTCCACCGCAGTTTGTTAGGGTCAGTGTGAAGAGCTCTCTCTGGCTGCCCCCTCAGGCCCTGATGTTGTGTAACCACCGCATTGCAGTCACACACACAAACACATAATGACTGAAGTGGCATATATGCAGGATAACACAAGTGTCTTCATGTGTAACTATGTTTGGGTCAAGTTTTGTCAACACTGTAGAGACCAAATACCTTCATAGTGATAGTAAAACTTGAAATCATACTGTACAATATGAACCACTCAATATCCTCTGGAAGGGAAACACCTTATAAACATACTAATAATGTCATAATAAAAATGTAAAAATGCAAAATTGTATTCTATGATAGTTATGTTTCATATAAAAAAAAAAAGCAGTGAGGCCATTGCAGAAAAAAAATACAACGCTCATTGTGGAACTCCTAAAAACAGCACAAAATGTGATGCAGCAGGCGAATGCATATGGAAATTAAGGAAAGGATTTCCAAAAAAGCTAAACTAAAGTAAAGAACTAAAAAATGTATACTTCTTAGCTAGTCACTTTGGATGTTTAGTAGTCCAACATCCTGAGCCATAGTGGAGGATAGGAGATAGAAAATATCATTAGCTCAATAAAAAATAAATAAATCAATGGAAAACAATATATGTTTGTGTATGTTTTGGTGTTTGGGGCTGGAATTTCCTGCACTCGTAAAAATGAAGGTTCTTTATTGGCATCTATAGTTCCATGAAGAAGCTTTAACATTCATGGAACCTTTACAACGCACAAAAGGTAGATTATAACACTGTTATTTTAAGAACTGTTCATTAAAAGGTTATTTTGTGTTCTGCTCTGGTATTGCTTCAAAACCCCCCTTTTTTGAAGCCTTTATTTGAACAGTGTATGCTAAAAACTACAATGCTAAATTCATCCCACAGAGAAAGTGGGCTAAAATCTGCAGATAAATATAGAAAAAGATTTTCTATAAGATTTGCTGTTTTTGCTCACAGCAGGTGTGTGGAGCCTGGCCTGAATCTTCTGCTAAAACTCCAACAAGTGTTAGAAGAACATTTCCCATTGTTTTTTTTGTTTCAACAAGCAATCATGGACAAGTGGTAAAGACTGAGAGGAGAAAATAATCTAACCACGGGAACACACACTCTTGTCCCTGAGGGCACTGTGCAACACACACAGCTTGACATGATTAGAAACCCAGTGGGAGACAAGTTAAAACAGTACAGATGGAGAAAGTGGGAAGGGGCTGGATAAATGGCACTCTGTCTATTTACCAGTGACATCTTTCCAATATCCAACAGCAGGTGATAAACAACGTGAAAATAGAACAAGAGACAGAGGGAAAGGCTGCTTAAGTAAATTTAAGAGGAAAAACCCTTTCTCTGCCACACAGTTATTTCTCAATATTATTTCTTCACCAATTTCATGCAAACACACAGACTTTCAACCATCTGTGTCACAATGTTGCTGCGAAAGAGACAGAGGCCATAGACCGGGACCAGACTGAGAATAAATGTAGCTTGTCTTAACTTATTCCACCAAACTCTATAGTGACAGCTGATCAGCCTCGGAATGAGAGGGAAGCAACAAAGACAGCTCCCAATAAACCTTGTTAAGCCCAGCGGAGGGTTGTGGTGAAATCTGTACATTGCAACAGGCCTCCGGTGTGCTCACTGCAACACCCAGCTCTTACATCGCACTCTTAGGCAAGTTTCTGAGAGTTACAAAATAAGTGAAATAGGTCAAAACAAAACTGTGCTGGGTCATTCTACTGGGCAATGGTGGTTCATTTATTGCAAAATGTGTTTTCAACAAGTCTTCAACTTTAAAGAAAGCCTTTTTAATTTTCAAAAGGAAAGATCACAAAGATCATGTAAAGTCACAATTTAGAAGAAAAAAGTCACAAATGTACAGTAAAGCCACAATTATGAGAAATAAAGTTGATATTGCAATATATAGGTGCACTTGTGGGTGTGTTTTTTTTTTCTACAGAGGTGAGAATAGGCTTCCATAATAACAGATCCATCATGCTGTCTTTTCTTTAATGATTTGAAGTTTTGTTTAGAGAGAAAAAGATAAGAGGCTCTTACAGTATTTATAAACAAACTTTACCCAAAAATGAATATTCTGTCACCCTCATGCTGTTCCGAATGAAACATTTAAAAAATATATCTTTGTTAATGATCTATGAAGAGAGTTAAGTCATATAGGTTTGTAACATGGATGAACAAATGATGACGGAACTTGCCTTTTTGGTAAATAAAAACAAAAGTTTGTGACGTTTTGAGCAAAGGAAGCACAGATGTGGTTTGTAGTGCAGGACAAAAAAGACATACATGGTACTTAATGTTTTTTCTCACACATGCACATATACAGACACACATATGTGCAGCGATGTCTTCTTTTCTTTCATCTGTTTTTTTTTGGTCTCTGTTTCTGTACTCAGGCATGCTGCTTCCTTCCCAAACCCTCAAACACACTTGATTGAGGAGGTGTGTGTGGGTGGGTGCAGAGGGTGCTTCAATGCTTTCATCTCAGGGTGACACAGAATCCCTCCCTAGTATTATATCATCTGCACCTGCACTCAGTGTGTGTTTGCCTATGTGTGTGTTTTTATGCACGCACAGGGGCAACCACACCTGCCTCCTTAATGTAAACTATATTGATGCTGACAATATCTTAAGATGGTAAAACACTAGGAACCCCCACCCCCACACCACCCCTCACCACAGAGTATGAATCAACAAAGCTTTATTGGAATGACAGTAAAGGGTAACAGTGTAGCTAAAACAACATTGTACTTCTGCATATTGTGCTTAAAACATAGTTCAAGGGATAGTTCACTCAAAAATAGAAAAGTTATGTCATCATTTATGTCATCATTTACATCATTGTTCTGTTGTTTCTAACTTGTATGACTTATTTCCTTTGTGGAACATGAAAAACAATATATTTTGAAGAATGCTGGGATACTAACAACATTGGACCCCACTGACATCCATTGCTTGGATAAATAAAATAAAATAAAATAAAATAAATAAATTACAGAATTTTCATGTTTGGGTGAAATAACCTTTTAAACCTAAAGAAGTTGAGAAAACGGACCACAAGGGCACAAAATGAAGTCTTTTTCACAATTCAGAATAAGAGTGCTTCATTTCTGATTGTCACAATGCCCCTTTCTAACCTTTTCTTCTTAAGTTTTAGGAATTTTTTATGCCAGCCCTGTTTCAATGGCTTGACGTGCTCATTCAGTCTGTACATGCTCAGAAAGTAATAAGATCCTCTTCCATTTTCTTTCTTTGTTTTTTTTTTTTTTTTAGGGACCTGGCATCTTTTCCCATAATTCCAAATAGGTTTTTCATTCCAAAATTCATTCCAAATTCCAAATAGGTTTTTCAATAATAGTCCAAAATGCAGCAGCTAGAGTCCTTACCAGGTCAAGAAAATATGATCATATTACCCCAATTTTACAGTCTCTGCACTGGCTACCTATTAAGTTCCGTATCTGTTACAAATTATCATTACTTACCTATAAGGCCCTAAATGGTTTAGCTCCTGCGTACCTAACTAGCCTTCTACCACGCTACAACCCATCACGCACCCTAAGGTCACAAAACGCTGGACTTTTGGTAGTTCCTAGGATAGCAAAGTCCACTAAAGGAGGTAGAGCTTTTTCACATTTGGCTCCCAAACTCTGGAATAGCCTTCCTGATAATGTTCGGGGTTCAGACACACTCTCTCTGTTTAAATCTAGATTAAAAACGCATCTCTTTCGCCAAGCATTCGAATAATGTATCTCTTAAATTGTGAGTGTAGTTGCATCTGCATTTTTATTCTTTAGCTTGGGTTAAACTAATTTTACTTTGTTGGATCAGCAGCTATGCTAATGATGTCTCTATTTTGTTTCTATGTTTTGCCACGGGATCTAGGATTTACACAAGCTCCAGTCTGGATCCAGAACACCTGAGAAGAGATGATGCTGACCCTCAGAGGACCCCAGATGATGCTAACCTTGAATCAACAAACAGAACTAACAATTATTGCTACATGTGTGACTGCATCCTATAATTACTATTAATTAATAATATTGATAGTTCATCATCTAGCTGACTACGTCTTGTATTATTATTATTATTTTTATTTTTTCTAAAATCCTGTCAAACGTGCACAAACTACTAGCTACTACTAAATATTGTAGAAACATAATTTTCTGTAAAGTTGCTTTGTAATGATTTGTATTGTAAAAAGCGCTATACAAATAAACTTGAATTGAATTGAATTGAATTTTCTTCCCTTCGGTGTATGACTAAATCAATGATTAATCAATGAAGCTAGTTGCAAATTCTAAGAATAGCTTTGTATCCTAATGATCATATTGTAAAAAAAAATGCTTGTGTTCATTTTATTTATTTATTTTATTTGATCTCGTAATTCTCAAAATGTCATAACTCTATCTTCTGGTGAAATTACATACAGACATCTGACATCTGTATCTGGTGATGTATAACAGACTCACATTTAGATCTGCTTCCATCCAATCAGTAACCAATGGATTGAAGTTTCTACTGTATATATATCTTTTCAACAATCTGCAATATTTTTTAAACAAAGCAGCAAAACAACAATAGCACACTGTCTTACTCTGTATGGACAAAAGCTTTTTTAGAAATATATTTCAACAAGAGAACATTTTCTGTAAAGCTGTTTTAATTATGCACTTCAAATATGCATTTGAAAAGTGCAATACAGTTAAACCTGACATAAGTTATAAATTAAAATTAAATCCAGTTAAGTACTGTATGGCGTTCCACAAGGATCTGTCCTAGGCCCTCTGCTTTTTTCAATATACATGTTGGCCCTACTTCCTCTTCAGTCAAAAGTTTTATTAGACAGCAAATTGTCTTTTGAAAATCATATTTCCAATGTTACAAAAACAGCCTCCTTCCATCTTAGAAACACTGCCAAGTTACGGAACATGCTACATGTTTCTGATGCAGAAAAGCTAGTTCATGCATTTATGACCTCTAGACTGGACTATTGTAATGCACTGCTAGGAGGTTGTCCTGCATCTTCAATAAACAAGCAACAGGTAGTCCAAAATGCAGCTGCTAGAGTCCTTTCCAGTTCACGAAAACATGATCATATTACCCCAATTTTAAATTATTTGCACTGGATACCTCAGGGCTCTAGAGTGCGACCAATTTTGTCACGCATGTGACCTATTTTCTCAATGGTGCGACAAAAAAAAAAAAAAAATCAGAGGTCAAACCGGTGCGACCAGCCGTTCAAAGGGAAAAAAGTCTACACAACTCTGAAAGTCTCCCTGTGGTTCAACAACAGACACTAGAGCCCTGCATTTCAGCCCGACCTTTTTTATGCCCCTCGAGCCGGGCTTCGGGCCAATTTTTACATCATAGTTCAGAGTTCATCTGTTTTAGACTTCTCCTTACATTTATATTTTAGACATCCATCAATTAGAGATGAAAAAAATTTCGCTACCGCGACTGTTAAAAGCGGCTCGACAGTGTTTATTGTCCCACTAGCAGCAGCGCAGCTGAACAGTTCTGCGTTCAAATACACGTAATGGGTTTAAGCTTGCCGCAAAGCACCGGCAAAAGTAATTACCATAAATGTGCCGGGGGGGGGGGGGGGAAATTAAGGAGATATTTGAATTATTTACTAATAAACATGTGTTTTCTGAGTCTGTGTAGCAAGGATGCAGTTGCCGATAGTTAAAGACGAGACAGCAGAAAGCGCATCATGTTTGTTTTCTTTATTTTATAAAAGAACAATGTTTTATTGATATTGTGAGTGCACATATATAAAAGTAGACCCTTTGGAGTTATGAATGATGCATTACTCTTGCCTTAGCAAAAATGATGGTGTATCCACTGAAAAAAATGAGGTCACCTCAATGTCCTGCAAAGCGTCTCCACACAAACTATTGTTACTTATATAGATTTGATTTTAGGCAAGTCGTGATGATTTGAGAAGGCTAAATTGGTCAAACATAGATATGTCTGCCACTGGCTGCTTGGTCGTTTTATATATATATATAAACTAAAACTTATATTTAACAAACAAAAAATGCTCCAAACGTTTTTCTAAATTAACTTGATTAAAATTAAATATAATCCCTGCTATTGCATACAAAACTGAACAATTTTAATAGCTGAAACAGTAGTATAAGCTGTTTAGAGACTGTTTAGCTGTTCAAATCAGACACTAATGCATCCCTTCATTCAGACACAGTCTAAGATGTGATAAGAATCAGTGTAGAGGGGCAAAGTCTGGAAGAATTTGCTGCTAGAGAGAGTGTGGCAAGCTGGTTTAGCCAAGGCCAAAGATCAAGAAGGCCAAACTTCAGGAGTTGGCCATCCGCGGGGCATGTGACTGCAATGGAGGATAGTCCATAAGACATTAAGCCATGAGCTGTTCAGTTTGAAGCCCTTAAAACACTTAATTTAGATTTTCTTTTTATTTAATTTATCTTGAGATATTTTAAGTTTAAATTACAGCTCAGTGAACCACTTTAAGCACCAACACTGTTTCAGTAAGTTACCTTTCTTGTAGAATTGTGCTTCAAATAAAGTCTTTATATTGACCAGATTGTTAGTTAATCATTTACAAGTCAATACTGCCTATATGGACAGCAATTAAAAAAAAAAGTTAACTTGTAAAACTGCGGTGTTAAATGCGATGCTGTCACAAATTTGGATGCACATAAATTTTGTGCTGTTGCACCTAATGAAAAAAAAAATAGGCGCACCAGTGCAACCAGTGTAAAATGTTAGTCTAGAGCCCTGTACCTATTAAGTTCTGTATCAGTTACAAAATATTATTACTTACCTACAAAGCCCTTAATGGTTTAGTTACTGCGTACCTAACTAGTCTTCTATCATGCTACAACCCATCACGCTCCCTAAGGTCACAAAGCTCTGGACTCTTGGTTGTTCCTAGGATAGCAATGTCCACTAAAGGAGGTACAGCTTCTGGGTTCAGACACACTCTCTCCGTTTAAATCTAGATTAAAGACACATCTCTTTAGCCAAGCATTCACATAATGTATCTCATAACCTTGTACTTCAGTTACATCTGATCAAATGCACATTTTCACTCATTTTCTGCTTGGGTTGAACACATAATTTTTTGCTTAGTTGGAACAGCAGCTATGCTAATTTCTCTCTATTACCTTCTCTGTTTCTGCCACAGCTTCAGTCTGGATCCAGTCCTTACAAAGACCTGAGATGACCGAACACCTGAGAAGAGATGATGCCAACCCCCAGAAGACCTCAGATGATGCAAACCCTCAGACAACATACAAAACTACAAAATTTTGCTATTAGTTTGATCGCAACACATAGTTGCTGTTAATAGTGTTTTCCGTCTTTCTAATTACATGACATTAACTAACTGCTTGATTTTTGCCATTTGGACATCAACTAGAGATATTCACCACTGATAAGCTACTACTAAATATAAAGTAGAAACTTAAATTTTCTGTAAGGCTGCGTTGCAACAATTTGCATCGTTAAAGGCACTGCACAAATGAACGTGAATTGAAATGAATTAGTTAAATGTGTTGAAATGTGAAATACTTGAATGCGTATATTATGCTCTCTTCTCTAGAGCTGTAACTGCAAATCTGAGTTTATACATTTTCAAGAGGACTTTGACAATTAAACACTAGAGAAATGAAGAGTGTTCAGGTCCTGCCACAGATTTTGAATAGAATAATTAGTTTTCAGATCGGGGTGTAACTTAAGCACCAAGGTTTGATTTAGTCCTGACTCTTCTGAGCTGCATGTTATAGTGTGTCGAGTAACTGATACATGCTGCTCAAGTGTTCACAGACAGGATGTGCTCTAACCTTAAGTACAGACCTCAGAGCTGCAGGCTTTTTTCAGAATAACTACACATTCACACATGCACAACCATAAGCGTTTAGCCTTAAACCTTGATAGCCCAACCCTAACCGTAACCCTGTGTTTTCTTTCTCTCTGAGAGTTTCTTTCTACCTTTCTCATTCTCTCTGCTGCTCTTCTTTTTTGTTTCGGTTACCTGAAACCACTTTTTCCTCAATCCTTCCTTCTCAACTCTAAAAAGGCCTTGTTAATTCACCATACAACATTATACCCAAGCAAACACATTGAAGGCCAAAGCTCTACTATTTTTGCAAATTTTCGCAAACATTATTAGGCAATGATCTCTTCATAGCAGTATGTGCATAAGAGAGAGAGAGAGAGAGAGAGAGAAAGAGAACATTCAACCTTTAAGACACTTTTGTCCAGTCTATGTAGGTGTTTGCTGTGTGGGTGCGTGGGTGTGTATGTATATGAGAAATATAGAAACTGAAAAAGCTCTCCTTCCTGCAGCTATAATCATAACAGCACTGAACAAAATGCTTTTTTCACTGTATTTATACAGCACAGTTCTGAATAAAACTCAATCTAACCAATACCTAAACTCATTCCTGTTTTAAACAACACAGTGTGCACATGTGTTGTGCACACACCCTGAGAACAGAAAGCAACACCGTCCTACTTTGTTCGGCTTCAGTTTAGCCCTCTAAACAATGAGAGACATTTCTCCAATCACACCGAAGAAACCTCAAGGAACTGATCGCTACAGACCATCTATAGTTACAGACATGAAACACAGCCTGAAGAGAGTGAAATATGGATGAGAGACACTTTCTCAAGTGCTACGTGTGGAAAAACGTGAAACAAACAGGATTGAGGAACTTGTAGAAAACGGCTCTGTGATTAAAAGTGAAATATGAGACATCATTTTAGACTCCACCTCACTGGCATCAGACCTGACAGCAGGTTCCACAAAGGGAGAGAGTGAGTATGTGTATCCTGTTCTAATAAGATTAGACGTTGAGATGGGATTAGTTTCATCCTGGCGACATTCCCATTCCAGGCTGCCCTAAAGACAAGAGCATCAACTTAGCTGCACTGTCAACATCTAAACTAATGATCACAAACAGAGCTTAACCTCACAGATGGCGCTTCATAAGTGTGTGACAGAAAAACAGAAAATATCCTTTAATAATCCAAATAATGTGTTTCCTCCTGTTAAAAGATAATACAGATTTGAATTCTTCTGGGAAAAAGTGGTCCTGACACACTGAGAAGTGATGCTAATGCAGATGATACAGATTTGAGCCTGGCCTGCAACATCTCTCCCTTGCAGGAAATTTATGATATTTTATTCTGGCTTGGCACTGATAAAGTTGTAAAGACGCTAAAAAATTAATCAATAGATGATTAAAAATAGAGATGCATCGATCCGATACTCAGGATTGGTATCAGCTCCGATACTGGCATTTTCTGCGTATTGGGTATCAGTCATACGAGACTGATCCAAATCCAATATTGTGCATATACTATTATGTGTTATTGCTGAGCCCCACGAAAAGCACAAAAACATTATAAAGCACCAAATAATTTTTGGGCACTATCGTTTAGAAAATGCCTATTTGGAGTGAAAGCAGAAACACGCTGTTTTCGTGCATGTCTCTTTAAAAGCAAATGAGCTGCTGCACCCGCCCCCTTTTACAGAAAAGGGCTGTGCCTTTACAGCTCCTACATCAGATGCTCTGCTACAAAAATATCTGTTTGGTTTTTATTATAATGTCTGTCACTTTGAAATCATGCATTATAAACCATATTATTTTAAACTTTTAATAGAGGTTTTCTGAACACACACATTCAAAGTAGAAACGTTCCAATTCAGGGGTGGTAAAATTATAATATGAACCCCTTTCTACAGTACGTCACAGTAGAAGGGAATTCTGAGCGGCTCATTTTTTTTTAACAAGCTTAAGGCTTACCAAAAAATTAAAATAAATTACTGGGTTGTTCATTTTCATATTTCCTGGGCTGGTAGATAAACCCAATTATAGCTCTTAAACACGGAGTAGTAACTATGCAGTAACTATGACCTGGAAGAGAGCGTCAGTTTCACCTTCAAGGTGAATACAGGTAAAGTAGGACACTTGAACTTAATGTGTACATATTACTAAACATCTGCATTGAGTTTTAAGCATGTCATATAATTGCATTCACCCTATCTATTAGACATGATGAGCAAACCTTCTGTTACTTCACACCTCCTGTCAACTGTAGCATTCTGGGAAATCTGACCACAATGTCATGGCACCCCGCTTGCTTTCAGTCTGTTTCCCTCATCTAGCCAAATCTTTCTCTCTATCTTTCTGTGCATCTCTCAGTATGATCACTTTTGGACTTGATTCTGTTGGAACGTCACAGGATATAACAAGCACACTAAAACCACAGCCACAAATAGACCTGCACCAGCGTAAAAATGACTGACCTGCTAGCAATGCTTAATGGAGGAGAGAGAAAACAAGAGAAAGAGAGAAAGAAGAACAGTATGAAACTTCTTTGCAAATGAAACCAAAAACCACTTCCTGGATGTACTGATGACAATGGCCCACATATAGACAGTGTTGGTGTAGTTACTCAAAGAATGTAATATATTACTCATTACTAGTTACTCCTTTCAAAAGTAATATTGTTACTTTACTTTACTTTATCAAATCACATAAGTTTTTACATACAGTAATATAATATACCACATGCTGATCAGAGGGGTGTGGGAGGGATGTAAACACAACAGTGTACAGATCATCTTTTTCCCTAACAAAATCAATATAATGCAATATTTCTATCTGCTGAATGTAAGCTTTTCCATATTCCAAGCTTGCCTGCTGCACTGGGGACATCATATACATGTGTGAGTCGTGAAAATTATGACAATAAATCTAGGAACTATTTTATTGTTGGATTTTAAATCAAGGTTGAGGCATCAAAAGTAACTAAGCTGTTTTATGGATGGTAACTGTAATATTACTAATTGGTTACACTACTAGTTACTGCAAGTAATATTATGAAAGTAACTAAATTTCTAGTAATTAAATGCTGCCCAACACTGGATCTAGAAGTGCTGATCGTAGATGATCCGTGATCCGTACGGACCAGACCCCACGGTTTGGCACGCATGCGATTCACGGATTAACTGTTAAATTAAACCATCATAGAGTTAAAGTTTATAGTTTGCATGTGTTTTGTCTTGCAAATTTACCAATTCAAAAATGTTAAACCATTCAAGCAAAAGAGAACATGCACACTGTTTTCTACTGCTACCACTCACATCCAAAGCAGGCACACAGAGAAAGAGAAAGAGAGAGAGAGAGAGAGAGAGAGAAAGAAAGAGAGAGAGAGAGAGAGAGAGAGAGAGAGAGAGAAAGAAAGAGAGAGACTGATTCACACAGATTGATTCCTCTTCCACTCTATTTGAACAGAAACATACACACAAAGTTATGTTAAAATACCCATTTGGGCAAGTATTCTGGTAAACACAGTCACTTATGTCTTAAGTGAACCAAAACAGCTGAGAAAGAAAGCGGATGTGTCAGTATATTAGGTACATGCATTTGGTCTTAAAGAGACAGCAGCCTATAAATACTGTACCTGCTTCTGTCTGCTAAACTTAACTTATGCAGTGAAGAGCACTATTGGGGTATTTTACAATTATTGCATTTCTGCACCTGAATACTAGTGTTACTGACTTTATTAGTAACTTTATGTTATATTCATCCATGCATGTAATTTTTGTAATTTGCTGATCCAAAACATTCCAAGATCCGTGACTCAAAATCCGTAATATGGTCTGAACCATGACTTTTATGATGCGTTGAACTACTACTGATCTCCACCTTACAACCCAAAGAGCTCTATTTTGACAACATGTTACTGCTGTAGTAATGGGTGACCTAACATTGCTAAACTAGTTGGCATTGTTACATGTGTTCAAACCAGACTACTCTTAACATCAATCAAGATATTGATGTGCTTCTTTCTGAATCCAGATCGTCAGGGCACACATCTAGCTTGCATGCATCTGTGCTCAAATGTGTGCGTTCAGTGTGAATTTAGGTTTTCACACAGGTATATATGTGTGTGCGCAAGGCTTGCGTGTGTCCTCTGTTTACACTGCAGTGTTGTTTGGTGCAGTGCTGATGCATGTGGCCACCGCTGAAAGCTTTTATACTGGACCGCTCCAGATTTGACAAGAATTGGGCACATAACAATGGCCTTTGATTAGAGAAGAGGTCTGTGTCTCTCTCTTCTAAAACTCCTCAAGTGGACCAGAGTGATGGTGTAAAAAAAGGATAACTCATTCTTCCGTTCCCCCCCCCCCCCCCCCCCAGCTTTTTGCCTGCATGAATGTGTAGACTGTCACCATCAGATGCATATTACTCTGTCACTGGCCATGCCCACAAAACCAACAGTTCTGACATCTAGATTAAGGTCATTCATCCCCGCTTCAGACCCTCTGTGCCTATTTTTCAAAGCAACAGTGCAGATCTTTGATCTCAGATGTCTTTTTTCATAACCGGATGTTTACAAGAAAAGGACAATCTGAAACTGTTTATCTATAGTCGTGTTACTATATTAGCAAAAGTATCATGATATCAAGTAGCATTACGATCAGAAAAAAAGAAACAAAGATGTCGCTGGAGCAGTACCCTTTCAAAAGGTACTAATCTGTACACTTTAGGGACTAATACTGTATGTTTCACTTAGAGGTAAATAACATACAAAGATACAGCTTCTAGTTTTTCCTGCCCCAGTGACAGCTTTATTCCTTTTTTTTATGAGAGTGAACCTCTATAATTGTGTTGATCAACTTTTTAATGTACAGTTGTTATAAAAAAATAAAAATAATATATATATTTATTAAATATATATATATTTAATTATATATATATATATATTTCTGAATGTATCTTTTAATTTCTTTATTTTCACACATTATTGCAATTCAGTTTTCACAGAAAAATTAAGGGTAGACTTTGTTTACAGTAAACAGGGTTCCCACACCTTGATTAACTTCATATTCAAGGACCTTTCAAGGACTTTCCAGGTCCAATACTCTCAAATTCAAGGACTTAATTTAGGGACACGTTTGAAGTAAGAGAGAGGTTACATCGTGTTATCTTGTAAGGAACATTGTTACAGTTTTCTTGTGTCAAACACAGCTATGCAGGAAAATAAATAAATAAATTTGGCCATATGACAGAGAACTGATATTCTATTTGTTGTATTTCTGTTTTGCATAAAACTGAAGAATATTCGGTACATGCTAAACTGTATTTTAAAATGATCTGATATTAACTTTTGCATGGATTTTATTGAAAAGAGCTTAGGCTCATGTAACCAGAAGTTTTAAGATATATGAATATGCTTTTAAGTTTTTCTTGCCTCATGGGTTTACATTATATTAACAAGCAAAGCAATGCAACATTAATTTCCGGGTGTGTCTGTGAAACATAAAGGTACCATCCTAGTAGTTTTGTGCGCGCAAGAACCATATTGACCATATTTTAGTTTTCCAAAAAGAGGACAGTGGGTGTGAGCGGGGCGGGGGCCTGGGGTGTGGTTGGTGGTTAAAGTAGTGCCCACAGTAGTACGACCATATCCCAAATATATAAACTGAAAATATGTTATTTCCATACCTAAAATACATATTTTACAGTCACTGTTATGCATATTGATCATAAACACAGCTAAAGGCTGATTTATACTTCTGCGTCATACCTACACCATAGCCTTTACGCCATATTTCATTTATACTTCTGCGTTGTTGTCCTAGTCTGCTGTGTCCACGACGTGCATGTTGCTTTTGTGACCAGCAGTACCACGACAAAAGCCGAAGAAGAAGCGGCTCGTCGGAAAAGCATTATAGCCATGATGGCGGGCAAATAAATATCAAATCATTATTTAAAACTACAAAAGGAGACAACAACGGAACAAGAGAAGATGGCATTCTTTCAGTCTGCACAAGGACTTGTACCACGTTAGATCAACATTGTTGGACGATGTATAATGCTATGTATGCATGAGGTGCACATCAGGCTACGGTGTAGCTACAGAGACACTGAAATACTGCTGTAACATACAGTAAGTAAACTGTGCAGCCCTAATGCATACACTAGTATGGAACCAGTGCTGTAAACATATTAATAACATTTGACAATAATGATTGAGCTAAAGTCATATCTGACCTAGAATCAGTCTCCCTGCAAGAGCATTACTCATACTGGGAAAACCATCTGTGATCATCAATAGATCTGAGGGAAGAAAGACAGAGGGATATTAAAGTAAAAAGGCATTCAATGTTGCTAAAAAGGTGACTGATCAAAAAAAAAAAAAAAAAACCTGACTAAACTCTGTCTACACTAAGTTGAGCTTCACTGTTCTGACTGAAGTATAAACCCTTGGACGCTTCCTGTTTTGTGGAGTGTGTAGCGTGAATCAAAACCCTCCGCAGCTATTTTTAGCAGCAAAAACATGCTCTGAAATGCAGAGAGTGTCAAAAAAGGAAACACAGAAGTAGACTTCCTTCCTGCTTCCGTTTTCTTCATTGAAATTATGAAAAGAATAGATGAGAGAATGTGAGTGGGCGTCAACATGGCCTGATGGCTTCCATTTTGTCCTGACTGGAGATGCTATTGCTGCTACGCGTGTGTCTGTGTGCTCATCATGACTGATGCTGTGTTATGACATGTGCTATCTGTCTTCATTAGCAAAGAAGAGAGATGGAAACTGACATGCACACTCTAATATCAATCAAACTAACAACCCAGTAGCTAATTCTTCCTCTTTTTCACGGACACACATTCAACTTTTTGACTGGGCTCATTCATTTCACTTGTGTCCAGTGAAGTTTCCAGCATTTCATTTTTTGAAAGCAAAAAATAAAGGCTGCATAAAGTGACAAACTGACAGTCAGTCAAAACACAATTCACATTTAACATACAGTTACATGTTAGAACCAATGACAATTTCAAAATAGAAACCAAACAACTCACAAAGAGGTAGATTGGAGATTTGATTTATCACTTGTCAGTTTATCGCACCTGGATTGTGTGTAACATAGAAGCTCAGTAGACAGCATGTGCTGGGTTCCCCTGGGCAGCTGTGATGATTAGAAAAGAGCTAAAAGCTACCTGCTGCATCTGTGCCTCTCGTTCACTCGTCCTCTGCTCTCTCTGCCACCTGTCTCTCTCAAACATGTGCCCTCACAATGTGAGTAAGACAGTGCTCATGACGGTGGACTCTTTCTCCAGAGGATGAAGGACTGCTAGTGTGTGCGTGTGTATCAAGATGAGAAAAAAAATGAATACACATGTGTGTCTTAACCAATGTTACATCGCTTAGTGCTAACTACTGTACAAGAGAATGCTGGCAAGAAGAAAGACAGAAAGAAAGAAAGAAAGAAAAAGAAAGAAGACTGCAATTATGCTTTGAAAAAATAAATGTTAGACATGAAAAGCAATAAAAAGTCTAGCCTGTGTAAACATTCTGCTATAATTATGTAGTCTTTTGGCAATGCAGATGCATTTTTTCATCATTTTGTTTTGCTCTAAAAAGTACTAAAAGAATCTTTAATCAGTTAATGCCAATCTTTAATGGATCGAAATCAGACTGCAATCATTAAATTCCTTACGATTTTCATCTCTTATTCCTGGTGCTCTTCATTTTTTTGTTAAAAACCTTTACATTAGTAAACACACATATCTCGCCCTCGCTCTCACACACAGACACGTTCGTCAGCTAGTCCTGTTATTTAAATGCTCTGCAGTCTTTCTGTCCCCTTTGAACCTTCTGGACAAACCAGAGATCCTTCAGGCCTCTGTCAGCCTCTCTTTCTCTTTCTCTCACACTGTCTCACTATCTCTCTCCTTTCTCTTCTCCCTCTCTCCGCTCCATTGCCTTAATGGACTGTCAAGGCAATGATGGACGATGCTTTTCTAATTAGGTTTTCAAGTTTAACCTAGAAAGAGAGAGAAGGAGAGAAAAAGAAAGGGATAAGAAGAGAGAGAAAGTCAAGCAAGAATAAGAAAGAGATAAGTCAGGTACTGCAAGGTGAACGCAAAAAGTAAAACAAGTGTTAAATGATCAGAAGCTGAAGAAGGGCTTTGAAATTAGGATTCAGTTCATTTAAAAATAAAAATCTGTTCACTCAATTAATTTATACTCATTGTTATTCCATATGCTTGTTACACAAGTTCATAGTGGCTGGGAAAACAGCACAGTCCATATGATTTAATCTAAGCATTCTGAAGCTTCTGATAGGAATAAGTCAAAAAATAGCATAGATTTCAAAAACATGAGCGTGAGTAAATAACTGACGGATTTTTGGGGGAGATATAAGGAGAATGAGTTCATGAAAAATATTTATATGCATTAAAGTCTCCCATCTGTGACTTCTAGTTCCCTCTGTCTGTCCGCATCTTGCTCTCTCTCTCTTTCTCTCTCTTTGTCCTTTACTATAACGTATTTGAGTATTAGAGTCTTTCTCTATAGAGACCCACAGAATCCACTGTGACAGAACATCAATACAAAAGGGGTTAAAAGCTTTTAGAGAACGAGATGAGAGACAGAGATACATACATACAGCCTGTCTTTCCTTCTAATTACTTTTAACTTATTAAAGACAATCAACTTATCAGACAGCCCATAAAACATAATTCGATGTTAATTAGAAAACAAGGTTCTGTAATTGTTCTAATTTGATTATGACATCCTGTCTATATACAGTATCCTAAAGCTAAAAAGCCAGTTTAGACAAAATAAGTGGAGCAAAGATGATGGTTAGAAAGTTTCTTGAAAGTTCAGCTGTCACAGCTGTTTTCTTTCTGTCTCAGAAATATCTGACATAGTTTAGCAGGTGATACCAGAAAACAGGCAACCTTGGCCATCCAAAATTAACTATGAAATCTCATGTTACCCAAACCATTAAACAGCCATTAGTGCGAGACTAAACTCACTCTGGGTTACTCTCAGTCACCACATAAGGTCACATTCTGGGTTTTACACACACACACACACACACACACACACACACACACACACACACACACACACACACACACACACACATACACACACACACACACACACACACACACACACACACACCATAACCCTTGACCTTTTCCTCCCAATGAATACAGTTGGTCTTCAGTGTCATCCACATGAATGTTCAAACAGAAACACCCAGGAGTCCAAGAAACATTCACAGTGCCCTTCAACATCAACATCAACATTGTCTGCATTTTTTAGTCTTCTTGCTACAGTGTTTTTGGACAAAGTTTTCTAATGCAGAATCACTAAATCCAGTAAAAACATACTGATGTGGCTCGGGATGCACTATTAAAACACACACCACACTATTTTTTCTATAAATTAGAATTGAATTACTTAACATAAAAATCAGTAGTGAAAAAAATCATCAAAACATTATAGTGTACAGCATGAAAAAATAACATTTTGAGATGTTGAGGATTACAATTACCAGTGTTAATTACAAGTGTTTTTAACTTAAGTGTTAGACACTGCCAAATGTAAATCTAATCTAAATGTAAAAATAGAGGAAATGAGGATGCACAATTAAAAATACAACATACTGTATACAATTATACTGTAAATTTATAAATTTGCCAAAAAAGACAGACGTTTTTGACATCACCATAAACAACATTTAACTAAGAAATAAAATAAAAATTATATATATATATATATATATATATATATATATATATATATATATATATATATATATATATATATATATATACATTACAGACCAAAAGTTTGGACACACCCTCTCATTCAAAGAGTTTTCTTTATTTTCATGACTATGAAAATTGTAGAGTCACACTGAAGGCATCAAGGGCTATTTGACCAAGAAGGAGAGTGATGGGGTGCTGCGCCAGATGACCTGGCCTCCACAGTCACCGGAGCTGAACCCAATCGAGATGGTTTGGGGTGAGCTCGACCACAGACGGAAGGCAAAAGGGCCAACAAGTGCTAAGCATCTCTCGGGGAACTCCTTCAAGACTGTTAGAAGACCATTTCAGGTGACTACCTCTTGAAGCTCATCAAGAGAATGCCAAGAGTGTGCAAAGCAGTAATCAAAGCACAAGGTGGCTTTTTTGAAGAACCTAGAATATGAGATATTTTCAGTTGTTTCACACTTTTTTGTTATGTACATAATTCCATATATAATTCCACATGTGTTAATTTATAGTTTTGATGCCTTCAGTGTGAATCTACAATTTTCATAGTCATGAAAATAAGGAAAACTCTTTGAATGAGAAGGTCTGTCCAAACTTTTGGTCTGTACTGTATATATATATATATATATATATATATATATATATATATATATATATATATATATACAGTACAGTATATATTTACAATGTTATATTTATACATTTCCTCAGTGTCACACCCTCCTCTCCAGTGATTGTACAGTTTACTTCTCTTTTTGTAAACTCTTAACTACAGTGTGCTGTAAATTCTGCCCCAATTCTCATCTTAAACTTTGGCTGAATTTGTCTTGTGTCATTCTGCCTCACAGCAAATGGACTGAATGGACACACTCTGTCTCTCATCTAACAAACACAAAACTCAACAACACACATACTTTCTCTTCTTGCCTGCCTCCAGTTTCAGCACACAAAATTAATGATAGCACTAACAAAAAGGTCAGCGAGAGAGATAGAGTCTTATGTAATTCTTAAACCCTTGGAGAGGAAGGAGGAGAACAGGGCCATCTAACACATGGAGAGTATTGACAGTGTGCACTGATAAACGAGACCCTCAGAGGAAACCTGTTACAGGATATATGTAGACACATCACTGTTACTCTCTTCTTTTTCCTAATTCACAAACACATACAGTATATAAGACCCCTGCATATTTCCTCCTCTGTTTATTGTATCTCATTCAGTCTCATTTTTCTCTCTACACAAATTCAGCAAGAAGAATAAATTTATTTTAGCCCTTTACAAATTATCATCAGTGTTACTCAGGCTAGGTAATATAACCTGGTGAAAAACTTACATCAGCACAATCGAGCAGAATTCACAAAATGTTGCCCTGCACACTTATTTCTCAGGTCTCCTCCTACAAATTAATCATGTCATCATCAATGTAATCATAGACAGAAACACACAGGGCATGTTTGGAATGGCATATTAACTACTAATTTGTAACGTAGCATGCACTATATATACTGTACATATGGGGTTTACATACATACACTTCAATTCAAAAGTTTGGGGTCAGTAGATTTTTTTTATGTTTTTTTAAGAAATCACCAATGCTGTGTTTATTATAGTAAAAACAGTTATATTGTCAAATGTAATAAAAAAAAAATAATTTTAAAGATGGCAAAACTGAATTTTCAGTCGAATAATCCTTCAGGAATTATTATAATATGTTGATTTGGAACTCAATAAACATTTCTTATGGTTATCAGTGTTGAAAACAGGTGTTTCTTCATATTTTCTGGCTTCTTCGATGAACAGAAATTTTTAAAGAAAGAGATTACTTGTGAGTACAAAGATTATTTAAAATAGTAAATGTGTTTATTAGATTTTGATTAATTTAATGTGCCCTTGTTAAATAAAAAAATACTGATTTCAACCTAAACATCATCTTATCTGTTTTTAACATCCAGCATGTCAAACATACTGTAGTATATTAAAATACATGTTTAAGTTAATAAAATAAATGTACTTTTCTATTTAAAGGTGATCATCAAAACACTCATATGGGGTAACTGTCTAAGACATTTACAAACTCACAATACGTTAACTGTGATTTTACACATTTAAATGTCAGTGTGTGCACAGCAACAACAGGTAACAAATGAACTCAGTCTGGCTGAAAAGACATGTCACACTTCATAATGCTTAGCAGGGTTTAACAAGTATGCTAATGAAGGGGAAATCACTAATGAGCCAGAGGAAGAAGCATGCAGTGTTTGCTGACATCAATCTAAGCACACACACAAACACACAATTAATTTTCATCAGGCACATAATGTACTGAAAGTCAAATTCTGCTAAGCAGCATTAGCCTGTCATTAGCCACGCTCGACATCTGATGACCCTCCAATAGACCGCCGATGACCATTTATTTACTGTCTGATGCTGCAGATAAAAATAGTAAGTGCTGACTAAAATCACCATTTCCTGTCTGACTTACTGGCTTTAGATAACCTCAGGATACAAGTACACACAGATTTTTTGAGTAGTGTCGTTACAACACATGCTTCACAGAGAATAATTCATTAATTCATTCAGTATAATCTACTGCGTGTAACTTTACTCCTTAATGGTACATAAATCAAAAACCAACTGTGGTTGATCAGACAGTCTCTTTCTGTTGTTTTGGTCAGATAAAGCTGCGTTGTGGATCATAGTTCGTGCCGCAAATCAGAAGTCTGGTTACACAGGGCTAGCTCGTGAAGCAGTATACAATGATTCAGATCATTACATGCTGTGTACAAAATAAATCCTTAGGTCCGATAATGTAAAATATAGAGTGAAAGGGCATCTGCAAAATTTACCTAAAGTTCTATGCCTCTATCAAGTAATATGGTAAGTGCTTGTAAAAATACCCTTATTTTCTGTTAAGGTTTATGTGTATGCAGAAATTGTTAAAATTAAAGATAAAATTTGCAATTGATTTCTATGAAGTTCTATTTGTCATATTACTTTTAAGTCTGAAAATTTCACAAACAATTAAAAAGCAGGCCATCAGTAAGGTTTTCTTGTTGTTGTTGTTGTTGTTGTTGTTTGTTTTTAAAGAACCCTGAAAAAGAATCAAGGTTTCCAAAAAAATATTAATCAGCACAACTGGTTACATTATGGATCCCAAACAATTTCAAATGTTCCAGGTTGTAAAAAAAATTTAAATATCAAAGAACGTTCACATCAAGTATTAGCAAAGTATTAGACACAATTTGACTCAATGAAAATGTTAACTTAATTGGCATCTGTGTAATTGCCAGATTCGATTAGTTCAGCTTCACTGACTTGCTGATACTGACTAATATTCGGCTAATTTCATCAACCGCACTGTCAAGATAAATATGACTGACATTTGCTGATCTGGGATCAGGTTCATCTTATTATAACTATGATCTAAATGTTCATGTACACAAAGCTATTGCTTATTTGAGATCAGCTTACACTAAGCAGATCAGATGATTTAACTGATCTGAGGTCAGTTTTCAGCTGTTTAACAGAGAGCAGGCAAAGATGAAACACTCAAGCATGGCGTTCAAGGCCTGATCTGAGATCTGTTTTCAAGGAATCTTCTAGAAATGATCCAACAAAGCTTTATATGATTTATTATGGTGGCAGTGCAATAAACCTTTGCACTCTGTGAGTAGCATTACAGAGTGTTAAATGTAAAAAAGTTGTTCAATGGGCCAAGGCCAAACAGTGTCACAGAAATAAATAGCTAGTTACTAAGTGACTGCTGAGCCTAACTGTAGAAGATAGAGACATCTATAACCTCACATTGTTCTGTTATAATGACACCCAACTCTCAGGCTATAAAACAGGTGGCCTCACTGTGCCAGTCACTTTTAACACTTAGGATCTCACATGGGTCAAAGGAGAAAGCTCACCTGATACATGAATACTGAATGGTGGGGGGTGGGAACACAGGTGAGGTACTAAATTCTGCTACACTTTTTGCCTGCAGGGTCTGTATTCAAGTCTTATTCTTTTGTGGAAGCTTTCTACCACAGGATAAAAAATACAAAAAGTTAATTGCAACTTTTTATATCACAATTTAGACTTTTTTTTCCTCAGAATTGCAAGATATAAAAGTCACAATTGCACGTTAACCTCTGATCTTTACATCTCATTCATGTAAAAAGATATAAATGTGCATTTCTTATAACCGTGAGATGTAAATTAAGAAGAACTTAGAACCGTGAGATGTAAATTCACAACTGCAAGAAAAAAGGAACTGTGGTTTAATAATTACCCTTTTTTATTTGTATTTTTGGTGGAAGCAAAAAAAAAAGTAGAATTGTGAGATATTGTTAAATGTAAACTCAAAATTGTGAGAAAAGAAGTCAGAATTCTGAGTTTATATCTCTCAATTCTACATTGTGGGAAAGAAAGTCTGAAATTTGAGAAATAAAAAAAGTCTATAGAATGAATTGTGGGATAAAAAGTCACAATAACCTTCTTTATCCTATGGTGGAAACAGCCTTCCATATTCTTCCGACATGGATAGCTATAAATAACATTTATATAGGGAATTTTTCACTCTGTCTGCTTAACAATTCTAACAATTCTGCTGTTCTCATCTAATCAAAATACAACACAAAGCTGACACAATAAACAGGGACGTGTGATGGGTCAAGGGTCAGCGTAGCCCTCAGTATGTTCATGAACAGACTGACCTCTACACCAAATTCCCCTCTTTGTCAGGACATACAATCATTCAGCTTCAAACTAATTGTAAAATGAGCTCAATTAATCAATAGCACTTGGGCTTTTGATGAACAAAAATACATGTGCATCCACTCTGAAGACTAGATGCTGTCTTGTGTAGCATAATAAGATTGCTAATGACTGTCTCATATCCTTTTGTCCTTTCAGCAATAAACATTAGTACAAACTGTCAGTAATATTGTACATACACTGTACTAGTCATAGCATGCCAAGTATTGACTGATTCTGAGCCATCAGTGACTGTCCCCTGGATCAATATGTACTGCAGCTTCGACTATACAATGTCTCTGTGTGTGTGTTTGTGCACACTTGTTATTGCGTACTTCATCTTTTGGGGTATCAAAGTGTGACTCCAGCCACTTTTCTCACAGAAAATAAATAAATAAATATGTACTAAGCATGATTGTAGTAGTAAAAAAAGTGAACAACCTTGGCTCGAATCTGACCAGAAGTGGACACTTTTCGGATGAGTTTGTGCGAGGTCTCCTCAGGCTCCCCGTCACTGTCCGATGATTCGTCACCCGCCTCGGCTTGAAGGTCCGGAGAGGTCAGGGACTCCCGGGGCTCCCGTACGTAAAGGACATTTGGATTGAGCTTCGAGGCCATGGCTGTGCAGGGGACACGGTTTTCACAGCACTCGTCTCCTCCTTTGTGCCAAGTCAGCTCTGAAACAGAGAAAGCATTGCTCAATGGCAGTCAACGGTATTGATTCCCAAAGAGACGACTTCTGCTTTCATTTTAAAGCTCTATAAACTATAGCGTTCATAGCAAATTCACTTCCTCTGTTTTGATTGTGCTGAGCATTGAGGCCAACAAAAGAAACCACAGCACAAACCAAAAGACGGTTAACAACAACAGGGGATTATTTAGTCTATTGCATAACAGCATTAAGGGTCACTGGAAAAGGATATCTGAGGTGATAAAAAGAATCTTCTAAAACACAAGATCTTGTGATCTTTGTGTTCATGCTGGTTTCATGTATAAAAAGTGGTCTAATAAACAAGTAAAAAAGTACCGAAATATTTAAACCTTGAATACCTCAAATTTAATTGTTATTTTCTGTCACAGAACAAATTGCAAATTGATTTGAAAAATTGACAAAAGTTTTCAAATATTTCACATATTAGTCAGATTTTCAAACAAAATTTTACCTTTTTTAAAGAAATAATAACGAAACATTATGCTAAACTACTTTTTTTTAAAATGTCTTATTTTTCTAATTCATCTGTTACTATATATATATAGAGAGAGAGAGAGAGAGAGGGAGGGAGAGAGAGAGAGAGAGAGAGAGAGAGAGAGAGAGAGAGAGAGAGAGAGAGAGAAAATAGATACCATCGGCACCATTAGACTTTACCTTAAACCTCACAGAATCACATATCCAAATTAATTTTAATTCATAAAGTGAAAACTTATTAGGCTAATCACACAAAATGCATCCAGGTCATACTTATGATTTTTTTTTTTTTGCACAACAATAGATCCAGACAAAATAATGAGAGGCACGCCATTGGCCCTTAAGCAGACGGTGAAGCCCATTAGAGCTCAGAATCGATACAAACCCATCTGACATGATCCACAGACGGTCGCTGTCAGGGCTTTGAGAGGTGCATGAACTCGCTGACTGTTGCGCGTGTGTTCACAGCTGCGCATTCGTTGCGCTCACAATCATTCGTTTAGGCGACACTCTGTTATCACCTTCCTTGCCGTTAATGTAATTAAATCGCCCCCTTGCCCCAAAACATTACCTTAACGTGTCTCCACAGAGAGAAAAAAAACGGCGACGCTTTCTGCATCGGACTTCAGTTTATGGCACACACATCTCCTGTAAACATGAAATAACTACCTGTTATGATGTCGCGCGTCGGCTGTCTACGTGTGAAAACGAGCCAGTCGCTTATAGCAGAGCAGTAAAGAGACGTTAGAGTGAATAATGCCATTACTAATATTTAAACCCATGCGTCTAATGGATTTGAGGAGATTATATTGACACGGATATCTCTGACTCAGTAACACACCAGCTGTGCTCTCGTGTCTTTCAAACCTAAAACAGCCGTATTGGAGGCAGCAGTAATGCTGTACATAGCTATACAATTTCGCGAAATCACGAGAGCGGCGTCCTCCAGCTCCTTCGTTTGAATAAAAGCGTTAACGGTTTGATTCATTGAATGCTCGCGGCGTTCGGCCACCACTTTCTGTATTGACAAATAGACTCAACTGTCACTCTCGCGCACGATTCCGTGTGCCACGGTTAGTCTGACTAAATGTAAAGGTGGACGTGGATGTGGTGTTTTACCTCTATGGTGTGCTGTCGGTTCCCGTTGACCCTCGTTTGCGTGTTCTTGTTGCTCTCGGTGGGCTCTCGCGCAGCGCGGTGAGATAGCCTACTGTCAAATCTGCTCCTGTCGCGCACATACGCGCGCTTACGCATAGCATCGGATAAGATTTGAATCGAATGGGAGGGGTGAGCGTCTGTGTGTCAGCACATCTGGATGGCTCGACAACAGATAACGAAGAAATATTTGAGAAATGAATCCCTCAGTATTATCGTTTTACTGCCGTTCCCTATGCAGATAGCCTATATAATGTTTCGCTTTTGAAACTTTTGACTCCGGGGTGTGAAGGGAAATCTTCGCTGAGGAAATAGCCTATGTGACTTGTTGCTACACGTTGGGTTGCTTGGCAATGTTCTGACCATTGAGGAAGGCACTTGAGTAATAATGGGTTAAGTAGCCACAGCACCGTCCACTGGACAAAAAGATCTAGTGTGCTATCAAGGATCTTGACCTAGCCTTTTCTATGATAGAAAGAAAATACATTTAATTCCTTAAATCAATTGGATATTGGTTCACAGTGAGTTTTCTTTACACTGCAGTGGAAACATTATCGATTTTTGGAGCCTGAATACAATTGGACATGTTAAAAGTAATGCATAAAAAAAGTAATGCAGTTAATTATAGCTAGCAACAGCACACTAAATGCCATTTATTTTGTGTAGCAGGAAGTGCAAAAGAAAAGAGTCTCGTTACACCAAATGCAAAATAGACTACAACTCAATCCTAAATCTAAGCACACTCAACACTTTACCAACCAAAACCATTAAAGCAGCATCATAGCTCATCTAAATCCCAATACAGCTGATCATTAAATACTTCTCTCTCCATTTTCCTCATCTTGTTCCAAAAATAAATAGCCTAAACAATTACTGGATAACAAAGTTGTGTTCTTTCAACCTGAATGAATGATATAAACGGCTCAGACTAATACAGAATAGATTCATACTGATACATGTTGTTCTGAGACCAGTTTTAGTCACTGTTACTCTCATAATATTACATTACAGTCATTAGGTCAGTGAACTCTCTCTAAACTGCTGTCATCTTCCCTGACTTCTCTTGTAACTCATTAAAATTAACTATAGCATTCAATTTATGTTCCTTTTGTAATATAATTCTTGTTTTACATCTACTTTCACAATAATGAGCTCTTGGTTATTAGCTCCTGAGGAATGCACATCCATAATACCGTAGATTGATGCTAATTTTCTGTCAATAGAATGATATGAAATTGCAACAAACTGAAGTGCTTTCATGTTTAATACACACCAAAGCTCTATGCTCTTAATTGCCGAAATGAGTCCATTTACATTAACCTGCAGCAGCCACTATAATCAAACTATGGGCTTGTTTTTTTTAAATAAATAGAGTACCACTATAGTAAAAATTACTATTTACTTAAATCAGAATCAGAAGAATTCTTCTTCAGAATGAGCTTTATTGCCAGGTATGTTTACACATTCAAAGAATTTGTTTTAGTGACAGAAGCGCCACAGTGCAACAGAATGACAGTGACAAGACACCGATAATAAAAAAGAATAATGTAAAAATATACAAAATAGACAATGCAAAAAAAAAAAAAAAAAAAAAAAAAAAACAATTACGGTGTACAGGTATGATGTGTGCAAATTTGAAATGTATACAAGTATGGTGTTAAATAGGTAATGTATATAGTGTTGTATGTTCCAAGATTATTGTTAAGTGTTCATGAGATGGATTGTCTGAGGAAAGACACTGTTCCTGTGTCTGGCCGTTCTGACTCATCATTTAGTAAATATATGCACCAATATCAAACAATTCTCCACTGATCATCTGGATAGCTAATACCAAAAGACTACATGTATCCAGTAATTAAAAAATAATTAAATTGTTGTAACTATTTTGTTTACCAAGATACATTATACTGGTTGAGGTATCCAAATTTGAATAGTCATGTCAATACCATGTATTTTCACACAAAAAAAGCCCTTCCCTCCTTCCGTAGGATATCAGTTCTACAAAAGTTAGAATTTAATAGGAGAGAGATATAAAATGGGTGTAGGCTACATTTAATTTTTTGATTCCTCTTCTCAATGGTAATCATCAATAATAATTTAACTTCTGATTAATTTCTCATTCTCAGTTAACCTAAAAAGCCTTAAAATATGTATACATTTCTTAAAAGATATATAAAGTAGTTAATGAGTAATAAGGGACACCCCACGCCCACAGACTATTGGCAGAGCAATTATTTTGGATGTAGCTTTCTGCTGCCACCCAGCGGTACACATGAAATCACACTTGTCTGTTTGATGAAACGGGTCCCAATTAAATAATCATCAAGGTCACTGAATAATTATTTTCTGCTTCAAAGCATTACACCACCACATCCAGTGTATTTAATTTGTTTGCTCCAAATCTAAAAACTAGCTGCTGTTGTATACACTCATCCAGTGAACACTCAAGAGCTGCTATGAGATCAAAGAGATGTTTCAGAAAGCCTCAGAACCCGAAGCTCGCGGAGAAACACTTTCCGGGAAGCTTTCGAGCCCCTCGAGGGCCGAGGCACGTCATCCTTCGCGTATCCACGTGCATTTAAACGACTGCAGTTCACATGCAGAGGGATTACACATGTACACTTTCAAAAAACTTGCACTCTTACATTTTTAAGATAATACAAAAAGATAAGATAATAAAAAATATTATAAATCTGCAGTAGCTTTGTCCTGTTGATTGCTTACATAACGTGCAATCATCAGATGGTTCATGGGTCATTCTATGGAAACGCCCATTTTTCTCTCCCTAGTCTTTACAGAAATATTACACTTGAAAAAACACTTTAGGGTTACATGTTGTGTGTGTGTGTATTAAAATAGAACTGTGTTATTTGAACAATTACACCTTCTTGAGCCATCAATATGTGACCATATTTGTTTTTAATTAAAGTACATTATTTTGAGGTCAACAGGTTTTTCTACCATCTAAAATACAATGATGTATTCATAACTATAAAATATATGATATAAATGACATAAAAAAACAAATGAAATGCCAAAAAATAAGATAAAATAGCCTATATAATGAAAGTAGTGGTCACCTGGAGTTGTCACTAGTGTTACCGTTTAACAAAAATTGTTTATTTTGAAATAAAAATCAGACTGATGACATCACTTGACTTCTTTATTTCGTGAAGATCTATGAAAAAAGGCACATGTTAAGTTCACTGTCTCTTTTCAGTTAACAGAAATGATCTCATTTATTTCAAGCTTTTAGTTGAAGTCACTGGTATGACCTACTGTATTGTTAGGGAACAGTTAAAAAAACAAAACACCTCATTTAAACATGCTCCCACATGTATATGTCACAAGATTTGCATAACACCGCCCAAAGAAAGAAGGTGTCAGTGTTGCCAACTTAGCAACATTTCAGACTATCTTAGCAACTTTTTCTTCCAAAAGCACCTAGCAGCAAATTTAGCCATTAAAAATTTTTCTTTGGCAACTTTTAGCCATTTTTGTTTAGTGAAAAGGCACACATTTTCCATCCAAATTATACAAAAAAAAGAGGAAACCAAAGATGTCTAGCAGTACACACATCAGGTGAATTAAGTTAGCTAGTTGCAATTGTTCAGTTTAATAATAATAATTTTATAATTTAATAATTGTTCATTTATGATACACTTTATTAGTAGCTTGTACCTGCGATTGTTGTTCAGTAAGTACAATGTAATGAAAAAATGAAAAAGACACTAGTAATTGTCCAGGACATTATCCATTATATACTGTAAACCAAAAACACAATGCGTAATTTAAAATGCAGATAAAATACCAATTCAGAAAAACATAGCACATTTTGCCCTATTTTTACAGACATTTCTTAGAGTGTAACATACAAAATAACTACTAATACACTGCTTGATGCATAATTGTTGAGAATGTGCAGTATTACTAGTTTACTAGTTATAAAAAAAATTGTAATAATTAAAAAATGTTCAATAATACAATGCATTCAAGCATAACTGTATTTTACAGTTATTTACATTTTATTATATTATGCATATAATTTTAAAAACAAATCTAAAGTTACACATATAAAGATTTTTGCAGAGATTTGATGTTGTGACAATTTTGCATTGTGATTATGCAATGCCGTCATCGTGCAATGACATCATAACATCATTTATCAATTATTAGCAACAAATCGACCTTTCTTTAGCAACTGTCTCTGAAAATTAGTTGGCAACACTTAAAGGCGTAACTTTGATTCTCGCTGTAGTGTTGTTGCTGCCGCCATGTCATGGAGATGCTGTGTGTTTCGTTGCGAAAGCGAAAATACTTAGTTTGGTCTTCCAAAAGAGGACACAGCTAGAAATCAGTGGTTAAGTTGTATTTACAACACTGTTCCAGAACAGTTCAACCCAAATATTCAGATGTGTGCAGCGCATTTTATGGAGGACTGTTTCCTGATCCTGGGAGAGAAGACTACAATGCCGGCTGTTCTGACTCACAGTCTGTAAGTACGTTTTCATATTTAAAGGATTTGCCACTGACACGAGTTTTGAGCAGTGTAGAGTAGCGCTTGTTGTTTGTCATTTCTCCGATCACAAATGCAGACATTGGTTTTATGTTTATGTGCATGTTGCAATGCAATGCCTTCAAAAGACAGTATAAGTAGTTATAATCAGTAGTTATGCCCCTCTGAATGCAACAAATGGCTAGTTTGTAATGGGTTTTATTGTTTTTGTCTTGTCTCGCTGGTGTTCTGACCGGGACACGCATCACAGTATGGTAAGGGGCATAACATTTCCTTGAAGGCTTAAAGGTACAGGTTGTAGGACCTACCACGAGAGGGCGCACTACCAAAACAATAACAATTGCGTGGTTTGATGACGCTAAGTCATCAAACTTTGCTGCAGCCTGGAATTGAACTACTGGTTTCGTCTGGTCAGAGGAGAATTGGCCCCCCAACTGAGCCTGGTTTCTCCCAAGGTTTTTTTTCTCCATTCTGTCACCGATGGAGTTTCGGTTCCTTGCCACTGTCGCCTCTGGCTTGCTTAGATGGGGTCACTTCATCTACAGCGATATCGTTGACTTGATTGCAAATAAATGCACAGACACTATTTAACTGAACAGAGATGACATCACTGAATTCAATGATGAACTGTCTTTAACTATCATTTTGAGTTATTGACACACAGTTTTCCTAATGAATGTTGTTCAATTCCTTTGATGCAATGTATTTTGTTTAAAGCGCTATATAAATAAAGGTGACTTGACTAAGCGTGGAATGATGGGATTTGTTGTCTTCTACCCAACAGCTGACGGCCATCAATCAGACGGAAAGATAAATAATGGATTTAATGTGAGTTCAACGATTTGCGCGAGTAGATTACATACAAAGTCAATGCAAAGACGCGATCAGACTATGGATCAGACACGTCCTCACGCAGGTCTAGAGACGCGATGCTTCGCGTTTGGCGTGTATGCCCCATAATACTAATCTTGTTGATCGTTATAATAGCATACATTTTCTGTAAAGATACGAATCAAAACAACTCACCTGTCGAGTAAAACACAAGCAAGATCGGTATCTCTTTCTAGTTGAAGTTTGTCGCAAAGCTAATTCCGCATTTGTCCCCGACACTGTTGTCACGTGGTTTCTACGTCAGTAATGACAGGCGACTGCACTGCCCCGTGTCACTGTTTAGAATGGGAATTTTCTCATAATTTACAAGTAGTTGAAAACATTAGAGATATTGTTAGTAATCAGCTGGACAAAATATATAACACTAGCCTAGTGGTTTTTGGATATTTTACTGCAAATATCTTACAAATTGTACCTTTAAGGCATTTGGCCAATCACAACGCACTAGATAGCTGGCCAATCAGTGTACACCTCGCTTTTCAGACAGATGAGCTTTGTAAAAATTGACACGTTTCAGAAAGGGGAGGCAAAGAGGAGAAACAATAATGTACATTATATGGAAATGTTTTTTGAACCTTAAACCATATAAACATTTCATTACACCAAAAACACAAAATAATGTTTATTTTTAGCAACATCATATGACCCCTTTAAGATTTAAAGGACTGCATCATTACTTGTTTATAACAGTTTTTACAAATATTTTCACTGTTAAAGCAAATACATAGTTGCACAAATGAACAAATGAAACAGCTGCAAGAAACTATATAACGACAGACGGATGGATAGATAGATAGATAGATAGATAGATAGATAGATAGATAGATAGATAGATAGATAGATAGATAGATAGATAGATAGATAGATAGATAGATAGATAGATAGATAGATAGATAGATAGATAGATAGATAGATAGATAGACTAATTTAATCCATTCTCATTCACTGACATGTACATCATTCTCATTTAAATCAGATGATGAAATGCTGGGACAGGGAGCCTCTTTGATGTTCAGTGAATGAAGCAGGTTTGTTTGTGTGTTCTTGTCTGACTGTGTGCATCATTGATACAGATGTAATTACACATGTAGCCTGCAATTACTGACGCAAACACTTTTGTACCATGCAGATTCCTTGTGATATAAGCATCTCTTCTGTTCTTGTCCTCTTTTGTATAGTCTTCACAAGGTGGGTGTAAATAAATATTTAAAATGTGTGGATTTTTGTCTCAAAGGAACTGAATACTAATTATGCAAAAGAGCACAACTGGAACAGGATTATAATTTTAACAGCAGTGCACAGGGGAAGTATGTAAGCAGAAACCGCTAATTGGTTCAACAGTTGAGGAATATTATCTAAAGATCAGTGAATCATTTAGAACAATCCCTGTGGACTCCTCAACAGAGTGAAGAACAGTCATTGCCCTTTTGCATTGACTAGAAATCAGCATTGCCATTTCTTCAGTAATTGTAGGATAAAGATGAGGCTAAGGGTGCTCCTTCCTGTGGTAGTAGCTGGAGCAGTTTTAGAGAATTAATAGCAGCACAAAACAGAAAACAGAAAAACAATCAGACTTCCAAATGGGGGAACAACAAAATTCACAACAGAATATTCCTAAAATGTTTTGCTCAAAGTAAACAGAATTAAAGAATAACAGATGTCATTCTGCCAAAATCAGCTTCAAATGTGTAGACAATCCAGTCAATGGTTAATGCACAGTTTCTGTTTTGAGTAACTTCTGGTTTAAGTAATTATTTAGGTATAAATTCCAAATTATTTGGGTTTAAAAGAGAGAAACAGATTAACAAAATTCACACCAGAATGTTGCTGAAATGTTTTACTCAAAGCAAATCAAATGATGGATTAACAAGCCCATTTGTCTGTAATCAGTTCCAAAATATGCAGACAGCCTTGTCGATGGATAATGTGAAATGGATAAAGTTTTAAAATATTTATATTACTTTTATGGTAAAAATTATCTGGATAAAATACTACTAATAAAAATCTGGGTATTAATAAAAAACAATAAAAAATAATAATCCCTTTGACCATCAGTTGACCACTTCAGAATATTGCACTTCAAATACTGTAGGGTGAAACCTTCCCAATTTCATTGCAAGAATACAAACATGAAAGACAACATCATGATGACTGATTAGGATCATTTTGTAAAATCCAAATATATATGCACCCCCACCCATGCCTCATCTGACCTGGAATCTTCACACAGCTCCTACTTTCCTTTCTTGTTTTCACACATTCCATAAATACACAAACGCCCAGACCCCTGCTGTCTCCCTCTTATGGCTAATATGAAATGACAAGTTCTCATCAGTCAGACAGGCCATTGGTGAAAGCTACAGAAAACTCTTTCCTGAGTGGATGCTAACACTTGTGTCTGACTCCCTTTGGGATTACTCTTCACACATGGGCACCTGCTGCTCACACAAGCCAGCCAGACCCCACTGGGCACAAGTTAATCCCCCATCGAGTGAAGAAGAGATCTTGACAATAGCGAGAGAGAGAGATCGCACAGAAAAAGAAAAGCAGAGAGATAAACAGCAACTTGTGCCTATAGCTATAATACTTCCATTAATAGATGGAAAAACTGACCCAGTTAGATCCTTGGTATCACCAGCTCCATCTTAAGGCAGAAATTAATGTAGGCATCACTCACACACACAAGTTGTGTGTGTGTGTACTACAATGTATATTATAGATCTTTTGGTGAACAATTCATCCATGTATGTTTCATTTTCTTATTTTCCCTTGTACCCTATATAATGGCTGCATCTGTTGACCTCAAAATGTCATAACTGCATTTATTCTGCCTAAACCCCATCCTACAGGCTTGTGTTCATCTGTCTCCACATCTCAAAATCCAAGGCGATCTATAGAACCAAGTCACGCAACAGTATAGATAAAACTTGTTTGAGGTCAAGCATGTAAATCGTCCTTGAGGTTGAAGGTTTTTATTCTAATGTGAAATTCAATTAAATCCAAATCCTTGCTCTCAGTCTGTCTGCCGCACTCTCACTTTTCTCTGAAACAGGAAACGATTACAGTTTGACACATGGAGATGGAGGAAAAATGAAGTTAAAGGGATACAAAAAAGGAGAAATTAAGATGGAAAAAAGGTCGAGCCTCTATCTAGCAGACTATCACCTTCTGAAGATGATGGCTAGTAAAAAGCTTAAGTGGAAATAGCTCCAGCTTGCTTTTTACCTTTCTTGCATGTGACGTTTTAGACAAATTTCACCCAGGCTTGCTCCATAACTCATCCATAAATCAATATGCACTACAATTAACCGCTATTATTCACTCAATACACCATTACAAACCTCTAAACTGCAGCATTTTGTAGCAACTAAGATAAATTATGACATTTCACAGTCAATTCTTATATAACTGAACTTTCTAATAATCAGCCATCAGTAGTTTTGCATCACAGGCTCCAAACTATAATGCTGATTATTATAATCTGATGAAAATGATAGTGCCATTGTTTAGCACAGTGTAACAATAAAACGGAAACAGCAAATACCAAACAGCCTAAATGCTTAATATATTTTAATATAACATTAATTTTCTTACTGTATATATTGACTGTATATACTGTTCTTATTTCACTGAAAATAAATACAATGGAAAAATATTTTATTTATTTTAGAAATATTTGTTAATTTCAACATTGAAAGTTAGTTCAATTTTGTATTGGTGTTTGCAAAAATGTTTTTCTTTTTCTTTTTTTGCATGTTCTTTATCAGGATCTACACTACTTTCCCTGGGTGAATCTTCACAGATTTGTTAGAGACTACTAAAGATCATAATAGGCCACATATATTACAGCACTTCATACAAATCCGGCTGGCACAGGAGCCTCTTACTATGCTAAAATGATGCTCACTTACAGTAATTTTGAGCGTTAAATCCTAGACCAAGAATACTGCACCATTTTTTTTACTTTGTGGTGTAGTTTGCTCCACTCACTCAAAAGACACACAGCAGTATCATTAAGACAGACAGCAGAAAGAAGCCTGAAAGAAGCAGAGGGCTGCATTAAACAGCCGCTCTTGCTGGAGACTGAAAACAGTTTTAAATTGGAGAGGGCTGCGACTGAGAAAATCACAGTAAATAAAAACTTCATACTGAGAGTGTTTAAGCTGCTGCTGTCAAACAGACAGTGAATAGAAGCACACAGGCTTACTCACAGTGGATAAATACATTTGATGAGGCAGTCACATGCACACACATACTCACGCACACAATGCTACAGCATCTGCTGACGAGTGAGTTCCAGCATTTGGGAAGCGTCAGCAGGTTTTTGCGCGGTCGACGCAAGTTCAGTAATAGTCTTCTCATCTGAATTGAGGACATGCAATGCATTTAATTAATCATCAATACAGCATCTCAGGACAACTTAAGCACCAGATTGACATGCACGTGTTCATTTAGATGGTCTAAAAAGAAAGTGAATGGATCTTGGCTATAGTTGCTTACACATAATACACACAAAGATCAACAGAGCTATGAAACATACCAGGACACAACTGTTGGCTAATAAGTTAATTTAAATAAATGGATTTTAATAAATAGGTTTAGCTCACAACAGGATGAGTGAGCAGTGACTCACTAGATTTTTGTGCAATTGCATTTCTTATTGACATTGTGCATCAAAGAATTAAACGTGCAGACACATGCATGTGATAATGCAGGAACGTGTTGTAGATTATTTTTGTAACAGTGCATGCATACTTGTGAGAAAGGTATGAGAGAGTGATGATGTAATGGCTTACCCACAATCCTGCGCAGAGAAGATGAATGGGGGAGTGAGAGTGAAGGTGATTGGTGGGAGCCCCCATCAATGACTAGCCATTGCAGGGCCAATGCTCAACCAACATTGAGGTTTATTGTAATTCTGATCACGGCTACTTATTCATAAGATTGTCTTTCAGGGAAAATGCAATGAAAAAAAAAACAGCATTCCTTTAAACAGTTCAGTGCCCTACCTTCTCTCTCTGCATGTCTCTATTTTCAGTACACAAACAAAACCCAATTTCATTGCATTGTTCATTTGAACCTGTACAGTTCCTTGTCCAGTTTTTGTTTTGTACAGTGTGCACAGGTTTTTGTAAGACGTATTAGAACAGCCCTAAGTGTCACGACTCACAGCAGGTAAAACCTTGGTGGCATTTACTGCAACAAATCTAATTCTCATGATCATCTGCCAGAATTTGCTAGCAGATGCACAATTCGAGGAAATGTGACTTTCTAAAAATACACAGACTTGTAAAGACATCTGCTGTTGGAGTATTTGACAGTGTCCTCAGTGGGAGACGCACGCACCACTGAACACTCATCCAGCTCTTGAATAAAACACACTCACACCTTTCACCACTACAATCAGTCTTTAAAAAAATACAGGGCATCTGCTTTTAATAATTATAGATTTATCACGATTAAAATGTTTCCCAAGAATTTCGGCGGCAAATATGTTGCGTAATATCACGTAAAAGACACATAGTCATAAGAGGGAGACCCGAAATGTAACAGACACACGCAAAGTAGATTTACTTGGATATCTAAAACAACAGCGGTGCTCTGGTTTTGTACGAGCAGGACAGTTTGGTGTGGTCGGTAATCTTGGGGAAAAATAAGAAAGAATCGTGTTGTTTTACGCAAAGCGGTAGCGGCTGCCGGCGAACCACACAGAGTGAGACGCGCTCGTCTCTTCTATCTTATAGTTAGATTCGTGTTGACTGAACGTGTTTTATTATTAATATTCCGTCCACAGCATCTCTGATTCACAGACTCGATCATGACTGTTGTGAGGACTCTTGACGTCAGAGGGGAGAATCATCGGTGAGGTCCAATGGGGGGAATATCAAGCGAGGCAGCGCTATCGTCCTACCAACAGTATTAGCCATGCTAACCGACGAGCACCTCGCCTTTCCACAGGACTTAACCCGCCAAAGATGACAGTTTTGCTCAACTGCGTGAAACAAAGGGCAATTTAGTTCTTCTTTTATGTTGTTCTCCGTCTCTTTCTGGGTCCTCCATCTAGTCTCGTATGACAGGCACGGACTGCGCGCAAGCTCGGGGGAGAAAAAGGCATTGCAGCTTCATGGCACTGAGGTACCGTCTGCTGATGCGCACTTGTGCTGTCTTTTGTGAGAAAAAACCTTAGATAAACGTGTCATTAAATTGCGATGATTGTTTTTTTAACCGGTAGGCTACCAGTAAATTTAAACGAATAGCCGGAGGGTTGACCTCTCCAAGCCCTTTGCAGTCTTTTCTTTGTAAGTTTATATATAGCCAGGTCTGTGAGGTGGAAATTTATGAATGAATGAGTCAAAATGTGTCTGCGTCTATGGCGTCAGGTGAAAGCGCATCATTGTGGATTCTGAAAGCGTATACACGATGCCTTCATAAGAGACCCGTGCACTGAGGTGGCGCGTCTTATTTTTAGACAATTACTAAAAATAGAAACAAAGTGAAGGGCGTGCATTTTGTCGGGACCCTGCTTGATTAATAGCCTTTTTGCGATGAAATTCACATGCAGCAGCAAACTAAGCGAAATATTGTACATTTACAGGTTGCCTGGATGCAATTTGCTACAATGTTTTGCTGCTTACAAACGTGGTTATTAAGTTAGAACTTTAAGAAGAACTATTCAGTTTATAATTAACCACAAATCAACACTTTGCCAGCTGTTATGATGAAATCTGAACATTCTAGCTAATGACAAAATTTGTAAACACATATCCTACTTAGCCTAACAATTTCATTCTTGACTGCCTAAGTATAAGAGACTGTTTCATCAGGTTCAGGGGGCTTCAGGCATGTTTCTATTGACAGATATGCTATTCCCACTGCCTTTCCACTGACATACACATTCTCTATCTTCACTACCGCACCCCTCTCTCTCTCTCTTTCACCCCCCTCCCTACCTCCCTCCCCCCACCATCAGCTATGATTCACTCTCTTGCAGCAGCAATGAGCAACCAACTTCAAAACACCTCTTCCCTCTCCACGGCAGACACGTGGAATCTCCTGGATGTGCGGAACTCATCACCGGTGCGAACGGCAGAGCTGAGGCCGCTTCCTGTTAGCCCGTGGGACATTGCACTGTGCGTGACAGGCACGCTCATCTCCTGCGAGAATGCAATCGTGATAGCCATCCTGTTCTACACACCCACCTTGAGAGCCCCCATGTTCATTCTGATAGGGAGCCTCGCGTTTGCAGACCTTCTCGCGGGACTCGGCCTCATTCTCAACTTTGTCTTCATCTATATGCTGAACATGCAGTTTGTGACTCTGATCTCCGTTGGCTTGCTGATTGCTGCCTTCTCCGCATCTGTGCTCAACATCCTGGCCATCACGGTGGATCGCTACTTGTCCCTCTACAACGCTCTGACCTACCACTCGGAGCGCATGGTGACATTCACCTATGTCATGGTGGTTCTCATTTGGCTGGTGTGCATCATCCTGGGCCTACTGCCAATACTCGGCTGGAACTGCCTCCGAGACGAGGCCAGCTGCAGTATCTGCTGGCCGGTCACCAAAAACAATGCTGTGGTGCTCGCGGTGACGTTCTTGCTGGTGTTTGCCCTCATGATGCAGCTTTACCTACAGATCTGTAAGATTGCCTTTCGCCATGCACAGCAAATCGCTGTCCAGCACCAGTTCATGGCCATTTCCACCACAAAAGGTGTATCCACGCTCTCTGTCATCCTCTGCACCTTTGCTGCATGTTGGATGCCCTTCGCCATGTATTCGATTGTGGCAGACTCCAGCTACCCGATGATCTACACGTATGCAACAGTGCTGCCGGCGACATGCAACTCGGTCATAAACCCAATCATATACGCTTACAGAAATCCGGACATCCAGAAATCCCTGTGGTTAGCCTGCTGCGGATGCGTGCCGTCCAACTTCTCCTTGCGGCCAAGGACATCGAGCGATGTATAGGTCGGACTCACAGAATTAGTTTGTACTGTGTCAGTGTTAATGATATGATGTCCTCCATTGGTGGGATCCCAGTCAAACGTTGCTGGTTGTGCAGTAGTTGTTGCGATCCAAGAAGTCAACCTGCTATGTATAATTAGATGTCTTTAATGCATAGTAGACCTCTACGCACAACATTTAAAATTATACCAGATGTGAGACCGTTCCAGTTGAACATGATCTGGATATTCCGAGATATGCAGTACATGCCTAGTGACACAAATCAATATACTATTTATCTTAAAAAAACAAAAACAAAAACAAACAAACAAAAAACATCATTAATAGCTAAAATTATTACAAAACTGACCTGATACGTATAAAGAAAGCTGTAAATGGTAGACAGCTTTCGTGTACATGCTCATGCTATATGGAGCTCTTTCAGCACCACGGACAGCAGCAGGTACAATGAAGCTATTCCCTATTCCCCGCCTCTAACACTTAAATCTGTGTTCGCTTAAAAATGTATGAATGACAGAGAGAAAACACGGTCCTGTGGGCAAAAATTATAGAGCTTCTGGCATTTGTCGCTTTACAGCCAATTTTATCAAATCACTTTTTTTAGAAACTGAAATTATAGTGCAAAGGAAAAAAATGACCTCTTTTCATTTCAATGTGATTATTTTTTGCTACACATCATTGGTGGTGAAATTTCATAAATGTAAAAATCCCTGAGAAAAGCCAATTTGTTTAGACATGCTGAACTGGTTTATTGTCTAGCATCCCTAATGACATTGAAATATCTTCTGCCACGAAACTAAGGCAAATCATATTTTCACACATTTTTGGTCTCTGGAATCTATTGAGCACACATCTTGGTGTTGGTGCAAAATGGCAGAGTTAATGAAGGTCTGAGCGCGAAATGAGGTGTCAACCACAATACTTTAATTTCAACATCAGGCAGCATCTTTCAAGGCAATTTTGTGTTAGGCCAACTGAGACATGAACGCTTAAATAAGACGAGTGCTTCTGAACTGAAATCCCTTCTGTCCCATTTTAGCTTAGTTATCTGATCTTTTAATAGGCCTTCATGCAGATCTATTTACACACAAGCCTGACCCTAACATTGATCCCTGATCTGATGGACTAATTGTACATTCTACACACTCAATTATATCTGATAATCACCAGGATCATTTTTCTGTAGGATTCAGCCAAAATGACCTTGAAATAACATGTAAGATTTAAAAACACATCATTAAATCAGCCGAATTGGATTTATACTATGCTACACAACCAAAAAAACAAACAACATAACAACATAACAAGCTCAAAGGACAAAACCGAGAAACACTATGCCTTTTTCCAAATGGCACAAAAGAAACATCACTAAAAAGTTGTCGTAATATTTTATATGCATAGATATTTGTTGAGCTTGACCGTAACAAAGCCTTGTGTTTTCGAGGGGGGTATGAATGTCACAGCTGTTCTTTGATGACCCCTCATTTGCGGCAAATATCTTAATTTAGGCCTTACCTTCTCTTTTGCAATAACAAATTAATGTGTACCGTTCATTGATAGAGCTACAATCACAATGAGGCCATCGACAGAGCTAATTTTACTTCCTGACTTGAACATGATTAAAAAACAGACTGAGAATAGTTTAGTGAGACCAGGGTGTTTCAACTCTATAAATCAATTGTACTGTTTTCTAAGATGTGCTTTCACATTATAGTACAAGCATTTAAAGTTGGCCTTGGGAGCCCATCCAGGTGCCCCTCGACTAACTACTCTTAGTGACCTGTATGAGATCTGATGGACTTTTACCTGGAGATATTTCACAGTCTGGACACTGTGGAGCAATTTATTTATTTTTTTGCACGATTGTGTGATATGCCTGATTGTTTGTGGTTGTGTGTGTGAAAGTGAGAGAACCATTTGTTTATATACCACTCACTTATGTCAGGAGTGGAGTTCAGTGACCTGTCACACTGTGCCCACTTATAAAAAATAACCCACCCCACATAGTACACAACAGTTGGCAAATATCAGTGTTTTTCAGCAAATCTCTACCGTTATGTAATGTATCTTCACTACAGTGTACTCAATGGGATGCCATAGATTCAGTTTGTTCAGGGGTAAGCGGTTATTTTTCTTATGCAATGCTGTATGGAAATGTATATTTTTATACACATCAGGGCATGAGTTTTATGATGTTGTTTTGGTGTGTGTGTGTATATGTGTGTGTTCAGTACCTGTATTCTTATCGATGGTTTCCTAGAAAAAGCAAACAAAAAACTAAAAACAAATGATCAAAAAAAGTGTTGGCAAGACAGAAATATAATTTCACTTACTAGTGTCTTATTGATTTCATGCATTTATCAGATCAGTAAAAACAAGGATTATGATTTGTAACATCACCTGACTATGTCGACAGTACCATTCACCTTCAAATTTGCAGCGGTTGAGGCACAGATTGGTGTGCAGATAGTCGACATCTAGGCAGCTTGACTATTTAACACAGATAGGATATAATTTGTTTAGTAGCGGCTAGTATGAACAGTTGGGTCTAAAAGTTAAAGCTCAGAAATAGACCCAGAGAACCAGGTGGTGTGCACGTTCTATGCCAAGCCAATGGCTGGGTTCCACCTTCTCTCTTAGACACTGTAGTCCACTATGGCTACCGGCAGAGCAATGCAGTCCTCTCTTTAGCGTTCTGTTGGACTGGGACAGCCCTTTTGTGTGCCAGACTACAGACAGATGGTCCTCCCCCAGCCTCATGCTCAAAAGTGACCTATCTAATTACCAACACCACAGATATCATCACAGAATTGAAGTATGCCAGGCAGCCAGCCATGTAGAATTTCACATATCTTCAGTCAGTAATGGACAAAATATAAGATGACTGCATTCCTCTGCAGTTACAGTACAGGTGACGGAGACTTCTTTTTGAGAGTTACACTGAACAAAAATCTAGTGTGAGACCAGCGTACCTTAGTCTTCAGTTGTGACGTCAACGCTGGCGTACGTAAATGGAGAGAGGTTGTCTGAATGACGGCACCTAACCGCATGGAAGCACTATTACCACTTAATCAGGCCCTGCTAAAAATAACCTTGAAGAGCATGAAATGTTGCATTTATCTGGGGTACTTGAAATCCGTTTTCTGGGCCATTAAGCCGAGCTCTGTGTTTCCCATCAACAGCTACAATAGAGCGAGAAGGCGCCGTCCTAAAATAAGGGAGGGGAGAGAGACAAGCCTTTAGAAGATCCTCTGGGGTTATGTAACCACTGCACCCAAAATGAAGCTCATTCTCTGAAATCCTAATCTCTGTGCATTACAGATGAAGTCTCACTATGATCTACAATCACTTTTGCAATCATCTATAGTGCTAAAGGAATGTTTTTGTGTAGGTAAACTGTCAGCACAATAATGTGGCCCTTATTAGCAAGCGGTCAGAGATGTGGATGGGTGCTCTGATACTGTGATGTAATTGTTGTTGATCATTTTCTTGCTTTGTTTTTCTTTGTATTGTGAACTGAAATCTGACAAGTACGATGCACTTTAAGAAAGGTACATGCTACACATTGCAATGTAAGTGTGGAATGTAATCCTTCCTAAAAAATGATTTATTTTTTATTACTGTAAATACGACAATACTGAAACAAAAAGAGAGTGAGTGAGTGAGAAGGGGGAAAAAAAACAACACCACGAGGAGATTACTTTGTCAAATAAAATTCTGCAAACCTAATCACAGTCTATGGTTTTTGGTGTTTTGTTTGTGTGTGTGTGAGGGGGAAGGACGGACTCAAACCGGTACAGGTCATCGTTTGAAGGCGGCTCTGCTATAAAAGGCTTGGGTATGAATTATTCAGCCTTTCCGTTTTACGTAACGTGCGCTGTCAGGATCACGGTGAGTGTGGGATCTGAACGCCAGAGATCTTGTCGAGCCCACGCTGTGAGGTGATGGGCAATTCGCGCCTTTTTTTAAGGGGTCATCGAAGCGCCTGCTGTAGAACTACTAAGTTATGTTCACTTATAAAAAAAAAATTATAATCGATAAATAGGGGGACTCCTCAAAAAATATAAAAAACTTTAAAATTTGAAGAATCTCTGTCAAAATATTTTCTTTTATTTAATTAATATTACTTGGTACTTAAATGTATAACTACACTGTAACAGGAACACCTTAAAATAAAGTGCAACCGAGCTTTTCATTTAATTAATGTGTAGGCTATTCACTGATGTTTGTGATATTATTTCCTGTTCTATAAATTAAGTCATCAATTATCATCAATGAAATTTAGTTTCTTTATGGTTAGGACCTATAGATCATTTCTAACAACATACAATTTCTGCATAATTATACATATTTGATTTGCTGTAAGATACTTCAAGAAAACTTAAAATTAATTATATGCAACATGTTTATACCTGGAATTCAATATTAACATTGAATTTGTTGCAAGCTTACAAATGTTAATTTAATAATGATATAAAGATTATAATAACTAATAAGTAAAACAAATGCTAGGGCTTCTACTAGCAAACAAGGGCAGACAAATTTTAATCCGTTACCGATTCCGAATTACATGACAAAAATTGAAGTTAGTAACGTTATCTGTTACACATTTATAATCAGACTACTTTTAGATTACTTTTGACCCAACTCATTTATCAAATTGATTTAAATAGGATAATCTTGTACCATATTGATAAATATTCAAAGAGTGAGGAAATGTTTTCCTGTTATTAACAACATGAAGTGCATTAAACATTATATTACATCATGGGTCGGTTTGTTAAGGAACTGCAGTGAGTTTTTAATGAAAAGCTAATATATATATATATATATATATATATATATATATATATATATATATATATTGTCAAATAAAAAAGTTGGGACACTGGTACAAACTGAGTAAAAAAGGAATGGAATAATTTACATATTTCATAAACTTATATTTTATCCACAATAGAATAAAAATAACATATCAAATGTTGAAAGTGAGACATTTTGAAATGTCAAGCCAAATATTGGCTCATTTTGGATTTCATGAGAGCTATACATTCCAAAAAAGTTGGGACAGGTAGTAATAAGAGGCCAGAGTTAAATGTACATATAAGGAACAGCTGGAGGACCAATTTGCAACTTATTAGGTCAATTGGCAACATGATTGGTTAAAAAAAGAGCCTTTCAGAGTGGCAGTGTCTCTCAGAAGTCAAGATGGGCAGAGGATCACCAATTCCCCCAATGCTGCGGCGAAAAATAGTGGAGCAATATCAGAAAGAAGTTTCTCAGAGAAAAATTGCAAAGAGTTTGAAGTTTTCATCATCTACAGTGCATAATATCATCCAAAGATTCAAAGAATCTGGAACAATCTCTGTGCGTAAGGATCAAGGCTGGAAAACCATACTGGATGCTAGTGATCTTCAGGCCCTTAAACTCACTGCATCACATACAGGAATGCTACTGTAATGGAAATCACAACATGGGCTCAGGAATACTTCCAGAAATCATTGTCGGTGAACACAATCCACCATCCCATTCGCCGTTGCCGGCTAAAACTCTATAGGTCAAAAAAGAAGCTATATATAAACATGATCCAGAAGCGCAGGTGTTTTCTCTGGGCCAAGGCTCATTTAAAATGGACTGTGGCAAAGTGGAAAAGTGTTCTATGGTTAGACGAATCAAAATTTGAAGTTCTTTTTGGAAAACTGGGACGCCATGTCATCCTGACTAATATACAGTGTGTTTGTGTGTGTCTGTATGTATGTGTATATATATATATATATATATATGTGTGTGTTTACCAGCATGTCATGTGGCAATAACCAACGTCAGACATCTATGAATCCGTGTCCAACATCCATGCAAATGTGATATTTAATTATTAAAAGATTTATTAAATATTATTAATAATTAAAAGAAGATTTGGTCAAAAATGCATCTGAGAGTGATTGACTTGACAGCATCAAATAATCGTTTATTGCGAACTGAGTGGCACTAAACAACAACTGTTAAAAAGCATAAAAGGAAAATGCGGTCTATTTAGAGTTAAAGGGTTAAACATGATAAAACACTAAACAAACCCGCCCGGAGGTAAAAACTTGACACTTCCCTCTGCAACAATGTTAACTCTTGCCAATGTTGTCTCAAACAAATACACACACACACACACAATGGAGAGAAATAAAACGGTGGACAGTGGTTAATGGAGTTCACTTGGTTATTAGACAGAAAGAAAACACTGAAATTGATGTCTCGAAAAGAATGAACTCATGCGCTCTTCAACGGTAGACTAATAAGTGAGAAAGTGCGCATCCTGCTGGTAATCTGGATGAATCACAACCAATGAATGCGCGTAAAGGCAGGACAGTAAGGTTTGCCCACATAACCTGCCTACTCATTCACTCATTCGCTCACGAACACGCACACGGTGAAAAGCAGGGATGAGTCACCGGGCGCGCGCGCCGACGCATGCGGGCAGAAAGTGAGAAGTGACAGTATCACCGCCTCAACAGCACTGAGTCACGCTACAGCAATACTGAGACTGTCACCACCAGAACTGCTCCAGGACACAAACATATAGAACGCATCACACAACATGACCTTTTCTTATACAATGTTATTATTACACTTTCAATGAACTGTAACGAAGACAATAAAGACAGCAAGACTTTAACGAGCCGCCAAACAAAACAGATTAACACTCTTGACTGGGAGCTAATGCATCTGGCGCATGACTAGAAGCTCATCTGTTACTGTTTTGCCCTGTAATCTTCCCTGAATCATAATGAGTCTCCCTTCACTCCTTCTAAATGGTCTCAAGAAAGAAGACGTACTAAACCATTTTCTGAGAACTCACTAGTAACCATTCCCTACAGATTTTGTAAAACATTTTTCCAGCAAACAGGCTCACTTTAAAAACCCAATTAGTTAGCTCTACAAAAAGCTGAAGGAGACGATGAGGGCAGTGAAACAGGAGGGAGATGCGTCACAGATTTACAGCTGATCATTCTCCTGCTGTAAGTCACGACTGTGACGGAGGCACGTCTGACCTTCCTCAAAGTTAAGATCAGGTGAACAAGACCCCGGTCACCCTCACTTCTCTGGCAATTTAGGAGGGATGAGAAAGCTTAATAGTAAAAAAATAAAATAAATAATAATAATTAAATGAGGGAAGGTGAAGGAGAAGTTAAAGTAAATTCTGAGGATCATGTAGCAACAAAGTAGGCTTCTCAAGCACTGCCGGCCTTGGAAGCAATGTGATATAGCATGTGTAAAATGATAGGGTTAAACTGAAGGATACAATCCATAATTCAACAGAGACAAAGTTTAAGGAAAGGATGGACAGGCAGTGAGATTAAAGTGAAATGTAATGGTTATGTAATACAAGAAAACATACTTGATGCTTGCAGTATTAAAACGTTTCCCACACACTTTAGCCAGTGAATGTCCATGACTTTGCTAGTCGATTGTGGTTACCTCAAGATGTGGTTACGTTATGATTTTCATTAAAATTTCATTACATTACTGGAGTAGATTTCTGTTTCAGCATGGGCACCAATCCATAATTTAACTAATTATACATGCACAGATTTAAATAAGAAATAAATAACCTGCAATTTGAATGCGATGTATGGTGGAAACAGATTGCATATTTTAGATCACTGCATAACTAGAAAATTATTCACACCATTAGAAATCAGAAATGTCAATTTTTTCACAATTAAAAAAAAAGTCCATGATTTTCATGATTACAAGAGGGTTCCTTAGATCGTAGAAAGCCTGAATTTTTTTTATTAAGGTACACAAAGCAACAAATCATTAAATTGCACAAATCCAAGGTACCTTTAGACATTACTGATTCGACTTTAGTGCATGCTATTACAGTTTTTTTCGACTGCTAAATGACAGTGAGCACATCTGGAGCTACATGTGCAAAACTCTAACTACAGTCTGCACTAGCAACAGTCACCTAAGCTAAACAGTTCACATCACCTGCAAAACTCATTCCAAGAAACACAACTCTTAACACATGGCTCAAAACAGGCTCAGTGCAGCCAAACACTACACACAACCCTCACTGAGATAACACACACTGTCACTCAGAACACACTGAGAGGAAAAACACTAGCATCAAACACCAATACAGAAAATACTCACTTCATGTTTACAGTGTTTGAAATCTATTCTGTTTTGAATGTGTGGTTCACAGTTTTGACAGCAGTGTGTTAGCATTTGAACAAAGTGCTGTAAATCCACAGTGTTGTGCAGGTTATGGTTAAAGTCGTGGGATAAGTGTGTAGAGTTTTGAAAACTGTGTTCAAGCAATGAAAAACGAACTAGAGTTTGGTCCACATGAACTGCTGCTGTGCAGACTGTAGTTACAGTTTTGCACGTGACTCCAGTTGTGCCCACTGTCGTTTAGCAATCGAAAAAAACTGTAAATCATTTAAAAATAGAATGAAATATAAATATCAAATGTTGCCATAAACCACACTGAGGAATGTTTTAAGAAGCATTTAATGGCAGTCCATACATGCATGCAGCACTTGCCTACATTACATTATGTGTGTTTTTTTTAATACATCAATTTTCATACTGTTTCTTAACTATATAAATCAAAAGTTCTGCCATTTTAACAAAGTTCTATACATCACATTGCTTAAAACACAAATGACTTCATTCTTTACATACAAAACACAGGCTAAACACAGCTCATGATAGCTGTTAAAAGTTTGGAGAGGTAAACATGAAGCCTCACTATTTGTGCAGTGAGAGACACATTTAAGCAAATAAATAGAAAATAAAAGCTGAAATACTGACGTGCTCTTATTCTGTACAAATTAGCATATATAGCATTTCAAATGCCTCCGAGGGCAAAATGATTCAAAACGGAAACACTTGCAAACAAAACTAAAAACCAAAAATGCAAACCAGCTGTTCTTACACAGCACATTGTTGTAAGAGCACAGCATTCTTCATTGTTGCCTGCTTAATTATGCTGTGTTTGTTGCCTTGGTAACAATGCAGTGACATCTACTGTGGTTATAGTGAGATGACTGACAAGTGAACCGTTTGATCCTTTAGGGGACCTATGGCAACGCATTTACGTATCCATTTGAAAAGACACTGACAACTAGGTTTTTTTTCAATCTCTTAAAAGACCAGGAGGGAAAAAAAAACAAACAAAGAAATTGATTCTGACAAGATATACAATCCATAAGTACTATCACAGCACCACTTGTACCTCAAAACATTAAAGTATTGTGTTTAATGAGACTATAGATGAATAAGAGCCCATTTCTGTTGTCTTTTGTTGTTGCACTACAAGTAATTGTCTACAAGTAGCAGCAATCACAATTTGTGTTTATGTATTGGTGGATTCAGAATGCACCAGTATAATAACAAGTCTTTTTACTTGTGTCTTGAAGCCCAGAAAGCAAATGAAACATCATTCCAATCCATTAAAATGGGTAAAATTATTCAAATTAGTTACATCTAGTGAAATAGCATCACCAATAACGAACGTAAAGCATCACCACAAAGCCTCTCTGCATTTTTTAAAATACAGAAAATGTTATATTCCCAACTGAATTTGAATACACCCTTGATACAGTTTTCCGATTGAGATTGTCTATCCATGATATTCAATTAGTTGGGATATTTGGAATGCAAACATGAATAACTTTTATCAATTTTAATCAACAAATGAAAATCTAACTAAACATCTATTGTGTGTTTGTGCTCTATCTGAGCAAATTGCTCAAGAATATTGCTTTTTAGACTTGCAATGTTAATTTCAACTGGTTTGCTATCTGCTTGATACTTGGTCAACATGCATTCAAGAGGTTAAAATGCAGCCGTTTGTTTGGGCTTGAATATCTTTTTTTTTTTTTTTTTTTTTTTTAAGTAAATGCTAAGTATATTCGCCTTAAATACATTTAAGTCTATATTCTCTGTCCTTCAAGTTGTAGTCCTGGGCGAGTAGGACTAAAATGAACATTGCATGTTCTAATAATTATGAGGTCATATTCTAAGGTTAGTGAGAGAGAGAGAGAGAGAGAGAGAGAGAGAGAGAGAGAGAGAGAGAGCAGGAAAGAGGACAGATGGTAGGACCACCACATTCAGAGTATGTGATGAATAGTGTCAGGCAGTGGACTCAAGCCCGCTGCGTAGAGGAGCCGATCTCTAACGAACATTGTTCTATGGGGTCAAAACTCTCATTAAACTTCAATGTCAAGGCTTCAATTTAAGATTGAAGAAAATGTAAAAGTCTCTGGTTCTGTCTCTTTGAGACTTTGTTTTGTTATACAGCCCCTTTTAAAAAAAAACAAAAACACAGGAGCTCTGTTATTTAAGTGCAGACAGACATCGGCATGCTACATTAGTTGTGATAATTCTGTTCTCTGAAACCTATGCTCTAATGCTTACTTCAGGTTTTTTTATTCTTCTATTGATGTTTTCCTGTCTCAGTCTGACCACTCATTTTCGTCCAGCTCAGAGTCTTCATCAGATTCGCTATACTCCACGGCGATGCGACGGGATAATATAGTGGCCACGTCATTTCCAACTGGCTCCTTCTTTGCTTCCTGCTCCCGCTGCTCTTGCACTTTACGCAGCTGGATCCCTATTACAAAAAAAATAAAAAACTTAAAAGTGAGAACCAGAGATACAAAGTTGTATGACCATTATTTCATATATTATTAAAAGGATCAAATCTCACTAAACCTGATAAGAACTGATAAGAAATATGGCTCTAATAATAATATGGCCATAATAATAATAATAAATGAATGTTCAAAAGTCTGTGGTAAGACGTTTAAAACATTTTTAAAGAAATCTCTTACATTCACCAACGCTTCATTTATTTGATCAAAAATAGTAATATTATGGAATATTATTGTGATTTAAAATAACTGTCTTCTATCTTAATACATTTTAAAATGTAATTTATTCCAGTCATGAAACCCTGAATTTTCAGCAGCCATTATTTTAGTTTTCAATGTCACATTATCTTTCAGAAATTAATTTCATATGCTCAAGAGACATTTGTTATTATGAATGTTGAAAACAATTGTGCTGTTTAATAATTTTGTGGAATTGTGACATTTTTAAAAAGTTTTAAAACTGTGACATTTTAGAAAAAAACTAAATATAAAAGTACGTTATAGTCACCATTCGACACCATAACACTCAAACCCCACTTTATGTGTGACCTCTGACCTCGTCTGATGGCCGCCAGCAGGTCGCTGCGTGCATCGCTCATTGGGATGAGAGGAACCTGGCCCTTCCTGGGGACAACCGGTGCTTCCGCAGGGGCAGCGGGCATGGTGTGGGAGTGAGGGTGCGGGTGGGGGTGTGTGGGCGGCCCAGGTGGAGGTGGAGGGGGGGCTGCGGGAGGAGGATGGGTTGGGGAAGGGGTATAGGATGCAGGGAGGGCAGGGGTTGGAGGAGAAGGGTTGTAAGTCTGGGAAAGAGATGGCATGGTGCTGGCCGGGGCAGAAGAGGGGCCAGTGGGACTGTCAAAGGCAGTCTGGGCAGAGGGAATGAGTGGAGGAGGTGGAGGAGGAGCAGGAGGTACGAAATACTCTCGATGCTGGGACTGCTGACCACTGAGATAAAAACAGAGAAAAGAAATGAATCAAACACATTAACTGCACTCAGGAGATGAGCTATAAGCCTGAAACAAAACCTAAAGTCAAACAAATTAAAGTACTACAATAGCTCAAACAAATCAATATAATTTAAAAATAAAAATGGCAAAATAATTGTTTTGCAAAATATCTTTACCAAAACTAGAAACTGTGAGTCTGTGAGATTTCATTTTTTACATTTACATTTAGCAGATGCTTTTATCCAAAAAAAACCAAAAAAAAAAAAACAGTATTTTACCAGTATGTGTGTTCCCTGGGAATTGAACCCACAACCTTTTGCGCTGCCAACACAATGATAACCACTGAGCCACAGGAACTCTTTCTTTTTTGAAGGATTATTGTCTTGTTGTGAGTGTTTGGTCATAGAAATGATGCGATGAAATTTTACACATGATCATATATGTTTTGTAAGCTATTTAGACTCTGAAGAAATACATAAATGATAAACAGAGCAATTCCAAGAGAGCCCACACACCATGGTGCTCAGGCCCTATAAACTGAGAATTTAGACTAGGGTTTTGCAACCCCTAGGGGTTCATGGTGGAACTGCAGGAAGTTCATGGGACAGAGAAATCGATATGCAAAAGCAAACTGAATAAAATACAATATAAAAAATAAAGTATAAAATTATACTCAAATCTTACATACAAAATCATTCAGTCATTCAATTTATTATTCATTATATTTATTGAATGGTTAGAATGTTTATTTTAATTTTTAGAGGGTATTTCATGTAAATAATTTAGATGATTAGATAACACAGCTTTATACCCTTTATATTACAGAGATTTACAGAATTAAGAGAAGCCGAAGAATAACAGACCTGTAGTCTTTAGCCTGCAGGGGACGTGGCCCGTTGAGAGCGGGGTCTGGGACTGCTTGGCCATGGGAGGTCTGAGCCCTTCCAATGGTCTGTCTCCCGGGTGGAGCAGAGGAGGAAGCGGCCGGCCGATACCCACGGTCCAGGGACTGGGTCTGGACATGAGAGGGGGCCATGAGGTGCTCTTTGCCATCGGCAGCGGAGTAAGCGCTGATCACGGCCATCTGCTGAGCTGGGTGACTGGGGCTGCCTGGGTAAGAGTGCTCACCCATGTCTGAGGCAACCGACCTTGATGATGGAAAAGACACAAAAAAGGAAAAGAGAGAAATATTAAATGCGATCTTGAGCTTTAAAAAGAGTATTATAGATTCTAAAGTTCAGCTTTATTGAAAGCACCTGTGTGGCATACTGTTTATGACAATAGATAATAATTTTCACTGTTGATTGACAAAATTAGCCCCTCACTGGAATTCCAAAGACTTCAGGGCAAGCCACTGCACCAGAATAAGTGTTAAAAGACACTATTTTTTTATTTTTTACTTTATGATTTTTGACAGCTTACAACAACATAGCACAATGAAATTTCTCTCTGCCTTTTTTCAAACAACAACAACAAAAACCCCAACATAGAAGACAACAAAATTAGACATTTAAGGTTAGAAAATTAAGCAGTTTAAATACCATTTGTCAATGTATCACCTACTTCAATCATCTAATTGTTTAAACTAATAAAAATGATTATAAAAACTAACAAATAAATGAATAGAACATAATTATGATGTGACGGTTTAGATTGCTCTGGTATGACTCTACAAGAGTTGGCAGCTTAAAGTGTCAACAGATGGCAGTAGTGAGCTATGATAAACTGCACCCCACTTACATTGCCACTGAAAAAAGTCAAAGGAAAAGAGACCACCAACCTGTTGTCTGGGGAAAGTGAGCCCTCAGAGGACATCCCGTGGTATGGAGAAGGCGTAAAGCGGGCGTCTGGGCGGAACTCCTTATCATACGCCATTACGTTCCACTCCTGCCTACGATTCCGAGCCTTACGAACCTTTTTCACCTCACGACTGGGGTCCTCCACCTGCTTCTGCTGCTCCTGAGTGAGACAGAGAAAAAATGAGAGAGGGAGAAAGAAAGGCTAGTGTTGTAAAAAGCCCAGGGTTTCATCACAAATCACATTTGGTGAAAGAGGTTTAGACTGTCAAGCTAAAAGAGCAAAGTCTCACACACACAGACTGTAGTGTCCACATCTTTCACTGAAAAGTGCTGTGAAGAAAGTTTTCTACATATTTCAGGGAATGCATTAAACACACACACACACACACACACACACACACACACACACACAAGAAAAGCTAGTGAAGAGACTGTAGGGAAAGAAAGTGAATGCACAAACTGGAGTCCGCAAAGTGAGGGACTGACAGATGAGAAGAAGGACTGACAGAAATGCAGGTCTCTTACGGAGGATAGGAGGGGGCTTCTGAGATGGGCCTGTCTGGAGTGGGACTTAGTCTGGTCTGAGGGAGTCTGGCCTGAGCCGCTGGTCTGGAGAGAAGGGGCAAAGTCTGGGGGAGTTAGAGCGCTCATTCATGCACACATAAAAGTCACATCCACTGATGGGTTTCCTTCTGCTCTCTCCTTTGCATATAAACAAAAAAGCTTCTGGTTTGAGGAAAGGAAATCAATCGGAGAAACAGTTTTTACAGGGGACCCAGTAGTGCTATGGAAGCAAAGGGAGTTTGTCTGATGTCCTTAGTATTGTTGATAAGTTCAAGTCAATCTTAACCATGTACAACACCACTTATTTTGGTATCAACTTGGTACCGAAGTTCCACTTTTGACATCCTTACAGCAGTGTGTGATTGTGGAAAGAACACATTGTGAAACAGGACGATAAAGTGCACACAAAAACATATTTATGCAGTAGACACACACACACACACACACACACCTTCTGTCTTCTCTTTTCTTTTCTCTTGTCCTCTGTGGCTTGCAGCATTTTCTCCCTCCAGAGGATAAAAAAGTAGGAGGGGTCCGTGTAGAACTTCAGTGCATCCTTCTTATCATCTCTATAGAAAGAAAGAAAAAGAAAGAGACAAATGATTGTTGCTACAATAGCATTTGCTCAGTGTAGACCTGTAACTCTCCAAACAAACAAAACAACTTGCTAAAATGAATAGGGCTTTCAGGCATATTTGAGAGTGAGAATATTCTAGCAGAGCACACTTGATATGCAGCAAGTGATTTATCATTTTGTCACAATAAACCCGAGGTGCACAAACAAAAAGGAAATAAAACATGCAATTGAAACATATCTTCATTTTTAAATGGAACATTTTAATACTATAAAGTTGTATATAACGCAACATTTACATTCAGTCCACAGCCTTCAATGAAGTTTGATTTTTGGCCCTTCATGGTAAAAAGTTTGGGAACCTTGAGACGAGTTAATAATGCACAGGTTGCAGTGATGTTGATCTCACCTGTAAGGGCTGAGAATATTGAGAGGAGGTGGTTTGTCTCCACGGTGGTAGAGCTCCAGCACAGGATTAGGGATGGAGTTTCTGGAAACAACTTGTTGGTCCTGAATGGTGGAGCTCTTGAAGGCCTTTCTCATGTTGATATCTTGCAGAGAGACTGAAGATGTGGGATAGAGAAAGAGTTCAGATATATATTTGTGTTTATGTTTACTATATGGTGAATAAAGGTGTGGTTTGACGAAGACAAATGGTCCCTTGATCATCATAAAGTGTTAAAGGGCCTTCAAGTAAAGCTGTGTGAAATCCCGGCTTAAGTCTCTTATGTGTTTGTTAAAGAAAGGACGAAGCTGTCCATGAGACAGCAGATGGTCAATCTCTTATTCACATGATCTGCTTCTCACCCTAATCGGGAATGGCACAAACATATGATGCTGCTGCGCATTTAAGAGCAACGTCACTGCTTGGCCTGCCCTAGAGCATGTGGAGCTCCTGCCTCACAATACTATGTTTGTTTGTTTTATTTGTTTTTTTTTTTCAATAGACAGAGCTGTTTGGTAGTGACTTCAGATGTTTTGCTTGCACAAATCAAAAACAAGTATGAGATACTGAAAAGGTGATTAACCTCAACCCCTTATTAACACACATTAAAACTTCACGGACATCACATTACGGTCAGTCAAAAGATGTATGATAACCAATGACAACCGTTTAAAATGGCCTTGTTAATAGGTGTGTGACAGGTTAGTGTATAAATTGTATATAGTGTATATAATATATATATATATATATATTTATATATATATTATCAAAATTATAAACTCAACACTTTTGTTTTTGCCCCCATTTTTCATGAGCTGAACTCAAAAATCTAAGAGTTTTTCTATGTACACAAAAGGCCTATTTCTCTCAAATATTGTTCACAATTCTGTCTAAATCTGTGTTAGTGAGCACTTCTCCTCTGCGAGATAATCCATTCACCTCACAGGTGTGGCATATCAAGATACTGATTAGACAGCATGATTATTGCACAGGTGTGACTTAGGCTGGCCACAATAAAAGGCCACTCTAAAATGTGTAGTTTCATCACACAGCATAATGCCAAAGATGTCGCAAATTTTGAGGGAGCGTTCAATTGGCATGTAGACTACAGGAATGTCCACCAGAGCTGTTTGCATAACCAAAGAATTTCTGCACAAACTGTCAGAAACTGTCTCAGGGAAGCTCATCTTTATGCTTGTTATCCTCTTCGGGGTCTCGATCTGACTGTAGTTTGTCGTTGTTACCGACTTGAGTAGGCAAATGCTCACATTCGATGGTGTGTGGCACTTTGGAGAGGTGTTCTCTTCACGGATGAATACTGGTTTTCACTGTACAGGGCAGATGGCAGACAGCGTGTATGGTGTCGTGTGGGTGAGCGGTTTGCTGATGTCAACGTTGTGAATTGAGTGGCCCATGGTGGCGGTGGGGTTATTGTATGGGCAGGTATATGTTATGGACAACGAACACAGGTGCATTTTATTGATGGCATTTTGAATGCACAGAGATACCATGACGAGATCCTGAGGCTCACTGTTGTGCCATTCATCCACGACGATCACCTCATGTTGCAGCATGATAATGCATGGCCCCATGTTGCAAGGATCTGTACACAATTCCTGGAAGCTGAAAACATCCCAGTTCTTGCATGGCCAGCATACTCACTGGACATGTCACCCATTGACCATGTTTGGGATTCTCTGGATCTGTGTAGTATACAACAGCATGTTCCAGTTCCTGCCAATATCCAGCAACTTCGCACAGCCATTGAGGATGAGCGGACCAACATTCCACAGGCCACAATCAACAACCTGATCAACTCTATGCGAAGGTGATGTGTTGCACTGGGTGAGGCAAATGGTGGTCACACCAGATACTGAATGGTTTTTGGACCAATATTTTTTGTGTACATAGAAAAAGTCATAGATCTTTGAGTTCATCTCATGAAAAATGGGGGCAAAAACAAAAGTGTTGCGTTTATAATTTTGTTCAATGTGTGTGTGTGTATATATACCAAAAGAAGAAAACTATGACAAAAAATACATTGTATTGAAAATGTACAGTCTGCCTCTGATAGAAAGCAGTGCAAAAGCTGAAAAGAGCTGTTAGATATTCTGTAACATCAGTCATGCAATGATCTATGATCCTGTGTGGAAATTTGTCAACTGTGGGCCACTGCTAAATTATTTATTAGGTTTTTCTACATTAGTGTAGGGGATGTCTGTTACTGAGGGGGTGTGGGCTTGTTTTGATGTAAAGAATGATGGACTACCTCAATCGTCCTCTAATTATGTATGCCACTGGAGAACACTCACAATATTGAAGCACTAGCTGTGCCTCACGGGCCACTGTACTGCTTTACTGAACATTAATAATTCAAGACTGAGCATACAGGCTGATCTGATGGCACGAATGGGGTATATGAGGTCAAACCTGGGACAACTTATAAAACAAGGGGGTTCTGCTTTTCAAAATATGGACTAAGAGCCAAAACGCAATGCTGTTGTAATGGAAGAGAAAAGCCCTTTCCTTGCTCATTTAATCAAATACCAACAAACTGTCTGTCTAAAACAGCTATGACGTAGCTTACCCTTTCAATCTTACACCCAATTTCTGTCTTCTTTGCTATTAAATTGGTTGTCTTTTATATTAATAAGAATTAATAAAAATTATATATAGTTCTGACTTATTTTTATTTGACTTTTTTTAATCAAACCTCTAAATGTCTCTTTTGTCCTTGTGTGTAGTCTGTTCAAGTGCAAAAGAAGCTCAGTTTTAAGTCTGGATGGCTGGTTATAAATTAATAATTAGAATGGATGTTAAGAGGGGGATGGGATGACATTTTTGGATCAGACACAACCATGAATGCCAGAAAACCATCACCCTTTCTGGTAACAAACAAACAAAGAAACAAACAAACAAGTGCGCGCACACACACACACACACAAACACTATTCCGTCTCTTCCTCTCTGTGAGATGTCTTGATACTCAGACATTCTCCTCCTCCTCCCACTCCCCGCTTCCCAACCCTGCATTCTACATGCAGCACACAGAAACCCCAGATCACCATCAGGTCAGACACACACATTAGAGAGCTATAAACACACACACACATGGCCCAGAAACCATACTCTGCGCATTCCCAGCAGGTTTTGCTTTCGGCACAGGTGTGGTTGAGAGGTCATCGCTCGCTGTGAATCAGGTGATAATGGAACGCTCAGACTTTAAAAGAAACGTCGATGTGTCTTCTCTGTAAGTGAGGGGTCACGGGGGAGCTAGAACATATTAAATCCTCTTTATCGGCTCTCCAGTTATCGATCACAGCTGGGGGGAATGTTTTAAATAGGCGAGGACATCGTTAGAACATGTAACATGGCCCAAATCTTGATTTTGCATACGGACAGAGAGTTTACAGATAAGAATCTCTTCTCTTATGTCCATCAAACACATAGACTGACATCACAGTCTCCACTATCTGCTTCATTTATTCATTGAGACAAGAGATGGTGCAACCAGGCACTGGATTATTCTATTCCACAGAGAGAAGAACAAAAGAAAGAGATGATAGGAGTCGAGGGAGGAGTAAAGTGATACGGTTTGATGTCTCTCTCTTTCATGGCAAAGAAAGCTGGGTCATCCCTCTAACTACAGGCCAAAAGAAGACCATTATAGAGGACAGCACTCAAAGGCAGACACATTCTCTCTCCAGCTGCTAGCTGCTACAACTGAAAGCTTGTTAAATTCTGGAGATGATGCAGAGATTAAGCTTAATGCGTGATGTTACCCTCTTCCACGGTGGAGTCCAGCTGGGTGACTTTGATAGCCAGCAGGTCCACTCTCTCTTGCAGGTTATTCATACGCATGTAGAAACTGTTGGCTTCATTAAACAGCTCTCCAAAGATGTCCTCTGCATGACGACCTGCAAGACAGACGACGACAGAAGCTAAGAGAACGGTGTGCTGAAAAGATCCACTGAATTTTCATGCTAGGTTGGGTGTTGTTCAAACTAGTGGTCTAGCATAGTCATGTTATTCATCACCAAATCTTGCTCAAGCTGGTGGACCAGAATGATGCCTTCTGATTTATTTCAACAGACAACATATAAAAGATTATATAAAGAACAAACAATTCAATGCAACTAAAAAAAGAGAGAAAAGCAGGGTGTCACTCACTCAGGCTGCCCAGTTGTTTGATGATGGCTGCCAGGGTGCTGTTGGTGACACACTCCAGTTCACTGGGCACCCCATCAGGCAGAGCTCCTCGACACAGGTGCTTGGGCTCGATACTCCTCTTCACCAGCGGCATGACTGACTACTGCTGAGAGAAAGAAATAGGAAGACCTATTAAGACACTTAATGAACTCAAACACCACATGAGGAGGTATATTTCCGGAATATACACACACACATACAGTTAGGAATTTTTTTTTTAGTTTTTAGAATGTGTCATCATTTGTAAAAGTATATAAGAATTTCCTGAACTGACTTCAAATTTTTATTTTACTATATTTATTGTTTTTTTAATTGTTAAAAAAGAATAACTATTAAAATAGCAAAAAAAAAAAACAGATTTAACCTGAGAATTGTCACAGCAAATATAAAAATAAGACATTTAAGAGAAAAATATATTTTTACAAATTTTTTAATTATGTTTTTTTGTTTTAAGTTCAGGATAGGTTTTATTTAGATTTCATCTTTTAAAATGTATATGATAATTTCCTTTATTCACTTACAACAAACTACATTTTTCACTTAAACTATAATATACAACAACAACAACAACAAAAAATCTTACATAAATTGTAATATCAAACTAAAACAATGGCATGCATTGCAAAATATACGATTTGCTTGATGCTCCTAAGATTCCAAAAGTCATTTAACCAAAAATCGTGTTAGTCATTTAGATCACTATGTTCAATAATCAATATGTCACATAAAACCAAATGTTTAAGTTTGTATAAGTTTAACACATGCGTCAAAGCAGCACAGGTAAAGCAAGTGACCATAAAATCAACTGACCCAAAACTCTGCCACACAGCCCTTGGACATCTTCACTGTCTTTTGTTCAATGAGAGTACAAATAAAAGCCAATGTAAAGGTAAAAGTGTTAGTATGAAATTTGAAATCAGTTCTACAAAATCAAATATCACAATGTAATATGGTTACATTGTCTTGGCATTTTATGCTGATTAATCATTCACATATATTTAATACAGATGTCTGAGATAAGTGGGCCCCTGTTTCAGGAAAAGGACCTACTGTGGTCTGTTCCTGTTTACAGACCACCAATGACCACAGACAAATGCTAATAAAGACAGTCACTGGCATCACACACTGATGCAGGAGTAATGGTTCAGTGACCTGGGCACACAGACAACATCGCCTGGCAACTAAAGCGGATGGGTATGCTGCTAATGAGACATGAAAAGAGCACTGTTATAGCCCGGTGGGACAGCAGACGTGTGTGTTCCCCTGCTTTCTTTGTGGTTCTAGTTATTATTTCGGTCTGAAAGTGATTGGAAAACCAGATTGTAAAGGTTAACAAACCTATTAAACTATTCAAACGTTTGGGGGCTGTATTTTATTTAATTTTCTTAAAGAGAAATACTTGGTTACAAAAGATTTCTATTTAAAATAAATGCTGCTATTTTTTAATGTTCGATTTATCAAGTAATCCAAAAAAAAAAGGTTAAATGTCAAATCATGGTTTTCACAAACATTATGATTTTTTTTCATGATCTTTTCATTTAATTCTGCTCTCACAGTGTGAAGCAGACACTGTGGCCTGACCCATTTAATCAACATCATGTGAATTTTTCCACTGGAGTACACTTGAAATCTCTCTTTTTTTTTTTTTAAACACAGGGACAGTTTAAAACTATTTTCTCCCAAATTCTTCACTTCTAGCTCTACTAGCATTTTTACAGTGTGGGAATATTTTACTGTGGGAATAAAACGCAGTAGACCAGATACTGTATATTTTGTCAATAATGGAAGGTATTTTAAATTATGTGTCAATGTTTTTAAAATATCAATATGATGGAATATTCTTCCTGCTTTTCATCAAGTGCTGGCACACACACCATCATAATTACACAGCTGTTCAATAACAGATCACTTTGCACTAAAACATTCATACTCTTTTTCAGTCTGTCTTCTCTGAATCTCTCGGTCTGCTCATGAATAAAGCAGCAGAGCTGAGTGAGACTGTAGAGGCGCAGGGCTGTAATCCCTGAGAGAGAGAGAGAGAGAGAGAGAAAGAGAGAGAGAGAGAGAGAGAGAGAGAGAATATCTGTCTGTGTTTTTTGGGGGGAATGAAAGGACACATCAGAACCCTGTGAAGTGCTTGCCCACATTTACATTCATGCATTCAACAGACACTTTTTCCCAAAGTGACTCTGACTTTCAGAGAATTCATGATATGATTTTATCAGCACGTCCCTGAGAATCAAGCTTATGACCTTGGTATTGCTAGTGCCCTGTCTTGCTAGTAGAGCTACAAGAATGCTACCTACCTAGACAGTTTTGTTTGCTGCTGACTAAGGACACCTCTATGATTCTCAAATATGCCGTTTAGGCACGCAGATCTCAACGAATTAAGACACGTACACTTAATACTAACACCATGTCCCAACCGGTCCTAATCTGTCATGAAGTAACACATTTTATTGAAACTGATGACAGCCAATCAGAATCATTCCATCAGAATATGTGTTTAATAAAACACAGTTAAGTGGCTTTTGGACCAATATGATTAAACCATGGGTAGGACTTGCATATCTGGCACTATCCATGCAAAAAATTTGATTAATATGGAAGAAATAGCATTTATTGATATTCCGTTGTTTAAAGGTTAGAGAAATTTCGGTCACACTTTATTTTAAGGTTCAATTCTCGCTATTAACAAACCATTAACTGTGACTTTTGTCTTAATTAACTCCTAATTTGTTGCTAATTAAAAGTTAGTATCTCGATGATACCATCATCTCACTTGATATATGAAACCACTTGAATTCTTAGATACAAGCTATTCAGATGGTGAGAATTATGGGAAATACACAGAGAAAAAGCAGTGAATGAAAGAGAGAGAGAGTGAGAGAGAGACAGACGGAGAGAGCCAAAAGTGTGCCACCTTGCCAGGAGGGGCCTTGGTGTTGTTGCCATGGAAACAACACTGAAACGGCTTCTGAGAAAGGATTTAGAGCGAGCTAGAGAACGAGAGAGAGAATTGAAAAATGGTGCAGAGAGAATCCCCCACTATATATCTCAACATCATGTCAAAAATGCAGCAGAGCCACACTCACTCTCTCATAAACCCCTCCCTCTGATATATTCTGGCATCCGCACAGAGATCTGAACAAACACACTTATTCATTTAGTCATTTAATGACTACCTGAACATGTCTGAATTTCCCAGTCTCTCTCTGAAAGCAGGAGGGGTTCAGGGACCCCAGGGAGAGCAGCGGGAGTGAATTCATGAGATTTTGTAATGTGTGTGGGGGGATGTAAAGCAGTAACATACATGTGGAGCGCTAAGCGTACGTGATTCACCTCATTAATCAATGCTAAACATTTATCCAGTAGCATCGGATTAGGAGTAGAGACTGACATTTTTTCGGGAATCCTGTAGGATAGGAAACAAAATCACTATAAAATCACGTGATTGGGATGGGACAGGAGAAAAGGTCAGCGGGAGTGGGAGGGACCGGGAATCGTAATAACACAATGATACCCAACTTTATACACAAATATACCTTTTATATAAATAAACTACATATATTAATTCTGAACTTAATTTTAGTTGCCCTGTCTCTTCATGTGGTTTAAAAATCCACTCCTGTGTCACACTTTAATTAGGAGCAGTCATAGTACAGCAGCAGGAGTCTGTGAGTGTGTTGTTTCTGTTTGCATAACATTACATGTCAGAACGACCCACTTTTGTAGATGTGTAGGTCTAAGGGTTGTTTTAAATGCAAGTCAGTGTCATTTATTATCATTGTATGTGTGCAAAAGCATCTGCTCTTTATGAAACAGATGGCATTTATAATAGAATTAAAGGCCCAGCTCTCCCTCTCTACAGGTATGCGTTTAAAAGTCAATGGAACACTATCAAACACTCGTCTCCCACTGTGAACCAAGTGCCTGCGGTCTGCTTGTAAAATATCACACACCATATCATTAGCCACGAACACGAACAAGTTCATTTTCTGAATAGGTTTTGATTGAATTCAATCCACCCAATAGATAATTCTACACAACTTACAAGTCTGCATTTTTTTTTGGTCAAAAAGGAAAGAAACATATAGGGCTTTTTCAATCAATCGTTTTTTTTAAATGATGCCAATTCAATACGTTTTTATATTGATATAATGTTATAGTAAAACTACAAATCTGTGGAAGCATTTGACATCATGCACAAGGCGCCTTGATTTTCGCCATGAATGAAAAAAACAAAAAAACAAAACAAATCACAACAAAAACAATAGTACCACTGCACCACTACTACTACTAATAAATATTAATCAAACTTTAAGGAACAATCACACATTGTTTTCTTATTAATTTTAAACAGTAAACTTATGTTTTGCAGAACATTGTTTGCCAAAAATAAAAGGGTTTAATTTTCATTTGATTAGGATAAATTAAATCGCTTTATGCCTTCATTTGATTACCAGAAAAATTAAGATATTTTTTATAAGGCCCTATTATTGTAAAAAAAAAAAAAAAAAAAAAAAATAGGACCCTATACAAATAAATAATATGTTTAAAATACAGGTCTGCCTCTCTTAATTAATTTTTATTAATTCACCAACTGTAAACTGAGGTTTACTGTTAACGGATTAGAAATATTAATAGTTTTTGTATTAAAACTATATTCACTGAATGTAAAAAAAAAATAGAGAGAATTGAGTCAAGAATCGGATCGAATTGGGACATCTGAATCAATACCCAGCCCAAAGTAATATTGGGAAATATTATTAATATCTAAAATAAATGTTTTCTATTGTAATGTAGTTTAAAATGTAATTTTTTCCTTTGATGGTAAAGCAGCCATAACTCCAGACTTGTGCCTCGTGATCCATTAGAAATTATTCACATTTCTTATTATTATTATCATCACCATCAGTGTTGTCAACATTTGTGCTGCATTTGATGTCTATCACTTTTGATTAATTCAATAATTAATTCATGCTTGCTGAATAAAAATACTATTTCTTTAAAATAAAAGTCTTGACACCCTAATTTTGAACAGTAAGGCATATTAAATACACACACACACACACACACACACACACACACACACACACACACACACACACACACACACACACACACACACACTTATATAAGGACAGCAATGACTATACCTACTGTTATTTCATATATATAAACAGTAAACACAAAAATTATTATATTTTTCTTCACATTTTAAAATATTCAAATATTATATGTTTGAGGGAGACTCTGATATACCATACACAATCATTACTGCATTTCATTCAAAATTTAACAACAAATATTTCTGTTCATATTTGTAAACACACACACAAAACTAACAAACATCCTCTACCACCAGACTCATCCCTGCCTCCTTTCTCTTCCCAGCAACAGTTTTCAAGAGGAAATTATGATATAAATGTCAAATCAAGAGAAGCACAAATAGCAGAGCTGCAGTTGCAGGTGGATCTGATGAGGAGACGTTTGTTTGTGTTGCTCAGATTCCAGAGCCCCGGATCCCCCTCTCTGCCCCCCCCCACCCACCGCTGGCCCCACTTCACCTCTTTAATGTCAGGATCAACGCTTGGGCTCTATGATCAACCCCCAGCCAAAGCCACCAAACAACCCCCCCCCCCCCCCCCTCACAAAAAAGAAGGAAATATGATTACATTTTCTTCCCTTATCCCACATATCCAGAACTGTTCAGAATACAGAACAAGAGTGTCATTAGTCCAGACTGAGAGGAAGTGTTGCCATAGTTTCCTTTCATGCCCCCTGGTTGTTGCTTGATCAAAAAAGAAAGAAGAGCAGAAGCCAAACACTTGGATAGACAAACAGCTAGATGAGCAAACACTGTACATTAACCCTCTCAAGGTCAATGACTCCAGACCACTGTTGTTTTAGTATTATTTATATGCCATTATAGTTTGTTATTATATTTTTTGTTATATTTTAAGTAATTTCTATGTTTTTGTTTTACTAGTTTTTTTTATATTCTTATTTAGGTTTCATTTATTTTTTTTATTTCAGTTTGGTTTTATTTTTATTTATTTTTTTCAGTTTGTAACGCTACTAAACTTTTTTTCAGTTAGTTGCATTTGCAACATTTAAAATTTTCATTTAGTTAACCACTTCTAATATTTATAATTTATTTCAGCTTTATTTCAAGTAAAGGGTTAGTTCCCCCAAAAATGAAAATTAGATTACTCCCCCTTAAGTAATCCTTGGTGTATATGACTTTATTCTTTCAGACGAATCCAGTCAAAGTTATTTTAAAAATTGTCTTTGAGCTTTCAAACATTTAATGGCACTGAGCGGGTTGTTGCAGTGCATCAGTCCAAAAGAAGTTCGATAAAAAGCACCAACCCTTAATAAAAAGTGTCTCACACGGCTCCGGGGGGTGGGAGTGAACAGCGAATCGATTTGTTTCTGTAAGAAAAACAACCATATTCAAAACATAATAATCACTTTAATCTAGTTTGTGCTCACTGTTGTACACGGAAGCAGCTTCAGGCAGATAATGTATAGAGGTCTGCTTTGCACATGCACCGCTCAGAAGTGACGAACGTGGAAGCGCAGGAGAGAGATCAAAACAAAACAATGATCACCAATTAGAAGTAAACATCAAGGATTTGTAAAGAAGAATGTTGGAGGATTTCGATATAAGCCAAGAGAAGACTTTCCTTTGCTAAAGTAAGGAAACTTTGCTTCCTTTGCTCCTGTAAACAAACATTGGTTTCCACAAGACTCAACAGTGCATGTGCAACACTGACCTCATACATCATATGCCTGGAGCTGCTTCCGTGCACAACTGTTGGTGCAAGCTACATTAAAGTGATTATTAAGTTTTGAAAATTGATATTTTTCTTACAAAAATGCATTGATTCGCTACAGGATCAGTATCAGATATGCCTTTTGCCAACCAAAAAGATTCTTTCTTCTCATGAATAATACAGCTTTAATGTGACATGATAAAATTGGTTAGATATGGGTTTCTCTGGTTTAAGAAAAGCCCAAGCGTTAACATTAAATAAGAGTATAGTTGTTAAAGTGGAATGGGCTTCAGGGTTAGTAACACTCTTTCTGTCTCTCTCCTATGAACTCTTCTCACTCCGTCACACACAATTAAATGTGCTGCATTCAGCACAATCAGGACAAATCAGCCAAGCGAACATGTGCCCTGGGGTCCCCATGCCACAGTGCACGAACCAATGGCCGGATAAGGCCCGGAGCAAAGGGGGTCACTCCCTGGAGCGAGTGCTTTGAGGTCTGCTCTGATCCAAGACCTGCTTTGTATCTGGAGCTCCATTCGTTTTTTTGAGGATATGGATGGGTCCTTCATCTGTGTAAATGGGGCAGGCTAACAAGAGACAAAAACTGGGGTGTTTGGAGAGACGGGTGGATTAACTGAAGAGTGATATATAGCTGTGGGCTGAATAAAGATGGATGAAAACTTCAGCCCAGAGAAGACCTAAATTAATGATTACCTCAGTTTGATTAAAAAATAAATCACATTTTCTATTACTTCTACATTTCTAAATCTATTTTCTAAATGCATATTATTGATCTTGAACAGGTCATTCATGCATTTTTCATTTAATTTTTACTTTTTTTGAGCATGTCGTTTTTAATTACAATATCATAACTCCGTCTTCAGTTGACATGACAGACTTTTATATGGCAATGCATGTCAGACTTCTCCAATCATTTAGTCCAATCAACAAATAGATAAAAGCAAGTCCCGCCCCAAAAGTTTTTTTTATTTGACAATGGGTTTTATTCAGATTTATGTCACAGTATAGAAGATAAGATCTGCTGAAATTAGAGATGTGCAAAATGTGTTTAAATCTTCTAATTACTGGGTTGTCTAAATGACTAGATGACTAAGTCCCAGGCTTCCTGTATAATTAGATTGAAGGTCATTGCACAAAACTTATATAAAATGTATAAAACGTATAAAAGTCTTAGTCCTCACAAAAAAAGTTGAAGACCTATGGAATCAGATGCATAAAAGTATTGATAAAGACAGCAAATTTGTTACAAAAGTTTTTTTTTTAAACAAACTGGGTGTTGTCCGATGCATTTTGATGTTGGACAAGTAATCAGCAATCCATTGGTCTACCCATTATCATATACCAGAGATAGCAGGAAAACAAACCTTACCATGCTGACTGACACTAAGCCTGCCTTTAAACTGGCAGAAAAAAAATAAAATCTGATTTTTTTTGCCCAAAATAATTTTAATAGTAAGGCCATTCAAAACCCGAGGATCTACCATGTACAATCACTCACAATCATTTTGGGTGGGAATTATGTACCATATTTTTTGGACTATAAGTCGCACCTGAGTATAAGTCACATCAGTCCAAAAATACGCCATGATGAGGGAAAAAACATATAAGTCGCACTGGACTATAAGTCGCATTTATTTAGAACCAAGAGAAAACATTACCGTCTACAGCCACTCCACGCCCTTTCGCTGCTGTAGACGGTAATGTTTTCTATTGGTTCATTTCTCTTGGTTCATGTCAAATTCATTTTGATAAATAAGTCGCACCTGACTATAAGTCGCAGGACCAGCCAAACTATGAAAAAAAAGTGCGACTTATAGTCCGGAAAATATGGTAAACACATATCGAATACCAGTCATGTCTAAATTGAATGTAAACAGACGGGCCAAAAAAAAAAATCCGATACAGTCAAAAGATCAGATCTGTGCATTAAGACATGCAGTGTAAATGCAGTCTTATAGTCTCAAATTTAACTTTACTAATTTTATGTGCTTTTGTCATGTAGTTTTTGTTAGGTGTATATTTAAAAAAAAAAGGAGAGAGGCCATTTTCAGAGCATCTGAATATAAGTCCCACTTCTATGCTGTTCTGGAAACTTGCTTTTAATCATAAACTCTGACAGAGAACCCATTAAACAGATTTCATATGAACTCCATGAACTCATAAGATCCCTGGCACCATCCAGACACACTGGGCTGAGACTGATGATAGTACAGCAGTGGATAGATTCACAACATCGATGATGACCACCGTGACAACCATGTTAAGTAATTGCAACAACAATGCATCATCGATCATGCCCTACTGCTGCCTGATATTGCAGAGTAAGCACGCTGGTAAAACAGGCTGTGTATTTAGGTTTGTTTTGGGGTTTGTAAACAGAACCAGACTCAAAGCATCTACTCATAGCTGTTGACAACTGAGATGAATAAATAAGAGAAAATGAGAGAGACACCCTGGTTTTGTCCAGCTGTCTCATACCCTGTGTCCTGGAAAGGCCTTTTCGATGGGCTCAATAGACAAGCCATGCTTGCATTTTCTTTTTTTATGGTGGCAGGTAACAAAAGGCAAAGGCAAAATAGCAGCAAACAGCACTTTTACACAGCCATTGCTTTTCATTTGCACACAAACACACAACAGAGGGGAGGGGTGGCCTGATGTAGGACAACAGATAATATACTAAACTGACTTAAAAACAAAATGTTGTCTGGAATGGACATTTCTGACCTCTACTGAGACTCCTACTGTACATACTCTTTTTACTTACCTCCAGGACAAAAACCTACGGGTATTGCCCAAGTGTTGCTTAACCATCTAACACAGGCCAAGGCAGTGAGACACACAAATAGTGATACAGCTCTGGAAAACTCATAGGAAAGTGTGCCCAAACTACACAATGTGGCGGAGCTCCACATTCAACACACCGCTGGGTTAACTAACAACATGACACAACAACACAACTTCACACAGTAAATTCTAAAACAAATTGTGGGCATTTAAAGGCATAGGTCACCCCAAAATGAAACTTCGGTCATCATTTACTCACTCTAAGACCAGTGCAAGAATGTCAATACACCACTCAATTTCTCAACATCTCTCACAAATAAACCGACTTGTTACCTAACTAGTAACCTACTGACTTGAGATTTGACTTGGACTCTTGAATAGTCTTTACTACTACTTTACTAATAATTTTATAATTTGAATATCACCTACAGTATCTACAAATTAAAGGCCACTTTAAAAGTTGTAAGCACATATAAATAACAACAAGGTATAAAGGAGAAATATTTTTAGACAGTTTCAATTAAAGGTCTCTGTCATTTGCTTTGAAAAAAATTAAAAGAAAAGTAGGCATTTAGAAAATGAAAAAAAGTTGTTTAGTGGTTCTTCATTTAGAAAAATTTGACTTTCTGAAAGAAGAATTTACAAGATATAAGATTCTTCACTTGGACTCTATGTTAAAGACTTCAAAATAAGACGTCTTAATGAAGTGTATCTCTAATAAAAAGAGATCATAATAAAATGTGACATTTCAAGAATGGTAAGCACGCTGGACACCAATCATTTACACTGGCTACTATCAAAAACTTGACATTAACCCCCTGGGGTGTATTCCAGAAAGGAGGTTCAACAAACTCCGAGTTAAAACTTGAACTTTGAGTTGACGTACCCTGAGATTGGAAACTCTGAGTTTTCGGTTTCAGAACAGCCGAACAGAGTTCAATCCAATCGGAGTATGTTGACAGTTTAGCGTGTGAAAAATGTATGAAAAGCCGTGATCAATGGAGCTCCGAAATTACAATTCACCATTGCAACAGCTCCCACCAAAAAGACTTCCGGATACTATGGGATACGTAACTTTTATTCTAAATCAATATTATTAGGTGAAAACTGGCAAAAAGGTATTTTATTTAAACTAATATTCATTTTCATGGTATCCCACGGGCATAAAAAAAAGTGGCAGCAGAAAACAAATTAAACATAAAACCAATTCATTCAGGTAAAGCTTCAAGCGTGAAATGGGTGTAGGTTAATTGACATTCAACAAATACCCTTTAGTGTATATCTATTTCAATCTATTTTTCCACATAGTCTAATGCTTTTTCACATAAATAAATGTTCTTTTATCCAACATGTTACATTTCATAATGTAAAAAAACATTTAACTTCTATTCAGTAGCCAACAGCAAGAAGGCAGAGACTGGGAGAACCTGCACCAGCATCCCTGAAAGATGAAGAGGAGATGACCACAATATCAACATTAAAATCCAACAGGGAAAAATATGATGTTGCTTTAGTATTTGTAGAACATAAAGATGACAAATTAAACTGTGAATAATTTGTGTTTATTTAACAGTTGTGGTGGTGGTCAAGGTATAGGCTATATCTTGCACTACGCTTCCATCTGGTATCCTTTCATTCCATATAGTAATCAGCTTCATTTCGGAAGGTGCGATGGAGAGAATGTGTGTGTAATCAATGAATCTAACCACACTGGAAATCCTAAAGGAAATTCAAATTATTAGGTTACTTAGAGGTTGCAACCAGATGTTATCAATTTTTATTTGAAATAAGGCAAAAATCTCAGCAATAAAAGCGTGAACGAATGAATTATGTATTTAAACATTGTTTATGCTTTAAAAAGGGGGAGGATATCAAAATAAACTGGGTTTTGTGAAGAAAATCTGCTCCGACCAGGTTAGGTTACTATGGTAACTTATCAAGAGGTTTAGTTATGTCTTTTATTGGAACCAAAAACACTGAGTTTCCCTTTTCTGGGGTTAACAAACTAAGTTTCCAACAAAACCCACTTTCTGGAATACACCCCTGGGGCCTGTACCATGATGGTAGATGAACAAATTCAGAGTTGCAGAATTAGTTTCAAGTTGACAAAACCAAACCACTCCAATCCAGCTTTGTTGGTACCATGATGCTGATCATCAACTTACTTTGTCAACTCAGGCTTTAATCCAGAGTTTGTGGAGCATGTGCAGATGAATGTGTGACATCACTGGCAAAACAGCCAATCACGAGCCTTGGTTAAAGGTTTTGCTAAAGGTTTAGAGATTGAAGAAAATTATGAATTTAAATGCATTTACAAAAATAAAAAAAAAGGAGGCTACTCGTTCATGAGGACGAATAAAAAAATGATCTTGCTTTATCAGTGCAGTCACAAGTGAAACTTGTTATACACATCGATAGAGACATAATTATGTAAGGTCAGGTCATTTTTTAAGCATTATCTACTGATTCTACAGCTTATTTATTTTACATACAATCTGCTGTATATATTAAAATTAAAAGTAAATTGATAACAACTGTTAAACTAAAATTGCTTGTGTGTAATGGATTATTGATCATATAAATCATATAAATTAACTAAGTAATGTTAATTATCATTAAAGGTAGATATTTATTTGGTACTAGTGACCTTAAATTTGGAGCAAGTTAAATTGGGGAGTGACTTTTTTTTGTGTCAGACATGTGTCACTTTGCTCACATCTGATTGGTCCATTTTCAGTTTGAGATCAATAACTCAGAACATAACTTGCCCGAGAAGGTTAGCTGTGGAGTGTAGGTTACTATGGCAATGAACGCAGCTAAAAGCCAAGCCACTTTCATGGTACCTTAAATCCAGGGTTGGTGCAAACTAAACTGCAATTTACCTGGCTAGCCAGCTAATCCGGCTTCATGGTACAGGCCCCTGGTGTCTGAGGCATTGTTTTGGGCCCTGGAGATGAGTTGACATGTATAAAACAGTATCAAAATGTATATAACAATTAAAATAATTATTGATATTTTTATGTAGAAGTGCCAACCAAATATTGAGGTTCATATTGAAATGCACTAGACATATAGTTAATGCAAACTTTGTTAAACACTTCAGAACCAGACTCATATTTACATTTACTCAAAGGCAGGTGACCGAGAAAACTAAGAGAATAAATGGTAGACAGACTTTAAAAAATAAAATAAAAACATTATGACCCATTATGGTTATGTTTATCATTATATGTTAGGTGATTTACCGCAAGAAATATCTACATATCATCAGCCACATGGAATTCTGGAGACAAAAAGCCCTTTAGGCATACTAACCCGACGAATGATAAATTATGTAAACATAAAAACATAGATGTATTATGTCGCAGTTCCTAATAAAGTTACCAGCCTCAACTGACTCGACATATTATTTGTTTGTACCACAAACAATATAACGCACACCCCGTATTTGCACGGCACAACATTAATCCTCGTCACATCCATTACACACACACACACACACACACACACACACACACACACACACACACACAACACATCACACCACACCACACACCACAGCCTTTTCATGTGATCAAAACAGCACCTGCGCGCGACGTTAGCGTTAGCAGCTCAGCTTTGTCCATGCCCACGAGAGATACAAAACCGATTAAAAGCCTGTTTACCTTTATATACCAAGCGCTGGCGCGGCGTCTCTGTTTCAGTCCGTATTTTGCTCTCCCTCTGTATTGTTACATCGCATGCATCGATTAACTGCTATTTTCTGCAACGACTGATCTGGATAACGGTGCGCGAGTCAGGTTCAGTTGTTTGTAAATCACGGAACGATGCGCCCAGCGTGCGCGTTTCCTTGACAGCGTTGAGTCTTCTGCTTGAGCGCGACAAACGCTGCCCTGCGCGCATGCGCAGACCGAAGCCTTGAACACCTCCCACCAAAATAAGCACATACTGGAGCAGAAGAGGAAAAAATAATCAACACTTCACCTCTGAAATCTCCACAAGGAAGTCAGTAAAGACAAATGTATGAGCTTTTCTAAACAGAAATTTCCTACTGCGAAAATGCTAGGAACAAATCGTCTAAATTCAAGTTTTGAATATTAGAGCTGATATTATGCATGATTTGCTAACTATTCTGTGCATTCGTATTTCATCAGTAGATGGCAGCATCCTTGATGGTGATAAACATACATAAGACACATTAAAATGTACTTTTACAAATGTTAAATTTTAACAGCAATGAAAAATTCTTAAGTAACAATGTTACCTAGTTAAAGGTACCTTACCATATACATTGAACATTTATATATATATTTATTCTACAAGACAATACATAGGCCTATACATTTTCTATTAAAAATGTAAATGTTTTTACAAGTAAAAATGTTAAACTTAATATTTATATATAAATAATAAATGAACACATCTGCTGCAAGTACTGTTTAATTTATTTATTTATTTTTTACTTTAAGTCTTCATGTGGCCTGTTTTATTATCTGCAGTTTACAGCACCATTTTTACCATTTTAATTATTTTTTTAAGGTATTAAACAGATGATATATTAACATGATATTATTATCTGACTAATTAATTTTATGCTATCTCATAGTACTTAAAATTGTGTTTTTTATTCAGTATTTTGTCTGTAGATACCTGAACAGATGGCAAAATAGATGTAATTTCCACATAACCATTTTAAATAAATGATTGTGTTTAACAGATGGCATTAAGTAATTTAGTCTGAAAAAATGTTTAATGAAGAAAAGTAAAAAAAATAATACAATGTCAAGATTTTCCACACACTGACAAATTTGGTGCTGTCCAGGGTCCTGGAATCAATTTGATACCATTGCAGGTAGATGTACCCAAATTCTTCAGGATACGCTTCACTTTATAAAACTTTACAAACACAGTGAGGTGTACTGCAGAATGATAATCGTATTTTATTAAATAAATAGCAGCTTCACAAAATTATACCACTGTGAGGATGATGGCTTGTTTGTTTGTTCTTGTAACAAAAAAGGGATTTGGTAAAACATTCACAGGCTATGGTATAAAAATGGGAATTTGAACAGGGGAAGGTGATACAGGAGAAATTCTAGAGTCTACACAGAAAACAGCAAGAATTTACAGCTTTATACATAATAGGTTCCTAGACATCTTCAAATGAACATTTTTTGGTCTTACAGACCAACATTTGTTGCCATGGACAGTTTGTCCATATTAAGTCAATTGTTTCAGTACTCTTGTCTGTTGTGCAGTTTTGCTTCTTCTCTCACTCTGTCATGACCACCTGATTCCCAACCTTACATTCACAGGACAGCATGTTCCCCAGAGCTAGAGGTTGATTCCTTCAATACCTGTTGAAAAAAAATCCTTGAGAAGCAGTTTGGACTTAGACCAAAACTCAAACCGTGTTTGTTATGTCTTAGCATCAGTTTTATGTTAAGTATGACCTTTGGTATGACCAGAACACACCATTGTTCTGTTTGGTCCAGTTTTCTAGGTCACTGTAAGAAGTAGTTTGAAGAAAACGACTGTTCTGCAGTCCTTTCCTTCAGCAAATAATACAACCTCTGTGTTACTGGATTACTCAGTGGCGGTTCTACATGGAGGCCTAGGGAGGCCCGTGCCTCTGTAGACATTTCCCTGGACACCCCTGTGGCCACCCCCGTGCTGAAAAAAAAAGTAATATGATTTTACACGCGAGCGCCAAAAGCGGAACTAATGTGATGCAACGTTCTACACGGGTAAATTTAGTGCAGCGCACCCAAACACTTAGGAACCATAGGAACTCGATGCAAACATCGCGCTTTTCGGCGCCTCCCGTTTTTTTTACGGAAACCTTGTTTTCTCTCCTCTGCGGCTGTCATTTACAGCAGGATGCATGGTAAAACTCTCTAATATTATATACTCACATTATAATGCTTGATCTGTAGATAAAAAGGCTGTGGATTTGCATAAAATGACTTTATTTTGTGTATTTGTATTTTATGTTTGTTGCTGTTTTTAAAAGACTCGCTTGTGCCTGTTAGATCACACACGTTTTAAAAGCCGTAAACTTTTAAAATCACTTTGTGAGCTCAGTTTTGAAGCGTTTCATATTATCATGGTTTTGCGCACTGAAAGATTATTAAAAGCTTATTATATTTTTAGCCTGCACAATACATTTAAAATAAGCATAATTTAATTGTATATTATTTCTGTGTAGTGTAAGCATTATAAATATATACACTTCTGAATTCTTGACATTCATATATAAATATTAAATTGTGAAATGTATGATTGCCTGATTGAATTTTATAAGAGTACTAATAGTAATTTGTTTTTATTAACATGTTTAGTTTGTGTAAAATTACTGTGTAGATTTTTTTCAAGAATTACTTTTTGTATTTATTTGCATTACATTTAAATAAAATATGTTGCCATTTTTGATGTGCCCCTCTGGTTAAACACTGGCCCCTCCTTGGCCCCCCTAGTAAAATTTGTCTAGAGCCGCCACTGGGATTACTGCAACTCAAAGGATTCATCATATCATATTAGAGATGTTTACAAGTTACACGGACAATGATCTGACTTGCAAGTGTATTAAGACAGCATAGCTTCATCCATATTGTTATGCAACTAGCTTGGATGACACAGTAACTTTTTTTGGCTTCACTTTTTTTTTTTTTTGTAATTATTCAACTGACCACAAGAGGATACTATGACTCTATCTGTCGAATATTTGCGTGAACTGCAGTCTCTTATGCTGCTTTAGTAAGAGACTGGGTGCTCATGCAGGACTTAATGGCATTCAAAAATCTGAACCTGTTAACACAAACACACACTTTACATTCCCTCTCCCATTTCTGACCTTGGTCAGATTATTGTTTCTGCAGCTGACTCCGCATACATTCTATGCTATGATACAGCTGAGGTTGCGTAGACATTCGACATCTCCTAAACATCACATGTAGCTCGTTCCTGTTTTCCGTGTCACACTAAAAACTAATTTTCAGACAGTGCTGGTGTGTTCTATGTGGCTGTGACTGCTGCTGATAGACAGCTCTGATATTCCAGGTTTCAGCTCCAGTCCGGGGTCAGTGTCCATGTCGTGGGGCTCCAGATTTCGGATTCCATTGCCGTCCCCATTGCGGCAATTACTGTTCCGGTCAATGGAAACTTTCTCGCAGATCAGGATGGGTGTGACTAACGCATGGGATGGACAAGGAGTGTTTATAACGATCGGTTTGAGACCCACCTGTCTATACTGGCAGTGCATGTAACTTGAAAATGCCCTTCGGTAGGTCTTGTTAAACAAAGTGTACACTAAAGGATTGACCCCTGATGAGATATAACCCACCCAAACGAAAACATTGAGCAGTTCTGTAAGCACAGGCTCATTACAGGCTTTATGGCAGAGGACATACAGAACGTTAGTGATGAAAAAGGGACACCACATGATGAGGAAAAGGAAGAACACTACACCCAACACTTTGGATGCTCGCCGCTCGTTCTTGATGGCCTGCATCATGCCTCGTCGCCCATGGGTTCCGGCTGGGTCCCGTCCAGCGGGAGAATTCATTTGAGATGGGGCTTCTGAACTTGGGATTATTGAGATGGTGTCTAGGGGCACGGTCAGACCGAGCATGTTTCCATCGCTGTTGCTGATCCGTAGACAGTTCAGGCTGCTGCGACGGGATGCCGGCGGTGGGGCCAACTGGGAAGTAGGTGGAGCTGGAGGTTGCAAAGGCTGTTGAGAAGAGGCTTTGCCCTCGTAGAGGAAGACTGAGGCCTGACGCTGAAGTGCTTGGACGGTGAGACAATACGTGACCACCATGATGACCAGAGGAATGAAGAAGGCAACAAAAGAGCCAACCAATATGAAGTGTTCCTCATTCAGAGCACAGTTGCCGTTTTTCAAGACCTTTTCTCTGTTATGGAGTCCGATCACTGGGATAGGCATCGAGATACCTGTTGTTGGAAGAAGTAGGAGAGTATCAAACAAAAATATATATAAACAAACATCAAAGAAACAGTCAGACTAGCAAATGAGAAAGGCAGCTGGAACGCAAGATGCCAGAGACAAAAGACCAAAGGCTTCCGCGAATCGTGCTCAGAGATCTATCCTCAAGACAAATCCTCTCTCTTATCCAGCTAGATCAGTATTCCTGATGGTAGAGACTGAGGATCTTTTATTTCATTAGAGCAGATGAATGAGAGTGTCAAGGCTGAACTTAATGCTGCTTTGAATCCAGATAAGAATCAAATAAACATTGGGCTCACGTTCAAACGGGACAGAGGTGAGATGTGTGGACCCTCTGTCATCTGCACTGACATTACTAAGTCTAACTAATATTAGCAAATGAGACATGAAGCCTCTGTGGAGACAAAGAGAGAGATAATGGGGGATACATAGAAACAGTATTGTTTTCGTTTTTATGAAGAAAAAAAAAGACAAAAGCACATAAAGTTACTAAAACATACACAAAAATTTAAATGAACACTGGAAATAGTCAAATAAAAGCACACTCAAAATTAAAAAGGAAAGGAAAGCCTGTGTGGGTGGAGAAAAAGAGAGACACCATGTCCGAGATATTGTGTGTGTGGGCTTGCATTAATAAAAAACATGGTGAGAAGAGTTTTATCTTTTCTAGAAAGTTTAGTGGGAGACAGAGATGGAGAGTGAAAGCTAGAGAGTCTTTCTATACTTAAACACAACTACCAGTGATTTCACTGCAGACAAGTTTTGTTACAGATCAATCATGGTCACTCTACATTATATGTCACAAGTCGGACTCTAGATGGAGCTAATGCAGTAGAATGTCAATCCTTTGGCATCCCTCACACAAACTTTACTTTATTGAACAGTAGGTGGTGATCTTAACTAGATGTATCTGATTACCAAACCAATCACAAACATTCAATTAATCCAAGCTTCACTGAATTTTGAGGCGCCACTCTGGGTGATGGAGAAAATCACCACAATCACCAAAACTGGTGCTTTTTTACACAATGTCATTTCAAAAAATATTCATTGTTGCTGATCTGAGGGGCCTGTTAGACCCAGCTGGAGCCTTGAAAAAAACCTCACAACACAATCTGCCATTCTGGGAGGTCCTATGAGATACAAACACATTCCAGTAATAGATTCAACAGGATTGCAATGGACTGACATTGACTTCAGTAAGAACAAATGCTACAGCTATTCAATCTAAAGACCTCCACTGAAAGTGAAAAAATTGTGCATCTCTCCTTTTTTCTGCAGGTTTTCCTGGCATTTCCTCTACTGGTTATCTGGGATTGATGTACATCTCAAGACATTTTTTTGTTACAAGTTTTTGTAAGAAATAATGCATTTTATTCAATTTCATCATATCAGTGTTTCTCTAACCTATTGAAATAGTCCAAACTGCAGCAATCTTCATCATGGCCTTGGTGCGGGAGTTGAACCGACTGTGCTCGATTGGATTGCATATGGCCACGTAGCGGTCGAGGGAAATGGCACACAGGTGCATGATGGAAGCAGTGGAGAAAAGCACGTCCAGATATATCCAAATAGGACAAAGAGCGCTAGGCAATGGCCAGGCATAATCTGGAAGACAGAGAGAGAATGCTTTGTAAACACCCTTTATGAGACAGTCATACACATGAAGAATGATGCTGAGAAAGAAGGAAAAAAAGTAAGAAAGAAAAAGAAAGGATATATAAGAGAAACAGAAGGCAAAGTGGTTTTTCAGATCACATTATAAAAGTCCAGATGAGCTAAGATGAGCAGAAGAGCAAAAAAAAAAACTGTTATGTCAGCAGGCTTTAAATAACCAACATTAAGAAACAGGTTATGTAAAGAGTAAGTCATTTAGAGTTGTGTAGGCTCATGGATGAGAGCGAGAGATACAAAATCACACTGGGGCACAACTGCACATTTGCAGAGGGGTATGCAAGATCAGTGTTGGCGCCCCCTGTATTCTACAGTAGTGGCCCCCAACAATAACTCCTGCAGAAAACTTTCTGCAAGTCAGTGACCAAAAGCCCATTCACTAGCTTGTGCATTGAAGGAAACAAACTTATCAGGAGTGAAAAATGGTGGACCCCAGGTAGTAGAACATCTTTTTTTATTATTTCATTTTTATTTTCAAAACACTTAATATTGCTCACGTTCAATATATATACAATATACATCATTAATTTCCCTCAAAGTTATTCATATTTTTGCACATTTTATATAAATATGAAAACCAAGTAAAATTTACTTTAAAGAACATCTTCATTTTTTCATTTTTACTATTGACAAAAATTTGCCATGCTAAATTGAATATTTCTGACAACCTGGTAGAAAAACAAACCATTAAAATGAATGTCATGATTCCCACTATGACCACTAGATGGCAGCATAGTATCGTTAATTGTCTCATTTACCATTTCCACTTTGTAATATAGTTCTTTTCACAGTTTTGCTAATGGATTTATATCTAGACATTATAAAAAAATCACAATTCTAGCATTTAAAAATCTTGTTTTTGTCAAAATTCAGCATTGTTTTGTACTGAAGTATGAAGTAGCAAGAGTTTAACTCATCAGATCTACTTGATACTACTAGATAGTTTATATCCTTGTTTACAATCTTCTCAGTTTCTCTCAAACGTATATCGAATGCCCATTCCCAAACATTTTTATTTTTTAATTTTTTTGAGCAATAGAGACACTTCGAAATGAACAGATATTTGCCCTCTTCGGCACTGGTGGAGCCAGGATGTTTTCATAGGGCTGGCCAGGAAGGGGCCAGCAACCAGTCTGTGGTGGCACAGAAATCTTCACTCATTTCAATATAGAAATGTATTTGACTATACTGGACTGTTTTAATGCCTAATACAGAACTGAATACAGTTACTTTGTACGTAACTGTAATTGAGAATTTGTGAAGTTGTAAATTAGATTAGGTATGACCATTTTATTTATTTATTTATTTATTTATTTATTTATTTATTTATTTATTTTTAATAGGGCTCACTCTAGCTTTATTGCTCAGTCTGGGATTCAACACTCCAAAAGCTTGTTCTCCATCATTGCACAGGCCAACCATGGATGAGACATGCAGATAGTTCAAAGATTATGGAAACCTTCAGTGCATTTTATATAATCAATGAACTCTGAAAAAAGTCAATGTTTAACATTCTATTAGTCGACAAAATGAATTCATTGCAACAGTTTTGTCAAACCTAAATCAAGCTCTGTACAAAAGGGGAAAAAAATCAATTTTAAATCCCCATCTGCAATAATGTGAAAAAGGGCAGAAGTCAACAGCACATATGCTAAATGCCAGAATGTAAAATGAGCTTTTTATGCATTTAGTTTTAATTTCGTACTTTACAAATTAAAGAAAATAACATATTTTCTAGTACAGCTGCACTGTGCTCACATTTAGCCTACTTGTACATTAAATTACAAGTAAAAATTACATATCTTTTTCTGACATACAACAACTTCTCAACAGACCAGGGTTGCCAGGTTTTCATAAAGATACACATATCCAATTTCTACTCAAAACTAGCCCAAAACTAGCCCAATCATGTTTTGAGGGGGTCTCCCGATAAAATTTGCGTTTCGTCTGGATAAATCCAAGTTTTTTTGGCATGGTACCACATGTAAAATTATTATTTTAGAGGCTAAATATCACGTTATTGGGGTTGCTTCCCGCAGACATGATAAACAACCCGGGGCAACAGTGTTAAAGTAGCCCAATTCCACAGGAGAACCGTGGACTTGGCAACACTGCATCAGACCGCAGTTCACTGTTGTTCTACGGAAGCTCATTTGGCACCTGTACCTATTTTGGGCTTGTTTGACTCCCACCTGCCGTCTAAAAAGTGTCCCGTTTTTTGTGGTTGTAAAGAGATACAGCTTTTCCATCACTTAAGTATAAATAAATTTTTTAACTCATTAAAAATGCTAAAAACCATTAAATAAAAATGTTTCACTACATTAGTTTTAAGAACTAAGCTTTTGATTATTTATAACATTTATTAAAGAAGATTTGGGGCCCCCCAGTGCGGTGCACCGCTGCATGCCCCGTTTCTGCACCACTGGAAAAATAACAGAATTGTAAAAAGGATAGTTCTGGTCTTGGCTTCTGATTTGTCAATGCAGTGCTCCAGTCATGCTAAAAATCATTGAAATAGCAAAAGTTTGATGCATACTGTAACACCTGTTCACCACAATATGTCTAAACCAATATTTAATAAAAACAGTTTTTGTTTTTCTCACGAGTGTTTTGGTGTGCAAAGTATGTTAGGATGGTCACCACCAAGAGCAATCAGTTCTTAAAAAAAAACTATGTATGCACCTTTCTCCATTATAACAAACCTTGGCTCAAAGGAAATGTTCCATGTTTGTTAAAGGGGTGGTTCACCCAAAAATGACAATTCTGTCATTAATTACTCACCCTCATGTCGTTCCAAACCCATAAGACATCCGTTCTTCTTATGAACACAAATTATCATTTTTCTGACACAAATTAAGATATTTTTTATGTATCCCATGAGCTTTCCGACCTTCCAATTGAAAGCAAGTGTCCTTACATGATCAAGATCCAGAAACTTAGCAAAGACATCAGTATAATAATCCATGTGACATGAGGGGTTTAACTGTAATTTTCTGAAGCTATGAGAATACTTTTTGTGTGCAAAAAAAAAAGAAAAAGATTTTATCAAAAATAATTTGTGTTCTTTGGTGTGGTTTGGAACAAGACGAGGGTGAGTAATTAATGACAGAATTTTCATTTTTGGGTGAACCATCCCTTTAAAGGTTCTTTATGGAACCATAGATGCCAATGTTGTTGCCTGGGTATTTTCTAGAGTGTTTAATAACTATATTGATACTAACTGGCTCACATCAAATTATCACATAAAGGATACCAAACCTTATATTTTGAGGTGGCATTCATGTCTATGCAACTTATTGTGCCATCAATAGTGATAGTGATGTTTCCTTTAGCTCTCAAAAAAAATAAAAAAATAAATAAGGTTTCAGAAGACTAATATTCAACTTTTTGCTAAATTTGAGTTCCACAAACCTTGAAATAAACAAGAGTTGGGAACAAGTAATAATATCCTGTAATACAAAATTTCGAGCTTCAATTGATAGGCTTTTAAGTGACAGAAGTGGCAAAATGAAAACGCCCCTTTAGAGAGGACACGCTCTAATGCAGGGTCAGATACTCTTACAGAAAGGTCTACAGGGGCATGTCTGACGGTTCGGATGACATTAGCGCCACGTGAGGTGTGAGTCACTGTCAATTTAACGTTTTATTGAAGCCCAGGGCAAGTGCAGGCTCTCCAATCATGGGCTGAATGAGACTGGTCCAAATCCAGACAGCATTGTGGAGCTCAGAACACCTGGACCGAAGATGAGGGGAATGTCTGTTTGCCAAGTTAGCCAAATTAATGATAAGAGAGTTCTCTGCTGGTATGGGACCAGCAAGTGTTCGGACACAGAAGGTGAGCAAAGGGGTTTTCCTCTCCTCGTTTATTTGTCTGTATCTCTGCGGTGGTCCCATTCATGTTCTACAGCACATGCAATTACACCTTTCTTACATGAAAAAATTACAACAGCAGATCTGCAAGGTTAGAGATTATGTGGTTAAATAAGGGACGAGAGGAAGAGATGAAGCGTGAAGTCAAGGAATTAGGTCAGATTCAATGCCTCAAATGAAGGTTTAATTCCTGCAGGCAGAAAGAAAGACAGCCAGTGGTGTGGAGTTACTAAAAGTAGTCATCACAATACATCCCAGATACAGCACCAGGCACAGGAGAACCAGGAGAAATCCCAGTGGAATGGCTGCCAATTTGGCCGGCTGTCCCATTTTGTTTTTTTAATATTATTATTACATAATTGCCTGCCAAATGTACTAAAGTGATTATTTCCAAATTTGCCATTTGATAATAAATTTTGAATAAATCATGAATCGGTTAGTCGTGACTAACAACGCTATTCTTTAGCTCACGGAGGCCAAAGAGTTTAATCAATGCAAGAGACTCGAGAATAACTGGAAGTGCCTAGGTGGTGCAGAGAGGCAAACTACTGACCTGTTTAGGAGGACATCAAGTGCAGGTCAGGATCATCTGTGAATGAGTAATTGTAATTTTGTTTTTGTTTAAATAGTTAAGACTTAAACTCCTAGCAAGTGTTAACAGCAGCAGCCCATTACTGATCACTCAAAATACTGAGGGAGCTATGGCAGACAACAACACAACCAAAAATGAACAATGATGTTATGATAAATAAATCCAAAAACAATGGTTACTATTGTTAAACCATGGTGACCACAAATTAGCCATGATTTTGTTACACTAACCACAGCTTAACAATGGAATTTGTAGTAAAACTATGGTCACAAATGGTAATAAATTCGCAAAAAAAAAATGGACTGTTACTATAATAAAACGATGGTTAGTGCTGGGAAGTCCAATTTATTTGATTTAATTCATTTGCTGAACAGTACATTTTAGTGAGAGGAAATTTTTTTTTACAATTAACAAGTAAATCATTTTCTAAAACGCTCTAAATACACACACACACACACACACACACACAAATATACATACATATACATATAAAAGCTATATTAAGTCTCATGCCGTCACCCTACACTAAAAAGAAAGGTTCTTCATTGGCATTGAGGGTTCCATAAATCACCTTTAACATCCATGGAATCCATCTTTGTACAAAATCTTCTTTGTAGAGCAAAAGGATTTTTATTAATTTTTTTATTATTGGTATATTCTTCACTAAGAAAAAAATCTTATTTTAAAAACAAGGAAATTCAAGGTTCATTGGGGAACCCATAAATATTTTACTATATTGCTGCAAAAACCTCCTTTTGGTACCTTTATAAGTGTAATTGATCTCTAAAATAAGTAATTGATCTAACAATTAAAAAAATATTCCTCTTTAATAACTCGTGTTTATCTCCCTTTAGATGATTTTACCCAAAGCAACTTACATTGCATTCAAAGTAAACATTTTGCCAGCATGTTACTCAGTAATCAAACCTATCACCTTGGCATTGGTGTGGTTTTGAGGCAGACCAAGAACTGCGGGTTGAAACATAATTAACATTTTAACCATTGTATTACTGGGGTTTAGGTGTTAATGTTTGAATTCATGGATACAATGGAAAGATAAAAAAATTAAAATAAAATAATGAATACATATAAAAAAGACAGACAAAGTGAAATTTAGAAAACAGACTAGGGGAAAATAGAGTTTCAGAGTAGCAGCAAAAATAGAAACTTAACCTTAAGAGGCCTAGAACTGCTCTTTTGACACAAGACAGAATTGATTTGTAAGATGTCTTTTAGCACCATCTGAGCTGCCGAGTATCAGTATATAGCTCATCTTAAACATATCCTGCCACTGTATGTTCCCAGAGATAATGACTCTAATGCCTCTCTCTCTGATTTCACTCTATTGCACTGTCTCGCTCTTTCCTTGTCCATCTTTGTCTGATCCTCAGTGATATGGTTTCTATGCTTCCTCCAGACATTAATACATGTGAGTAGGCCACACCACTCCATTATAAAACCCATATCTCACCCTTTTTTCATCCGTTTTGGAGATGATGCACTGGAACTTAACACAGATTAAACAGACTGAATCAAGGTCAGACTGCTATATCTTTTGAATCTCACATGCCAGCTCTTTCACACATACATGGTATACCCCCCCCCCCCCACCCCACCAAACACACACAATTGCACACGCTATTAGACACCAACAATGAAATGAGGAGTTTGAAATCCATCATTGCCGCATCTACTGCAGTGGAAAAATATTTTTATGTCTTTGTGTGTGTGTGTGTGTGTGTGTGTGTGTAGGCACAGGCATGTCTGAGTTTATGAGCGTGAAAGCATTCGTATGTGGGTGTGGAAAGCACACGTTCACACATTCTAAAAGTTGATGATATTTTGCTCTGACAGCTTCCTGGTAATGGCCATCACAGGCTCACTGTTTATGACAACATGCCGCTGAATCCCTCCACTCCATCTTTATCTGTTCAATCTGTGTGCTTATGTGTGTGTTGGGGGGGAGGGTGTGTATCATTCCGTCATCTGGTTGGAAGACACCAGAAACCCAAGAAACGTATGGGCACGACACCAAAGGTTGATGTTATTTAGTCTCAGTTATGTATAAGAGAGTTTGCATGTATTAGAGTGCTGTTGAGTTTTTAAAAATACACTTCAGTGTGGACTGTGTTTTTGTGCATGCCAAAGTCATTAACTTAGAGAGTGTTTATACAGTTTTCAACTAAAAACAGGAAACATTTTATGCGTTCTGGGCATTCAAACATAACAGCATTTTTGCAGCCTTGAAAATTTAAAAGTGCCCCTATTATGGATTTCTGAAATAACATCTGTTTTGCTATTGATTGTCATTAACTTATTTGTTGTAATAGCATTATTTACTTTTCTTTTTAAGTTAAAATTAATTTAAAATGTTTAAATTCTTAGTGCATGTGATTCTTGGGTGGGGAGGGGGCATGGTCCATAGGAAATAGTCTTTTCTTGCAATTGCAAGTTTATATTATAAGTTTTATATCTCGCAAATTGTGAGTTAATTTAAATCTTTTTTTTTTCTTTTTTTTTTATTATCATCATTTTTTTTAATTCCATGCTGGCAACAGGCTTCCTGAAGTTTAGAGTGAAATACTAAAATAACAAAACCAAAAACTAAAACGTAAAAAACTATAACGACTATAAATTATAAAAATAAAAGGAACAAGATACAATATATAAGGAAAATATAAATAATAGAAAATAGAAAATATATATAAAAAAACATCTAATCAATCTATGTGCATGCATCCATGACCATTTGTTCTCTCTCGCCACTAAATTGCATCTTTTCCGATGCTCTGTTTGCTCTGAGGGTCTGTAGGCTGCTGTACTGATCAATATCTCTTTGTGATCAATAACGTCCTTCCCTCTCGAACTGACAAATGCAAGCTCATCATGTGCACTATCTACAGCTGACAAGCAACTTAGATCATTTAAAAAGGTAGGACATCTTCCATAATCAATATGAAGGGAGTCTGAGAGAGCTCAGCTAACCCACTCATGTCCAGAGATTGGCGAGGCGATGCATCCTGAAAGAGCTCCCCCATGGCTGAGGAGAGATGGACAGTGTGGCCCCCTGTATGGATAGCAAGAGCCAGAAATACTCTAAAGCAGACAGCTCAGTTGCTCAGAGGCAGCTGGACTGGAAAACGATCTGAATTCTGCCACAGGCGATATTTCTGTGGGCTTCTGAGCAAAGCAATGCCAAACAAGCTTCTGTCTCTCTCAATGTGCCCCCCACCGCCTGCCTCTCTCTTTCTCTCGCTCCGTGAAGGGAGATTTCACACTATACAGTGTTATAAAGCTATTAAATCTTGCCTCCTCTGGCCCTTTCCTTTCTAACTTTGTCAGTGCTCTGTACCATACATAATTAAACTCATGTACAGTCTCCCAACTAAATCAACCTAAACCCTAACTTAAAAAAAATAAAAAAACGTTATCATCTCTTGAGTTTTGGTAGAAAGACCAATTAAATGTGTTATTTAACCAGGGTATATTCTATGGTGTCATTTGTATAATGAGCCATGTTATTTGGAGGAGAAGGACTGCCTTGCACGAGTGAAAAAGCCCCTGGGTCTTAGGGAAATGCCACTGATGTTATATTACGGGAAGTGTGGCTTCTCGTGATGCTATATGAATTATTTTAAAGTTTGCATCCCATTTTAATTTTTATACACCCTAAAAGTCAATGCACACTGGCCTATAGGTCAACCCAGAGACATATAGAGAGAGAGTTGCGACAACTCCATTGACTCCAATGGAACGCTTTTTTTACAGCAATGGCGGCTCGTGGAGCCTCTAAATAGTTCCCGGAAGTAACTAGTAACGAACAACCTTTTAATTGTTAAATCTGTTCTCTTAATTCAGTTTCATCCATCGTGTTTGGAATTAGAAAAAAGGAGTCTTAACATATATTTTATTTGCAGGGTGGGGAAAGTTAGCTAACTTTACATAGCCTATTACATTAGTTTAATATAAAGTTTGATCACGTGTTTCAGTGGTGAGGGGAAGTGGTAAAAATTAGGTTATAAAGTTGTTCCTTATTACACGTATTAAATAATTAAATTCCTTAATAATAAAATGCACCCTATTGATATAAATTTAGAGTGAATTGAGTTTGCAAAATGTGATTCATTGACTATTACCTGTCTATATTATATAACCTGTCTATATTATATAATACTACTGTATTATGTACTTAAACTTGTTAGTGTATAAAAGTAACATACTGTAACATTCTGTGGGTGCTGGTAGGTGGAGGATTAATGGTGCCACTGGACTGTTCTGTGAGTGCTGAGAGTGCTGAGGGGACCTTTTTTTTTTGAGAGCTGCATTTTCATTCTTTATTTTTCTTAGTGCTGCCTGTGCATTTTTTTTTTTTTTTTTTTTTTTTTTTTTACATTTTTTCTTGTCTCTTTAATTTTTTTAATAGACCCAGGTAACTGGCCGATGGTTCACTGGAATGCTGACTGGCTGCTGACTGACTTGCTGCTGGCTGAGTGGGTAGTGTCACCTGTCCCTGTCTCCCCTCTCTATTTCTTCACTGTCACTTTCCCTTCTCTGAGTGTCCTCATTCTTTTTTTCCTCAACCTTTGTAACTGATAGAGGCAGAATACATGGTATTGCTAATTTTAAATATTGAAAATATCACATCACTTCAAAATGAGAAATATTACTTCAATTAGTACGAGTTTGTACTTATTATATATGTATCACCTGAAATAATATAGCTGTAATCAGCAGCCAATTGCTGTATGTTTACAGGTCTAGGGGTGCATCGTGGAGCAGGGCCCTCCTCTTTTTGACCACAGGACGATGCACAAAGATTGTGGGAATAGCATCTGGTCTCAGCCTACTCTTTAATTTTTTGGGCATGACAAATTGGTTTGCCTCAAAATGTGCCTGCAGAGTGACTTGAGTTTAGTTTCCACACACAACTTTTTTTTGTCTACCCACATATGGTACATATCACATGGTGGATAAATGCACAGTTATAGGTAACACTGATGAATCCCTGCAATGTCTCACCATGAATCTCAGCTCCCTGGGTTTTGCAAGGCTTTGCTTGTTCCTTATTTCTAGTAAATCATAAATGCAAATAGATTTAAGTATAATTACCTAGCAATTTTTTGTTGTTGTAATTTTTATTTATATTTAAATTGCTCCTGCTGACTTGAGCCAACCATTATTTTCTCCTCTCCATGTCAGCGGGGAAGCCATACATTCGCACACCTTTCTCTGACCGAGTGGAGCATCCCGATGCTGCACAGCAAACCATGGTGGATACTATGCAAGGACAACATGAAAGAAAGGACACATACAAAATGCTTGGCATGCTATTAAATTTATTAGAAATGTATTCATGAATTGCTAATTAGTTAATTGCATTTATTTGAATAAAAATACAAAGTAATCTTGTAATATATAATTATAGTTTAAAATAACGGTTTTCAATTTTAAAATGTAATATACTCCTGTGATGCCAAGCTGAATTTTCAGCATCATTACTTATGAATGGCAGTGTCATGTTTATATGTGAATATGCTTATGAGTATGCTTAAGTTGTTTTAAACCTGAATATATTGTGTACATGAATAAGTATTGTAAGAATTATACTAGATATAATAGATATATTATCTATAATACAAAATTATATTACTATATGTTATTGTAAGAATTATAAACAATAAGCTTTATTTTACATTTACTTAACATGCTAATTACTGCTGCTAACAGTATAGTGCAGTGCGAGCTGAAAATCAACTGTCACCAGCCTGTCTCTGTACTATCTGAAAGTCATACATAAAAAGGCAACAGAAACCGTGTTTATACAACTTAACGTTAGCCTGAAATACGTTTTTAAAATAACGGTAATTGAACACTAATCCTCAAAAATTATCTGATTTGATTTTTTTTTAAAACAACATCGCTGTAACTACATACTCATGCTACATACACATGTTGGTGTGTTGTATAAATATATAAAATAAATGCATTTATTGACTCCTTATTACCAGATTTCGCAGTTCTGTCACTCTACTCTTAACAGTTTGAATGCCCGCTAACGCACTTCCTGGAACTATATGAAGTCGACACGAATCACGTGACAACCAAACATTTCGAACTTCCTTTGTCGCACCTCTCTCTCTATATGGCTCTGGGTCAACCTGGAATACTTTACCCACAATACACCACTCCAAAGTTGACATTAGCTGTAAAGATGACATTAGCTGTGTCCTAATTCAGAAGCTGCATCATTCGAAGGCTAAATTCGAAGACCGACTGCATCACTGCTGTGTGATGAGAACGGTCCTAATTCGAAGGCTCCTTCAAACCTACATTTCTCAGGTGATGAAGGATACAACTGATGGATCCATCATGCCCTAGGCTATTCCAAGATTACTATACTGATGATGACAGGACTATTTGAGAGAAAATACTGGATTACAATTTTAAATTTATGTATTGGGTCTTAGCTTACTTGAATATCTAATGATGCTAATATACAAATGTAAAAAAAAATATATAAATCTTTAAAGTGGTTTACATGTTCACATATCTTACTGAGACATGATTTTATAGATGATTTATACTTATATCAATGAACGGACCCAGGTCAGCATATTTAGACATGTTTTGAAACTTGTTTTAGTTTTCAGACAGTTTTATATTTAAGGAAGGAAATCTTGATATTTTTGGGTCCATGGCATCAGATGAAATAAAGCCTATTAACTTACTATAGTAACTTACAATAACTTACTATTACTATCTGAAAAATGTAAATTAAAATAGTGTTCAAAAGTAAGTAAATAAATAAATAAATAAAAATAATACAATAAATAGGTCTTTATGCAAATATATATTTTTATATTTCAGTAAGGTTATATTTGGGGTTCATGTCATCAAAATTTTAACTCACCATACAGGATGTTAATGAGCGAGATAGGCATGACCAAGATGCCGACCAGCATGTCCGCCACTGCAAGCGATCGCAGGAAAAAGTTGGTTGCGTTTTGCAGCTTCTTCTCCAGCGACACGGCCAAAATAACCAAAATATTTCCTCCTATCGTCAGAAAGATAATCACAAGAATCAGAAGGGCTGGCCAGTTCTTCTCTTTCATTGACTCCTTTTCAACCCCTTGAGGAGAGAATGAAGAAGAGGAGGAGTTATTAAAGCTGTAGTCAGTTGCGAAGAGGCTCTGGTTCAGGCTCACGGTGGTATTCCCAGGCCAGACCATCCAGCCAACGAGGTCTAGGGAGGATGTCGTGGAGCCAAACCCGGCCAGAACTGGCCCACCAGGTGCCCCCATCTTCTGATGTCTTTTCCTGTCACCCTGTATCAATCTGAGCTCCTTCCACTCATGGCCGCTGACAGCCACTTACAGGAAGAAGAGTTTGGAAGTTCAGAAACGTTGAAGTGGTCCACTCATAATGCTATGTGAAGGAGAAATCTACAGCGCTGAGGATATCCATAGCATTTTCTGGTGCAAGTTTCTAGCTCTGGATCTTATTCATGGAAACTGTATCTGTAAAACACAATGACAGACACACAATAGAGCAATGAATACCAAAATATATCAACTCATAGATAAAAGGCACTATAAAAGAACTCTGAAAGGATATCACAGAGTTACTCAGATAAAATAATAACGGGAATCAAAGTCACAGAATTGAAGGTTGTGTTAATTTTGTACAGTACAGTGTCTAAAGAATGAATGACAGCACTGCTGAATTGATTCAGCTGTCACGCTGTGAATATCTCCATCATAATATTGGAGGAAGCACAAATGATCAGTTACAGGAATATCCATCCATTTCAGGCAACCAGTAGTGCCCTTCTCCCTGTGGTAATAGAGGCTAATTGAGTTCACAAGTTAAAATTATATGCTACAATCCGAGTCTCTGCGAACCTGCTGCATTGCCCTACTGAGAGCAATAATTCGCCAAATCTAAGGTTACTCTTCATTAAATTACCTGGTAATAATAACACAAGACACTTGTCAAAGGTAATGTGATGTAATGTCATTATTTTCATGATGGACAAGTGGGTAATTGTCACTTTATACAGCAAGTCACTTTGCGCTTGAACCGAACGATGTCTAATAAGCTTCGGTAATTGCAGTTTTCACCCCATCGGTTAGGCTGTGCAATATAGTAGGTGTAGACTGATGGCACGTTACGTGCATGGGAATAACAAGTACCCACAGTGCTCTGTGGCCCACAACTAACCATACATGCTTTAATTTGGAGAAAATAGGCATTAACTGTAGATAAGTTGAGAACTTTCTCCACTCCTCCAATGGCTGTCATTTATCATGACTACCAGATCAATACTATGATTATTTCAATATATAAAGGTAAGATTATCAACTTTATTTTCATTAAATGGAAATATTGGTTGGTTCCCTCAACCAATTGCAATTTGTTGAAAGTAAGGTGAAAAGAAGAACCACAGTATGAATCAGTAAATCAAGGTGAAACAAAGCCATTCCTCTCTAAACTACAGAGATTGTCCCCTATAGATGGAAAATGTGAGTCACACAGAAAATATGACACAACCTTTCCCGGTTTACTTCTACAATGCTGAGAAACAGGTTTATTCACTGCAGGGGATGACAGTTTTCTCATATACAGACATTTTTCCCCTTCATCTAAATGGAGAGCAAAATTTCAATGCCCCTCAGACGCAGAAGAGTCTGTGGTAGTTCACCTCTTCTCTGGAGACTGCAGATAAATCAAACGACAACAAAAAGTAAAAGGACCCTACAATAAATAAATCACTGGATAATGACTTGCTGTGCAATCCACCTCACACATACACAAACACGGGAGCACCCTAAATGCAGTCATATACAGGTTCAAGGAAAGTGCATAAAAGCCACAAGACTTTGAATTTACAGTCAGCCCTAAATCTTAAAATGACCCTTCACATCCCATTATAAAAGAACAGAACATCTCCTTTGGGAAACATGATGGTGGGCACAAAAAAATAAATAAATAAAGAACACCATGGGCTGCAGCGGGCTAAGAAAAAATATCAGCATTAAGGGGCTCGGTCTAAAATAAGCTTTTTTTCTTTCTTTTTTTTTTTCTACATCGTGAGCCCAGAGTATATTTTGACACCACACACTTACATAGAAACATTCACAATACAGTTCAAAAGTTTAGAGTCAGATTTTTTATTCAGAAAAGCTGAATTAAATTGGTTTAAAAAACAAACAAACAAACAGATACGTTAAATAATTAACTGCTGCTCTTTGAACCTTTTATTCATTAAAAGTATTAACCCCAATCAGCAAATTAGAACATTTCTGAAAAGTCAGCTGTAATGATAAAAACCTTTGTATTCATCCGGAAGAAGGAGGCGGGAACCGGCAGACAATCAAATTACATTTTAATAATACAAAATAAACACAAAACAGCGCACCAGCCCCTCACGGACGACTGGTGCGCTCAAATAAAAATCAAAACACAACTAAAAGCCCAGGCATGGTCCTCTCTCGTCCTTCACTGTCGTCGCTCCAGCTTTATATCCTTCCATCTCCTACGTGGGACTCGAGACTGGCAGTGGGTCGCAGGTGTCACTGATTTCCCAATCATTGCCGGCCTCCCTCCTTGTTCCCACGTCCCTCGGCCCCGCCCCACTCGCCACATACCCCCATCGCCCCTCACAGGCCGGGGGGTACCCTCGAGACTGTGCTCTACCCCCCCCCCTCCCTCCGGGGGGGACCGCTCACGGGGACCTGCGGGAACCTGGGGGTAGGACAGACGAGGCGAGAGAAAAGGAAATGGAAGGAGGAGCGACGCACTGCTGCTCGGCCCTCCACCGGCTGGGCGATCTCCTCCGCGGTGCCTGGCGGTGGCACTGGACGGCCCTCGGCGGAACTGCACGACACCCCTCCGCCGCCCGGTGGACGGCGACGGCTCCTCCGGTTTTGGGCAGCCGGCAGGAGTCCCCCATTCCCTGCTCCTCCGGATACCTTCACGGTGGCAGCAGGCTCCGGCCCCCTGGTGAACGGCGCCGACTCCTCCGCTCCCTCACGGACGGCAGCTGCCCCTCCATATCGTGGGCGGTCAGCTTCCATATCGTGGGCGGTCCCCCCCGGAGGGAGGGGGGGGGGGTGAGTAGAGCGCAGTCATCAGGGGTACCCCCCGGCCTGCGAGGGGCGATGGGGGTATGTGGCGAGTGGGGCGGGGCCGAGGGATGTGGGAACAAGGAGGGAGGCCGGCAATGATTGGGAAATCAGTGACACCTGCGACCCACTGCCGGTCTCGAGTCCCACGTAGGAGATGGAAGGATATAAAACTGGAGCGACGACAGTGAAGGACGAGAGAGGACCAGGCCTCGGCTTTTAGTTGTGTTTTGATTTTTATTTGAGCGCATCAGTCGTCCGTGAGGGGCTGGTGCGCTGTTTTGTGTTTATTTTGTATTATTAAAATGTAATTTGATTGTCCGCCGGTTCCCGCCTCCTTCTTCCGGATGAATATGAAGGTTTTTATCGTTACAGTGGTGCCGAAGCCCGGGAGAAGGAGGGACGCGCTGCTGAAGATCCCTCGCCGCTGTGGTGAATCAGCGGTGTCATGGAGCAGGCAAGGATTGTGCCGCCATGGACGCTCGAGGCGGTGGTCTGGAGCAAGTTGCCGGGGACGGGTGAGCTCGCTGCCGGCCGCCCGCGATGTGGGATGGCTGCCGTCCGTGAGGGAGCGGAGGAGTTGGCGCCGTTCGCCAGGGGGCCGGAGCCTGCTGCCTCCGTGAAGGAATCCGGAGGAGCAGGGAACGGGGGACTCCTGCCGGCTGCCCAAAACCGGAGGAGCCGTCGCCGTCCACCGGGCGGCGGAGGAGTGTCGTGCCATCCGCCGAGGGCCGTCCAGTGCCACCGCCAGGCACCGCGGAGGAGATCACCCTGCTGGTGGAGGGCCGAGCAGTAGTGCGTCTGGGAACCGGAATTTTATTTTATTTTTCTCTCCCCTCTCTCGTCTCTGTCACTCCTCCTTCCATCTCCGTTTCTCTCGCCTCGTCTGTCCTACCCCCAGGTTCCCGCAGGTCCCCGTGAGCGGTCCCCCCCGGAGGGGGGGGGGGGGTAGTGCGCAGTCTCAGGAGTACCCCCCGGCCTGCAAAGGGCGATGGGGGTATGTGACGAGTGGGGCGGGGCCGAGGGACGTGGGAGCGAGGCCGGTGGAGTGATTGGAGATGAGCTACACCTGTTCGACCCGCCGGTCTCGAGGCCCATGGAGGAGATGGAAGGATATAAAACTGGAGCGACGACAGTGAAGGACAAGAGAGGACCAGGCCTGGGCTTTTAGTTGTGTTTTGGTTTTTATTTGAGCGCACCAGTCGTCCGTGAGGGGCTGGTGCGCTGTTTTGTGTTTATTTTGTTATTAAAGTTTCATGTTGATTGTCCGCCGGTTCCCGCCTCCTTCTTCCCGATGATTAGGAAGTTTTAATCATTACATCAGCTTTGCCATCAAAGGAATTTTTATAATAAAAACTTTTTTACTGTATCAAATACATGCATCCTATGTGAGCATAAGAGATTTCTTTAAAAACCCATACCAACCCTGAGGTGTTCAAATACTATGGGATCAAAGTATACATTGGAAAACTGCAAAAACAAGCCAAAACCTCATAGTTTTAATGAAAAGAACACTGAAAGGTGAACTCTGAGTTAACAAAGCTGATTGTGGTTCACCTGATGAGAATCTTAATCTGTCCAACTCTCATTCTCTCTCTATTGCTCTCTCTCAAACGATCTATTTTCCCTTCAGACACCTCTTCATCATCCATTAATGAAGTGGCTGAGAGTGCACTCCCAAACTATGTGAGATTCTGCATTCCAACAAAGGGGTAATTAGCCTCCTCAGCAGAAGCCAATCAAGGCACTGTGAATTGGGATAAATTGGCATGAAATGGAACGACTACACAAAACAAGGACAATGCTCAAATACCTTCCAGCGATTCAAATCTTTAATCTGGTAACAATCAGCACTGGATTAGAATTTGGGTTAATTTGGAATGTTTTCAATGTGGGGAAATGTTTCCAAAGCATCCCAAGATTCCCTTATGATCCACCAAAACCACGAATAAACATTCATGTTTTCTTGTTTGAATAGGATGGGGGTAAATAAGAGACAAACAGACAATAGAAAATGGGTACAAATATGATTCAGCCTCAGAATGCTTCAGAGACTGACCTTCATGAAAGTGTTCTTAAAACTGGTTGTCTCATTTCATATTTGAATTGGAAAATGAAATGCAGAATTATTTTTGCATGATGGGAATCGTGGGCAGACGAACCTGCCTGAGGGAACTAAAATTTCCACCCACTAAGGAAAGTTTAAAAACCTTTTTGCTTCCTGACAGGAAGGTTAAATATTCTCCTAAGCTAAATCTGAGTGGTGTGCATGTGTGTGGGTGAGTGTGAAATAAGGATAAGAAATGAATGCTGAGTAGTTAATTAGTCCTGGTGCTGTCGACCGATATCAACAGAGACAAATGAAGAAGAGAGCAAGGCATGCATTACGAGACTAAGATTAGATTGAGTGACTCTGACAGCACCACTAAGTGAAGGAATCTGTACGTGTGTGTCTGTTGAATTACAAATGTAATATTACGGCTGCAGTCGCTTTGTTTGATGATATAAATGAAACATAAAATCAGGCGAGCAAGAGTAGCCACATGTGTGCGTGGGGTCTGGCACAAATAAACAGACTTACACGGATCCCCGAGGACCCTAATAACACAATGGGCAAGCGCTAAACATATGCATATCCAGATTTCTTCTCGGCATGTGGTTGCGAAATGGACCCCAATTGTTATCCCACAGAGAAGACTCTCACGGTTCCTAATTTATTGTTCTGTTTAACTCGGCACTGCTTTTCATAACTGAGACTTATCATTTTTGTTCATAGGGCTGGAAAGCGGTATATAGATTAAGAAAGTAACCAGCAGGCTTGAAAAGCCATTTGCTCACTGCCATTCAGTTCAGCACTTTAATGGAACAGAAAAAAAAAATTCCAGTCTCAATTTATCCTGGTAGGGGGGGGGGGACGTTACATAAGAAGCGAAAACTTGTTTCTATGGAACAGAAGCCGTTTCAGGATTCATTTTTCAAGTGTGCCACGTTATGAAAAATTTAACTAAACCAAACAATAAACAGCGAAACACAAACTTACCGTATTTTTCGGACTATAAGCCGCACCTGAGTATAAGTCGCATCAGTCCAAAAATAAGTCATGATGAGGGAAAAAATATATATATAAGTCGTACCGGACTATAAGTCGCATTTATATAGAACCAAGAACCAAGAGAAAACATTACCATCTACAGCCGCGAGAGGGTGCTCTATGCTGCTCAGTGGTAGAGTACAGGAGCACTGAGCAGCATAGAGCGCCCTCTCGCTGCTGTAGACGGTATTGTTTTCTGTTAGTTCATTTCTCTCGGTTCATGTCAAATTAATTTTGATAAATAAGTCGCACCTGACTATAAGTCGCAGGACCAGCCAAACTATGAAAAAAAGTGCGACTTATAGTCCGGAAAATACAGTACTCTGCTAACTTTCACCCTTGGCCTTTTCTTTTCACTTTATTTTGCAGTTAGCAGGGTGAAATACTTAGGGCAAGCTTTTGAAAGAAATTCACTAAACATCCTTAACACAGCAACAAATATTTTGTCTTTTTATACACATTTACATTAGGCTACATAATTCATCTGCAGCTTGCGGTACATGACCATTATCTGTCTCTACAATCTGCTTTCGTAAGATAACCCAGACTAATGATTTGAAATCTATTCATATATGTCTATTTCGCCCTGCTCTGCACATCGCTGGAGAAGGTCATTCAGATAATAACTCAACTAATATGGGAGGGCTGTTACAGGAGTCACTAAATCAGACATATGATTCTTGCTCCTGTATTATTCTGGCCATTATGGAATCTAAAAGATGAGAAAGCCTATGTTATTTGTAATTTAGAAAAAAAAAAAAAAAAAAAAAAAAACAACAACATCGAAATTCAAAAATTAGCATGCAGCATGTTTATCCTGCACATTGGATATTCTGGAACAGATCCTCTGTGACAAAGGTTTAGACTCGCAGTAATTTGGTTACAGGACCATTTGACATGGCTTTTTGCTCATCCACCTGTTTTCCTTTGAATCAGATGCTAGTCACATGCAAGCCAGACTGCTAATGTGCATTTAACAGGCAGGAATCAATAACTAATCGATACTGTTTCATAAAGAGCTAATAATGAGGAGAATACACACATACGAATAGTATTTGAGAATATGAGAAACCTCTCTGAACCGTGAAACGATGCTTTACTTGCTTGGCCTAACATAAGTCACTCTGACACTTTTGTGAGACAAAGCTTTCAGAAAGTCTTAAGCGTGTGATAGGAACACCCATCTCATTCATTAGATGCTTTCCTGGATGAGTGAATATGTGGACAGATTTGATCTGAGAAACATGTGAGACAACAACAACGGGGGAAAAAAACTTTAAAATGCACCTGCAATTGTTTACTAGAACTGGTGTGGTTGATAGAAGTTTCCTTTCAAATGCCGTTCCAGGGTTAACAGCTCATGTGTGCTTGTGCCTACAGCAAAACGCATCTAATATAAGGAAGAAAACGAAGGCACCAAATTCCAAAGAACAGGTAGACACATGGCATTCTGGGATTTATTTTTTGTCTTTTTTGCATTCCATTTGAAACTATTTGAATTTGAATTTGAATTTTTCTATTTCTTTTTGTAACAATGGTCACTGGCGTGCCTATGAGCAGCACATCTGCCCATCTCCAAATGATATTTACCAACAAAAAAAGTAAAATAAGCCTTCTGTGAATTTATGCATGAGGTCAGGCTGGATCTCTGATATCAGCACTCAACCACTCATAATCAGCTGTTTCAGTGTGAGGTGGCAAAATGTTGTGTATCGTTCTAAAAAGTGTTTTTAAACACTATTCTGTGTTTTTTTTAAACCCTATTCTAAATATTATTTCCATTCTGAAGACAATAATGCTTAGTAGAAAATGTACAAGAAGAATCAGTGACAACAGGGACTGTATGATAGTTCATTAAAAGGCTAAATTGGTATTTGGTATTGAAAACCAAATACATACAGCATAAACAAATTACATTTAATAAATTCCAAGACTGTTTTAGGTTTACAGAATATCCAATGATGAAATAAAAATACTTGAAAAAAATGATCTTGTGTATGTATTCACAAGTATAAAGCCTCTTTTTAATTTCAGAAACGAAACCTTATCTGGACCTTAGGAATGCTAAAATGAGATCTCTTTGCATTCAGTAGAATTTCAGCAATTAAAGTGTGGATATCTTCAATATTGCACTCTTCCTCTAGATTTTTGTTTTAGTTCAGCTTTTATTATTTTCTATCTACTTGCAGTATACATTTTTTCTTTAAATTTTTGCAGGCCTTGGGGAGTGGGAGGGTTATATTGGCATCCAGGGAGACAGTCTATTGATTTCCATCTTTCTTTCACTTCTTTCAAGCTTTTCAATTCTCAATCTCTGTCTTTCTGGCACATTTCAGGAGCAGTTGGTGAAGAGACCGTTGAGGTGCTCTCTGCCCTTGACTGAGCACCATCAGCTGCAATTTCACCCCCTTTGCTCTCTTTCTCTCTCTAAGTATCTTCCCCTCCCTTTCCTTTTTTTCCTTTCTCTTTTTCCATCAAACAGAGCAACACCTCTTGCTTCTTCTGTGGGAATGGTGCTTGCATTTTTCTTTTTCTATAACCTTTTTCATGATTTTACTCAATGTACTGTATGAGCCTGACTGTTTATATAACACCTGTTTTTTTTGTATTCGAACACACTCACAAACACACTATCACTTCTCTTTTGCACCATGTGGCTTACTGTTCCTCTAAGAGTTTCATTAGTATCTCTTCATCCTACTCATATCTGAGTTAGTCTTATTTTACATACCCTCCCGACCTGCTGCATCAGTCTTTTTTTCCTCACTGAATAAACACTCATGATAATTGCCGCTCATTTGCTATACTAACATTCAGATGAAAAATCACTGTGATGCTGAAGTATTTTGCTCTGTGTGATCTGTAATCTGTTTTTAGTTATTCACAATTATAATGCAATATATCAAACATAAATAAAAAATTCTTCTAGTCCAATTAATGACCACTTCAATTTCTTCGCTTCCTCCCGGTGACCCCACTGCTCACTGATGACACCATGTGTTAGTCTATCCCTCGTTCTCTTTTCCGTAAAGCGGATTCAATGGCACTTGAGCTGCTTGAATATTCAAGGGCAATCAGCGAGACACAATGACCCTGAGCGCTACACTGGCCTCTACAGCAAGGTTTAACCAGAGGAGTGGTCTGGCTTAATGTTAACGCCGCATAGATTGATGGATCAGTGGTCTTGAAGGATGTAAGAAACCTCAGAATGCCTTCTGCCATCCTGATTGATCCATTAAATCATCCAGAAGTATTCACTAGAACAAACATGGAGTCATGTGGGGGAATGATGATGATCTGGGCAGAGCTGGGCTTTGAATGCACGTCTTGGAGCTGATTGGATTCAGAAGCACCACCTTGCAATATGTTATAGGCAGCTTATTCTGCTTGATCAAACATTGATCAAAGACACTCTTAAGGTAAAGCAAAAGAAGTCAGCTGGGGGGAGGGGAGACTTCTCTGTTGATTACAATGAACAATAGATGATGGATGGATGGACCGGACGAATTGATAGACTGACAGACTGACAGACAGACAGACAGACAGACAGACAGACAGACAGACAGACAGATAGATAGATAGATGAACGTATGATAGAACCATCAAACTACATTCTTCTGCCCAGCCGTTAACATATACTGCAGTAAAACAAAAGTTGTCTGGACTGAGGAGCTTCATGCTGTCCTTGCGTTCAATCCCCAGTGATGCTCCTAAAATAAAGCCAGTTACTGAAGCCTCTGATATGGCCAGCAGAAGAACAGAGAGTATGAATTCTCATTAGCAAAGAGCTCTTGTCATAGGGCATCCAATGCCCCCCTGCACACTCCCTTGGCATGACAAAACAGCAACAGGACAAGGACACCTTGCATTTCATTAAGCATACAACCTGTAGCTGTGCCTCAAAGGGGATCATTTAGAAACCCAAAGATGGCCAAGTGATTGTCCTGCTAAATGTGAAGTTAATTTCATTTGTAAGGATATTCTTAGCCATCTATGACCATCTATGCACTTAATATTACCGGATATAATGAAAATGTGATTAGTTTTACACTGCAGAAATGCTCAGATGAAAAATGTACATTGTGTTCCCTGTACAAAAATGTGAAAACTAGGATGGTGCAATATTATTATCAGAGAGCAATACCATGAATCAAATGAATTTGGTAATCATTCAGTACCATGGGTATATATCAAATATAAAATTTATTTGATTTTACAGTAGTGGTACTGTTGGAAATGAAAAACAAAGAGACACTTCACTTCATACATATCATATACACTTCATATTTTATATATATATATATATATATATATATATATATATATATATATATAAACCTAACCCTAACTTCCATCCCTTTTGGGACGTCGTAACTTGTATCTCAGTGATGTTCTATCAAAAGCAGTGGCAGTTAAATAGTGCCTGTCAATATCATCAAAATGGGATGATTAATGAGGGGAGAAAATAAAATGAATCCTTTTTGTAAAGAAGGGCAGAAAAACAATAACTTCAAGAGTGGAATCCATCGATCAGCGTGAAACAGACAGATGGTGTAGTAGATGACAAGTTTCATCTCTCTCTTTGACTCTCTCTTTCTGTGATTTATGACAGGTGTTAATTGTTGTGTTAATGGTTCAAGCCTTTGTGTGAGGATGAGAGTGGGAATGAGAGACTTATCTAACATACATCGATATAAGCACACATACAGTACAAGTTCTCACCAGTTTTGGGGGGTGCAGAGGCCAGGGACCCGCCATAAGCATTAATGGACTCTCACATGGAAAAATAAAAATAACTTAAGGGCTCCTGCTCTGTTTAATTAAAATAATAACACATTCAATTATTAAAATAACACCACCCTGCAACATTTTTGCTTAATTAAATCTATTTTTGGGTGAACTATCCCTTTAAAATAACAAAAATGTTGGACACTTGTATAATAATTGGTAACACTTAAGTTAAGGACCAATCCTAACTTTTTACTAGTTTCTTATTAGCATGCGTATTATTAACATATTGGCTGTTTATTAGTACTTGACCATATTCTACATCCCTAATCCTACCCAAACAAATTTACTAAATATTAATAAGCAGCAAATTAGGAGATTATTGAGGCAAAAGTTGTTCAGTTACTGGTTTGTTAATGGAAAGAACTGGACATTAGAATAAAGCATGACCAATTAATTTATAATACATTTTAAAGAATAGAAAACAGAAGAGATTAAATGCCAGGAAAAAATTTTTGAAAAAAGAAAGAAATAATTAATTAACAACAAAAAAAGAAAATAACAGAAAATAAATATTTCAAATTATTGCCCTGACCTAACACTTCCGCGCACACATGCAAATAAATGGTTGTTTCTGCACTCAGGCCACATCTTCATCTTAAAAATGAGGAACAGACTTTTGGAGGACGTTCACAGTCTGTTCTGATTACCATGGCATCCCAATGCCCACGAATCATGAGACAAATCCCTGGTATTATTTATTTATTTTTATTCAGGATGCATAAAACCATAATTATGTCGCAAATGTGTGAGTGTGTGTTTGCTGAGGAATGTTGTGAGAGACTATGGTAATTAGGATTTATCTGTTTGTTCTGAAACTTTACTTGCTGACACAAATCCAATGGCTTTCATTGCCCACCCACAGACCCAGCAAATAAATAAATAAATAAACAAATGAGAAAACAAATAAATGGATAAGAAACAGCTCTAAAAGTGGGCTGCTTTAGTGCTGAAATTCCTACATCTCTTTCACTAAACTAGCCACTTGAAAAGACATCAAATCATTTATCAAACATTCCTGTCCGGCCTGTGTCTCATCCCATCCATGTCACTGCACTCAACGGCCAGGAACTGCCTCACGTCACACACTACACAGAACCCATCACTCTGCTCACCTCTGGCAGTCATTGTGAAACCATATCCTTTTTCCTCATGGACTCCCCTGTAGCTCCCATTGTGTTAGGTCACCCCTGGTTAATAAAACATAATCCACGAGTGGAGTGGGGTTCCAACACAGTCACATTGTGGAGTGGAAGTTGTCATGAGTCTTGTCTGGTTTCTGCTTGTCCTGTTGTCCCTGTTTCTGTCTTTCAGAAGGAGAACATGGTTTTGCCAAACGTGCCCGCAGAGTATCTGGACCTGAAGGAGGTGTTCAGTAAGTCCCGTGCTTCTTCTCTTCCTCCGCATCGTCCCTACGACTGTGCCATAGATTTAGTGCCAGGTAAGTCTCCACCTAAAGGCAAGTTATACTCTCTTTCTATTCCTGAGAGGGATGCCATGGAGAAATACATTTCTGATTCCTTAGCATCTGGGTTCATCCGTCCTTCCTCTTCTCCAGCGGGGGCGGGATTCTTTTTTGTGGGTAAGAAGGATGGTTCTTTGCGACCTTGTATTGATTACCGAGAGCTGAACAACATTACGATAAAGAACACTTATCCGTTACCACTCATGTCTTCAGCTTTCGAGAGGTTACAGGGAGCATCCGTTTTCACAAAATTGGATTTACGTAATGCTTATCATTTGGTCCGCATCAGGAAGGGGGATGAATGGAAAACCGCCTTTAATACCCCCAGAGGGCACTTTGAATACTTGGTGATGCCGTTCGGGCTCTTCAACTCGCCGGGGGTTTTCCGAGCACTCGTTAATGACGTGTTGAGAGATATGGTAGATCAGTTCATATATGTTTACCTGGATGACATACTGATTTTTTCTTCATCTCTCCAGGAACACGTTCAACACGTCAGACGAGTGCTCCAGAGGTTACTTGAGAATGGGCTTTTTGTCAAGGCGGAGAAATGCGTATTCCATGCACAGTCTGTTCCCTTCCTAGGGTATATCGTCTTGTCCGAGGGAATACGTATGGACCCTGACAAAGTTAAGGCAGTGATAGATTGGCCATCTCCAGATTCCCGTAAGGCCCTACAGCGGTTTCTGGGGTTCGCCAATTTCTATCGGCGTTTCATTCGCAATTTCAGCCAACTAGCCTCACCTCTGACAGCCTTGACCTATCCCAGTACTCAGTTCAGGTGGTCGGACGCAGCTGAGACTGCGTTCACTAACCTCAAAAGCCGCTTAGTTTCGGCTCCCATCCTTGTGGCCCCTGATTCCACATGGCAGTTCGTGGTGGAGGTCGATGCGTCAGAGGTGGGGGTAGGAGCAGTGTTGTCCCAATGTGCTGTCTCGGACGATAAGGTACATCCTTGCACGTTTTTTTCCCATCGATTATCTCCTGCTGAACGCAATTATGACATTGGTAACAGAGAGTTGTTGGCAGTCAAATTAGCTTTAGAGGAGTGGCGTCACTGGCTGGAAGGCTCAGGGGTACCTTTCATTGTTTGGACCGATCATAAGAATTTAGAATACATTAGAACTGCCAAAAGACTCAATTCCAGGCAGGCTCGGTGGGCACTTTTTTTCGGTCATTTTGATTTTACTTCATCGTACTGCCCGGGTTCCAAAAATGTCAAACCCGATTCTTTATCACGTCTTTTTGATCCCTCCGCCCGCCCGGTGACTCCCGAGTGTATTTTACCTGAGAAATTAGTGGTCTCAGCACTCGTATGGGAGGTCGAGTCAAAGGTCAAGGCAGCCTTACAAGGGGTAACGCCTCCGCCCGGTTGTCCACCGAACCGTTTATTTGTGCCGGGGGGGTTAAGGTCCGAAGTCGTCCAGTGGGGTCACTGCTTTAACGTGGCTTGTCACCCAGGGATAAGTTGAACTAATGGGTTGGTTAAACAACGATTCTGGTGGCCACGTATGGCTCGTGACGTCCGCGATTTTGTTTTGGCTTGCTCAGTTTGCACCAGTGGGAAGTCATCTAACCGACCTCCTGATGGGCTCCTTCAACCGCTGTCTGTCCCTTTGAGACCCTGGTCCCACATCGCACTAGATTTTGTTACCGCCCTCCCGCCCTCTAATGGCATGACGGTCGTTTTGACCGTAGTGGACCGGTTCTCGAAGGTGGCACATTTCATTCCCTTGCCCAAATTACCGACAGCCTAGGAAACAGCGGTCACTGTCCTAGATCACGTCTTTCGGCTTCATGGCCTCCCGGTAGATGTGGTTTCTGACAGGGGATCTCAATTTATATCCAAATTTTGGAAAGAGTTTTGTAAATTGCTAGGAGCGTCAGTTAGCTTGTCTTCCGGTTATCATCCCCAAAGTAACGGACAGTCCGAGCGAGCCAACCAAGATTTAGAGAGGACGTTGCGATGTTTGGTCTCCAAGAATCCTTCTTCCTTGTGTCAACAACTCTCTATGGTGGAGTACGCTCACAATTCGTTACCAGTGTCAGCTACGGGCCTTTCTCCGTTCCAGTGCAGTTTAGGTTACCAGCCACCAGTTTTTCCCAGTCTGGAATCTGAAGTCGCGGTCCCCTCCGCTCAAGGTTTGTCCAGAGGTGCCACCGCACCTGGACCAGAGCCCGCGAGACTCTGCTCCGGATGAGGGAGCGCACTAAGGCCAAGGCCGATCGCCACCGGTCAAAGCCTCCTGTTTACGTCGTGGGTCAAAAGGTGTGGCTTTCTACCAGTAACATTCCTCTGCGTTCCGTATCTAATAAATTAGCTCCCAAATTTATTGGCCCGTTTACTATCACCAAGATCATTTAATCCGGTGACAGTCCGCCTCAAACTACCTCCAGCGTACAGTAGGATACACCCCGCCTTTCATGTGTCCAAAATTAAACCCGTGTTTTATGCACGTATTAATCCGCCTACTCCGGTTCCCCCGCTGCATCTCGTAGATGGGTAACCGACTTATTCGGTTAATCATATTCTGGACTCGAGACGGAGGGGACAAGGATTCCAGTACCTGGTGAACTGGGAAGGTTACGGTCCGGAGGAGAGGAGTTGGGTACCTGCTAGGGACATATTGGATCACTCCCTTATTGGTGATTACAATCAGCAGGTAGGCCCTTCTGGGAACTCCAAGAGGAGTTCTTAGAGGTGGGGGCACTGTCACGGTTGGTAAACCGTGATCTCTGGGTTTTGCACTTTGTGGTGAAGTCTGTGTGTTTCGCGTCTGCACTTATTAGTTTGTGGGCGTCTCCGTTAATTGTCATCAGCAGCAGCTGTCACTCATTACACACTCCCTAAATATTGGCTTGTCTCACGTCTTGTGTTTGTGAGAATGTTGTTTCATGTCTGATCTCTGTCTCCTGCTTCTGTGCTGTTTGCGTTGGATGTCCGTGTCTTCCCCCGGAACCTCATCCACTCTCCACACTTCCACAAAGCATCACGACTTACCTTCGGCTCGATTCCCCGCAGTTCCTGTGCCATCCTCTCCTGCTGCCTTCTCACCGTCACCATCCGGATTCCTCACCGCCATCTTGGATTGTTGTCTTCCCAGCATCGTGTTGTACCCTTGTTTGACTGTTTCATATTCATTAAACTGTTTAACTCGCACTTGTTTCCAGCTCCTCCTTCACCCAGTCGTCACACTGCAGCCCTTCGCAGCTAAGATTAAGCCCTAATCCTGCTCTCGGTTACACAGTCACACATCCACCTATCAAGGTTGCGTATGGATTTTGGCTTTGTGGAAATGAAGTACTGAGGGATGGAGAGAGTCCCTCTTTCTTTAAGTTTATTTTTGCCCTCTAAACAAACAAGAAAGTAAGCAAGAGTGCCAATTTTGAAAAGCTTTCTGTAATGGTTTGTCCTAACAGGGTCCCTGAGACTGTTAAAGGGGGTTTGTGTCATTCTGTCATCCTCTTCACCTCTTTGAACCTCCCTCTGGGCTTTTTCTGAGTGTTTGCTCTCAGGAAGCTCCTGGAGTTATTCTCACTTCATAGTTTCCATGAACACTGTCAAGGGAATACTGAATGTACTGCCATTGGGATGAAAAGAGTGTGGAAGAATGAAGAACATTAAGATAGCTTTGTGCAACAGCCTTTTCATTGTTCTTGCTCATCATTATTCAACATGCAGCATGAGCATAATTTCATTTGATGTCTGTCATTTGGTCACATTGTCATAAAGTGCGCAAAAGCGCCATTCACTCAATAAACTACTCGTTTGTTTCTTCAGTCAGGCATTTGGCCATCCATTTACTCATTCGTCACTCTCTCATTTACATGCTTACTCATTTACTTGCTCCCTCATTCATTTGCATATTAATTAATTCAAGCTTGCTCACTCAGTGAACTGCTGATTCATTTCTATGGTCATCAATCCATCCAGTCAGTTGTTTTCTCACTCATTACTCAAATTTCTCCCATTCACTTACTCACTATTTGACTTATTTACCCTTTTCATTTGTTTAATCATTCAGTGACTGAATCACTAATTTAATCACTCATTCATTTACTTAGCAGTTCATTTTTTTCACTTGCTTCTTCACTCACAGATTTAATTATATTATGATGGATGTATAATTTATAATAATTAAAATAATTATAATTAAAATATGTATGTTATATATAAAATGATTTACTAAATATGAAATCATTTATCATTTAATTAATGAATAAACAATTTATTTATGCAATATCTTATTCATTCACACTTGTCAACATTCATTCTTTCATTTTCTGACTTGAAGCAATCAAAAACAACAAAAAGAGAAAAAATGATATACAGTACAGACCAAAAGTTTGGACACACCTTCTCATTCAAAGAGTTTTCTTTATTTTCATGACTATGAAAATTGTAGATTCACACTGAAGGCATCAAAACTATGAATTAACACATGTGGAATTATATATGGAATAATATACATAACAAAATAAGTGTGAAACAACTGAAAATATGTCATATTCTAGGTTCTTCAAAGTAGCCACCTTTTGCTTTGATTACTGCTTTGCACACTCTTGGCATTCTCTTGATGAGCTTCAAGAGGTAGTCACCTGAAATGGTCTTCCAACAGTCTTGAAGGAGTTCCCCGAGAGATGCTTAGCACTTGTTGGCCCTTTTGCCTTCTGTCTGCGGTCCAGCTCACCCCTAAACCATCTCGATTGGGTTCAGGTCTGGTGACTGTGGAGGCCAGGTCATCTGGTGCAGCACCCCATCACTCTCCTTCTTGGTCAAATAGCCCTTGATGCCTTCAGTGTGACTCTACAATTTTCATAGTCATGAAAATAAAGAAAACTCTTTGAATGAGAAGGTGTGTCCAAACTTTTGGTCTGTACTGTATAGGTGCTATAACAAGTCTCAGTTAGCTTAAACACAGTACATGTAGCAAGGGCTTTTAAATAATATAATAAATAAAAAGAAAACAGATAGAATAGAAAAAGAATAGAGCAAGCTAGTGTTAGAGGTCTTTTTGATTTTTTATAGATAATTGTATAATAAAAAGAAAATAGATAGAATACAAAAAGATTAGAAATGTCGTTCGATTTTTTTTTTTTTAAGAATAGAATTAGATTAGTGAGTGTTAAAGTTAGAGGGTCAAATAAAGATTGAAGAGATGGGTTTTAAGCCGATTCTTGAAGATGGTTAAGGACTCGGACTGAGTTGGGCAGGTCATTCCACCAGGAGGGAACATTTATTTTAAAAGTCCGTAAAAGTGACTTTGTGCTTCTTTGGGATGGCACAATCAAGCGACGTTCACTTGCAGAACGCAAGCTTCTAGAGGGCTCATAAGTCTGAAGTAATGAATTTAGGTAAATGGGTGCAGAGCCAGTGGTAGTTTTGTAGGCAAACATCAATGCCTTGAATTTTATGCGAGCAGCTATTGGTAGCCAGTGCAAATTGATAAACAGAGGTTATATGTATTCTTTTAAGCTCATTAAAAAATAATCTTTATGTTACAGATATTATTTAATAATGTAATACAAGTACTAATGGTTAATTCATTCTTCATTTCATAGGTATTTTCTCACTTTCTCCTCTAATTACATGCGTATTCGCTTGCTAATAATAACAATAACATGCTAATAATGACAATAATTAATTTTTAGACCTTTCAGAATCTCAAGGTCACTTTACAAAGTAAAAAACAAAACAACAAATGCACATAAGTCTAAATAATTAAATCACTCACTGAACTGAATGTCCATTGATGTATTCTAATAATTATTAATATAACAAATATAAATCTATTAATATTTTGTTGAATAAATATATTGTTAATGAATTAATGCATTCAATTATTCTCAACCACTCATTCATTCAACAATGATCTTATTCATTCACTTACCCATTAACAAACTCATTCTGTTATGGATTTTCTCATTCATTCAGTTCCCTCATTCATGCATTTATCCTGGTAATTACTAAGTTACAAAAACTGTCTCTATACATTGATTCATCCTACAATATCTCATTTTGTGATCAATATTCTGCTCTAGTGATTGGAATTAATGCAGAAAGGACAATCTGTTCCTCCCTGTGGGCCCTTCAACCTGCAGTTCTCTTACGAGAGCTCTCTCGTACTGCGTCTTAGCTAAGACGCTACGGGAAAAGTCTCTTTTCACGAAATACTGAAGCAAAAAATTATCCTTAATTTTGTATTTTTGTAAAGCGCATTTGCAGCAGTACACAGCCATAGGCGAGACGGCTCGTTCGCTCATTGGCTTGTTCTGCGGCAACTGCACAGCCTATTGAGCGCGGGCTGATGCAACATCTGACCAATAAGGGCGCTTCGCGCCCTTCTTGCCACTTCCCGCCGAAACGGGTGTGGCCCAACCTATAAAAGGAGCTCGAAAAGGCTGACTCACCTGATTTTTCATCTCTTCAGTGAAGCTCACGCATCGCTGGATCACGGAGAAAGCAAGCGCCGTCTGAGAAAGCACATCAGCAGGACGTGCCATTCTGAAGCTGCTGGCATCGCCGCCTTCCACTGCCGTTCCTGCTGCGCTATCCGGCGCCTATATCCTTTCAATTCTGTTATATCCAAGCTGTTCTTTATGTGTGTGTGTGTGTTCGCCCTGCGACACACACTCGTAAAAGAGCTCGCGTCTTTTTTAAGATGCCTTCCTGCGGCTCGTCAGAGCCCCACTCAGCGAGGGAGACCGGTACGTCATCTGTGTCTCCTGCCTGGGTGAAGATCATGCAGCGCTCGCGCTCGCTGACGGCGGATGCCCCCACTGCGAGCTGTTGCCATGGTGACTCTGAGGACTCGCCTGGCCTTTTTCTCTGAGCCTGCATTCTCCGCTGCACTGAGGCGCCGTAAAAGCATCGCTTCCAGCGGATTCCGGAACCGTCTTCAGCTCAACTGAGCTCGCCGGTTCGCTCTGCTTCACCGGCCCCCCCTGCATCGCTTCCCGGTGGGCAGCGCCCGCTGTTTGCCAGCGTGTCGTCCGAGGAAGTCGATCTCAGGGCCGCGTCGGGGGAAGAGGACACGCGCTCTCTGCTAGCTTCGGGCAGTGAGGGCTGGGCGAGCTCAGAGGATCTCGCGCCTTCTGCTCAGAAGCCCAGCAGACGAGCTGACATCGAGAAGGAGCCGGGGCGAATGCTCGTGTTGGCCGCGATGAGTCTCGGCCGCGAGTGGTTTGCACCAGCGCCCCCCCTCTCGTTCACGGCTGGATGGTATTTCCCTTTCGGATGAGCGTACTTCTCAAAGCCCGCCTCATTTCTTCCTGAGCTTCACGAAGAGGTGGCGAAGGCTTGGAACGCTCCATATTCAGCGCGAACTTGTTCGTCTGTCTCACTAGCATTCTCCACACTGATGATGCTAAAAACAGGAACTACCACTCACTTCCGCCGGTGGAACAGGCGATAGCGACGCACCTTTGTCCGCCCTCTGCTGGACGGTGGCAAAAGCGGTGTTGACATCTAAAGCCTGCTGTGTGACGCTGCGTCGGCACTACTAACGATGGCTGCTTCATCGAAGCGCAGGTGTACGAGTTCCGCTGTGGCCGAGCTCTCACCCAAGCGCGCCGCTGTTTCAGTTCCAGGAATTGTGACTGTCTCAGCGTTTTCTGCAATGCGCAAGCCTGTACGGTTGCCCGCTTGCCTGCACACGAAAACCGTTATCACGGCTACCCAGATATTTCCCGAAAAAGGTGTAATTTCTGGTGTCCCGGCCATGGCCGATGGTGCTATAAATGTAGTGACGATGCCCACTGCTCAGTGCCCATCTCCACATATAAGCACAGCCCTTCACACAGGGCTCGCGCCCATAAAAGCGACTCAAGTCGATCACGCGCACTACATAGTAGACGTGCCCACTCCTCAGTGCCCACAATCACTATGTCACACGCGTCATGTGGTTTCTGTAAAAACGAAACCCGTGCACGTTCGTCCGGCCACGGCTGATGGTGCTATAAATGTAGTGACGATGCCCACTCCTCAGTGCCCATCTCCACATGTAAGCACAGCCCTGCACACAGGGCCTGCGCCCATAAAAGCGACTCAAGTCGATCGCGCACACTGCATAGTAAGCGTGCCCACCCCTCAGTGCCCACAATTACTATGTCACATGCGTCATGTGGTTTCTGTAAAAAACAAAACCCGTGCACGCTCGTCCGGCCACGGCTGATGGTGCTATAAATGCTGTGACGATGTCCACTCCTCAGTGCCCATCTCCACATGTAAGCACAGCCCTGCACACAGGGCTCGCGCACATAAGATCGACACAGATCGGTCGAGCGCGCCAGTGCCCACATACACTATGTCACATACGGCGCGTGGCTTCTGTAAAAACAAGGCCCGTGCACGCACGCTCTGCAAAGGCAGACAGCGAGTTGAAAGTGGTAAATGTGCACATATGCAGCCCACAGTTACTCGCAGACATATCGAGTCCCACGGGACCTGCTCAGCCTTCCCCCAGTCGGTTAAGCGCCGGGACGGGGTCGAGGAGGAGCGATCTGCCCGCTGTGATCAGCGCGCTCCCCGCCTCAAATGCGCAGCACACCCGAGCGCCGCCGTTGCCCGGTCAACAGAGCGCACTTCGCATCCAGCCCTTAGCCATTCATGCAGATGCATGGTCAGCGCTTCCAGGGGTTTCGGATTGGGTGCTAGGCATTATAAAGAGAGGCTACTCGCTACAGTTTTTTTCGACGCCCTCCGCGCTTTTCAGTGCGCGTCGAAACTACGGTCAAAACAGAAGTAGCACACATACTTCGGGCCGAAATATCAAAACTGTTGAGCAAAGGGGCTGTAGAGCCTGTGTCTCAAGCTCAAAGTGAGGGGGGGGCTGTACAGCAGATACTTTCTGGTGCCCAAGAGAGACGGGGGTCTCAGGCCCATACTGGATCTAAGACAGCTGAACAAGGCATTGATGAAACGCAGTTTCAAAATGCTTACGACCAGGAAACTCTTCACGCAGATTTGCAGAGGGGACTGGTTCATGTCAATAGATCTGAGGGACGCGTATTTTCAAATACAGATAGCGTCAAACCACAGGCGATATTTGAGATTCGCCTTCGAGGGCCAGGCATACCAGTTTACAGTCCTCCGTGGCTCCTCGTACGTTTACGAGGTGCATGGAGGCAGCGCTCGCTCCTCTCAGACTCAGAGGCATACGAGTGTTGAATTATTTGGACGACTGGCTGGTTCTGGCCCGATCACCTCGAGAAGCTCGGCCTCAGTGTCAATTGGGCGAAGAGTTCGCTGAACCCCAGTCAGACGATCCTGTTTCTGGGTAAATACCATCACTCAGGCTAGAGGTCCGTCGACACGACGTCTGTATGCCTTGAGTGGTCAGTGTTCTCCAGCTGGTGCACAGCTCGAGGTTATTCACCCCTTAGTTGTGAGGTGACGGAGGTCCTCTCCTTCCTACAGGAGCTGTTGGATAAGGGCAGAGCCCCATCCACGCTCAAAGTTTATGTGGCGGCCATCGCAGCGTTTTCTGAAATGGCGTCCGGTCAGTCAATAGGAAGGAACGATCTAGTCATCCGGTTCCTCAGAGGAGCTAGGAGGCTGAATCCTCCCAGACCTCCATCAGTCCCTATGTGGGACCTCGCGGCGGTTTTGGAGGCCTTGAAGGGTCCCCCTTTTGAGCCTATCCAATCGGTTAGCCTTCAGCATCTGTCGTTCAAGACAGTATTCTTGTTGGCTCTCGCTTCTGTGAAGCGTGTGGGTGATTTGCACGCACTCTCGGTGAGCCAGTCGTGCTTGGAGTTTGGGCCCAATGACTCAAGGGTCATACTCAAACCTAGGCATGGTTATGTGCCGAAATCCCTCAACACACCGTTTCGGGCTCAGGTTATTGCCCTGTCTGCCCTGCCGGTGTCAGGGGAGGATGGAGACTCAAGTCTTCTTTGCCCTGTCAGGGTTTTAAGAGGTTATGTATTTCGCTCTGCTGCCTTTCGGCAGACGGAGCAGCTGTTTGTCTCGTTCTGTGGACGTTCCAAGGGAATGTCTGTTTCGAGACAGACTCTATCCAGATGGATAGTTGACGCCATAGCGTTAGCTTACGCTTCCAGGGGCCTTCAGTGCCCGTTGGGCGTCAGAGCACACTCCACAAGAGGCGTCGCCTCGTCGTGGGCGTGGTTTACTGGGATCTCCTTGCAGGATATATGTATGGCGGCAGGTTGGGCCTCGCCGTCTACATTTATCAGGTTCTATAGCCTGGAGGTCCCCGCCTTGCAAGCAAGGCTGTTGTCGGTATAGTCGAATCAGGGCCCTGAGGGGAATTCTGAGTTCACGAGCGCTATGCGCTGCTGACTGTTATATGGGCAGTATTGCGTAAGACCCGCATTGCCACATTGGTCAGGCCTTGCCTCGGCTGTGTGATGTCATATTGCCGCATCTATGGATGCTGCTAGATATAGGACGGAGGGCTTTTTCCCTTTTCTGTCCTGGACTCTCTGTGAGTCCCTCAGGTGACTGTGCACTGTAAATCCTGGGCGTTGCTTCAGGTTTATTGGTGTGTGATCCCTGCGCGCACGGCGTTTTACATTGGGTTCCCGTAGCGTCTTAGCTAAGACGCAGTACGAGAGAGCTCTCGTAAGAGAACGTACTCGGTTACTAAACGTAACCTCGGTTCTCTCTAGAAGAGCGAACGAGTACTGCGTTCTCTGCCGTGCGCACGATTCACTCTGGTTCGCTTCGGCGATGAAATAAATCAGGTGAGTCAGCCTTTTCGAGCTCCTTTTATAGGTTGGGCCACACCCGTTTTGTCGGGAAGTGGCAAGAAGGGCGCGAAGCTGATGTTGCATCAGCCCGCGCTCGATAGGCTGATGTTGCATCAGCCCGCGCTCGATAGGCTGTGCAGTTGCCGCAGAACAAGCCAATGAGCGAACGAGCCGCCTCGCCTATGGCTATGTACTGCTGCAAATGCGCTTTACAAAATTACAAAATTAAGGATAATTTTTTGCTTCAGTATTTCGTAAAAAGAGACTTTTCCCGTAGCGTCTTAGCTAAGACGCAGTACTCGTTCGCTCTTCTAGAGAGAACCGAGGTTACGTTTAGTAACCGAGTACGTTTTACAGCGTTCACCCGAGAGCTCCTACAGCGGACAGGACTGCAAGGTGAACTGTCAGGAGCTTATCCACAGTCAGCTGTCAATCAGAGCCGGCCGCTGTGGGAAAACACGCTCGCTCAGACGCTGCTCTTTTCCACCATCACTTACTCTTGTTTTAATCCTACGCACCCAAACAATGAAGTAACCCCACCCTCTCATGAATATTCATCTGATATCTTAATTAGATGCAAAGTGAGTGTCAAGGGGACATAATGAAAGACAAGCAATTAAAGGTAAACGGGAAAGTTAGTGGCACTTTTGCCCTCTCATTAAACGCCCAGGAGCCAATTGCTTTGTCAGCCCATTTCTGATTCACTTCCTTTTGAAATGCGAGTCATTAAAGGCCCGAAATTATTTGTAACAATTAAAATGAGTTCCCTCTTTGAACGGTTGTGATCATTTATCTTCCAGGATGCTTTAACAAGCCTTTGGGGGACAACAGTGTTCAAACAGCTATGTAAATTAGAATGACTATGTGAAGCAGTTGACAAGAGTAGCTGTTTTGTTTTTAAGGCAATTTAACTGACTTTAAGTTTTTGTCTGCAGAGAGAACAAGCCCTGCATTTGGGAGTTTAAAAGGAACGACTAACCATGAGGGGTTCACAGTTAAAATAAAATTATATTCATTTACAGAATTACCGAAAAGAACAGCGTGTGAATAATACTCGTCTTCTGATTTCATGTCTTTCTAAAGATGAGAGTTTAGCAGGGGATGCCTTAGTCTCTCTCTCTCTTTCTTCACTGTATTTTTCATCATTCACTTATCTCCCTACACAGCTCATGCACAGGACAAACAACTCTCACGTTTTCACTGTCATATGGTCAACGGTGGGAAAAATTACTTTGCTTTTGAATAAATATGACTTGCGGTCCAACCCCTCATGCATAGTAATAATCACAGAAAACGTGCACACACAGAGGTTGGAGCATACAACCTAAGGCTTTGGTGATTGTGCATAATCAGTAGCTGGAGACAGCCAGAAGAACAGGATGCCAACATCTGCAAATCTCTGAGAAAACCGATCACATCATGACTGCATGCCATCTTTATCAGGACTAGCACATATTATATTCTGTTAGATTTTGGAGAATCAACCAAAAAATGTCCCTACCACCTGATATTTTAAGGTATTATGTTATAAGATACAACTGAAAATGTTACCCTGAGAAATCACACTGGTCTCTATGGCTGTCCACACTAAAACCTGGGTTAATGTCTTATTAGTCTCAGCCTCAGACATCACACCCATGGACTGTTAGCTAAACGTCTGATGCATAATGGACAATGGGAGTGTCTTCAGGAGTGTCAAAGTCGTCATCGGACTGGTTGAATTATACAGGATTTCTGGGAGACATGTGTGCTGCGTTCTTTAAAGTTCCACCTGGAAACAAAGATGACGTGCCGCCAAACCCCCTCACAAAAGAAAGAAACCATAGTGTTTACAGCTGTGATGATGAGCACTTATCAGAGCACTTAACATGTCGGTCAAACGGCCTCATGGGCAGGCCTTGGCCAAAGAAAGCTGCCATAAATTCCAGACCTTCAGCAGTCAGTCTGAAGGTCTGGCTATGCGAGACTAATGTCTTATTAACATCCCAGGTAAAAGCTGGTTTTTATCCTAGGTTAACCCCTTATTGTGTAGAGTGAAACAATGCGGTGCTAAAATGCTGCAGTCAGTGTGTCATCATAAACTGACTTAATGCTTACCTTATTAAATATCAATGTCTTACAGTCAAAGAAACGAAGCCTGAAGGACACAGCTAAAATGCATTAATTGTACATTAATTGAAGTGATTAAAAGATGCTATTATAATTATTATTGTTGTATCAGAAGATTTAAACAACCTTTGGATCAAGGTTGTTCAATTTCTACAGACTGACAAACCGATAATCAATGCATTTGTCCAATCTATGCCAATTAGATTATTAACCATGCATATACTATTAAGGATTAATTAGGATTAATCAGAATAACCTGAAATTACACTTACTGTATCAAGGGATAACGAACAAACATTTATGTATTTGGCAGATGCAAAGTTACTGACGTTGCACTCAAGAGATATGACAGGTTTATATGCATTTCCATATGAAGTTTTGATTCCATACATGTTTGCAGATTTGCCTAACTGCAAATTTATAGTTACTGTAGCAATGCCAAGTGCAGGTGTTCGATTTCCAGGAAATGCAATAACTGATGTATGAGTGTATATGTGCATTACAATGTCAGATGCTTTGGACAACAAAAATATAATTCGGTTTGCATCCAGCCATTTCTTCTGCAAAACTATTTAGAGTACAGAAATCACTTAAAGTAGCTTTAGCCCATAAATCCTATAAACATGTTATTACATTTTTAACATAAAATCTTCTCTAACCTGAAACCCAAACACACCTGAAGCTCTGAGGGTTTCTAGAAATGTGATCTTAAAGCTGGCTGGGTCACAGATGTTTTTATGGAGCATGTGAATACAGCAAGTTGATTAAAATCCCAGCTCTGATGTAACAGGTGGAGGAAACGGCCTGTTAACACATCCATGAAGCACTTACGCAAGATTCACCAGCGCTGCAGGAGAGAGGCTCATGACGCGGATGTATGTGTGAGTAAAAAACTCTTCAAACAATCCAACAGAATTGTGTTTCTGTACATGAGAAAGACTATTTTTTATATACTTTGGAGACTAATGCTAAAACTGCCAAAACCTCAACATGGGTATGTGCCCTAGGATAAAATGATTATTATAAAATGGATAGTTCCAGTCCTTGATTCTGATTGGTTGAGTCCATTTGAAGCTTTAATTAATTATGCTACAAGCATAAACCTTTGTTTACTTCTGTGTTTTGCTCGGCAACCACTTTGTTGGAACCATAGTTGTTTCTGAGGAATCACATTGTTTGGTGGAAGAATACTGTTTTTATTTAGATCATTACACTTTATTTGCTTTTGATTTTATTTGTTTTATTCTATGAAACCTTACTATGTATATGGAATAACTGTTTTATAAAAGCAATAAGCCCAGTGAAGCCATGGTTTACAGTGAAGTGGAGTGTCTGTTATAAATTCACTGTAAACAAAAGGTTATTGGGACTTATTGCTTTATTATAAAATGGTTAGTTCCATTCCTCGATTCTGATTGGTCAGCAGCTGTGTTTTATTCACTATAGCACAGCTATGACCGAAACCCAACACCCTTAGCAACATAAACAATCAATAATATAGCATCAAAACGTTTTTTAATTTATTATGTATTATTATGTATTTTGTCAGATTTAACTGTTTGTTGTTTATTTAATGAAGTATGAGTGACCCCTCCTGGTGTTGTGTTGCATCTTTCATCTTTAATTTTGAGACCCTGTCCTTCCCCTTGTCTAATAAACAATTCTCATGCAGAGACGTGTTGATCTGTGTGTGGCGCGCATCTGTGTGGAAGCCTACCGTTTCCGAAGTGAGGATGGAATATTACTGTAGTTATTAGTTTTCTGTTTCAGGTATGATTCTGTATGTCCATCAGTTTACACTGTAATGACACTTGCAAACTCGCGCTGTACCGCGAATCGGTCCGTTTTAAAACTAAAAGACTGAAAACAGATGTTTTTCATGCTGGAAGATAAACAGATGTAACGTTATGTGTTTGAGAAAACATCATAGGGCCTATATGGTGTTAAAAAAATGAATGAAACAGCGAATGATAAGAACTCATATTGTCTGTTTTTATTTAAGCTCCATTAGATGAGGCATGTTTGGAACATTCTCCCACCTTTTACTGTTGCTGCCAGGAAAAATTTTATTTTTTAATGTGCGTTTACCGTTTTATAAGTAAGCAATAAGGTACGAAAGGCCGTGATTTGCATTGCATTGAGCAGCAAAAAGTCCCCACAGAAAAACATTAGAAGTCTATAGAAAGTCCAGTTTAAATGAATAGTTTTGAGTTTTCACAGGGTTTCTCAAATCTCTCCTACAGCAGATGTTTAATGATAGATTAGGTCTTCTTATTATCTACAGTAGCTCTGTCCTGCACCTCTCAGAAGACATTGGCCAGTATCCTCTGATTCACTTCAACCAAAATCATTGCGATATAGAACCCACTGGATGTTTTGATTGTCTGTAAAGATGAAATGGTGATGTCAAACAAGTCTAGGGTCCAGGTGTAACAAAGATCAATTCTTTATAGAATTGCAATATTTTTTAGACATGTATAATTTAAAATGGTTTTGTATTGTGTTGTATTGTTTTTGTCTTGTTGTATTGTATTTATTTTACATGTTCAAAATAAAATAGTCTAGAAAAGTGTTCTTTTTATTGAAAAACATGGTTGGTGCATTTTATGTTTTGCAATGCTGAAACAATTTGGTTTAAATAAACAATGTTCGATTTGTTAATAATCTGTCTCTGTCTGTCATTGAAGTTATGTATTTATTGTAATGACCTTGAAAAGTGGATAATTTATTTCTAATGTACTTGTGATACAAAAAAGTACACTTTAATATCACTAATCAAGCATGTAATTAGGCATATACATAAAGTGTACTATAAGTATACTTGAAGTTGTTCCAATTTAGCCTAAAAAAGTACACCAAATACACTTAAAGTTATACTTTAATTTAATTACAATTAATATACACTTAGTACAAAAATAGTTGTTCCACACTGACAATTAATTAGTCTTGCTACAAGTAAAAAACTGTGTTTTGCTTTTGCCTTTTTTCACTAGGGAAGATGTAATGTAGGAAGACTAGATCACAGATGAACATGGAAATGCTAACACTGTTTAGAGCTGCCAACCTTCCCCTCTAATAAGAAATCAGTCTGGACTGAGTTGGATTCTGTATTAAATCCATATGGGACAGACTTTGTCCATTATATTACTGTCTTTCATCCAAACAGCTAGGAGAGCTGTGTGAACCTTAACACTGGCTGTTGCTATCGTTTTTATGTACACACACTGTATAGCTAGAGGCGACGGAGGCGTACACTTTGCCTGTGCAGCATTTGGTTTTGTTTACAATCTGGTCAGTTGTCACAGATGGTTCACTTCAATCTGAATTGGCGCATGTGGTAAAAATACATGTCCAGCGGCAGAGTGTGCCTTGCTCTCCTCTGCTGAAGTTGACATCCCTAGTAATGAGCGATGAAGAGAGAATCATCTTATATACATAAACCAAGAGGATGTGTGTGAGACAGAGAAGTTGGTTACATAGGTTTGTAGCGGGTGTTTGAAGTAACTAATTAACTGCAGAGGCAGATTTGACCTTTCTCTCAACATCGATTTACCCTACAGCACACAAAACAACACCACTATAACACACACACAGATAAATAGGTGGATCGAGAGAGAATGGCACACTGTGGAACTGACAAACACAAGATAGTGTGAGATAGAAAGTATCCAGTGAATGTGAATCCAAAAATACCCACAGTGAAGGTTGACCCATGAACGCCACACACACACACGTCTTTGATTAGCAGCTGTGTTAATGTTAAAGGGACTATATTAGTTGTTCTCCAGAAATCCACTTATAATGTTAGTCAAAGTTTCTTGCATCAAAAACAGCCATACTTTAATTTTACATTCATTACCGCATGCGGCGATGTGTTAAAATGAGAAAATAGAGAAAAATTTCAGATGATGAACACCTTGTTCTTATTTCTGTTGCGCTGCTTGCAAATGGCCATTTCACTAAACCACTTTATATTCCCCATCCTTCTGAAACAAAATTATGAAGGTCTATATAGTACATCAAACTCTTTTATTTCGTAGAGGAAAGAATATAGATTTATCCATGATACAGTGCCTATAAGAAGTCCTGGTCTTGTTTACTGTGTAATGTTTGTTTATTTATTTTTAGATTTAAATTTTTTATTTTTTTTTGCCACTGATTGACAGTGAAAACTAACTCAAATATAATAAATTATAGGGTTTCCCACACATAAATATGATTTCACCTGGTCATTCATGTGTTTGGAACATTGTTCCCGACTCCACATGAATGCATTAATATTTCTTGCCAGTATAAAATTGGCTTTTAGTATGCACATCATTTTTCAGTGGAGATCACCTGTGAGACATCAAGAGACTTCATTTGATTATAATATAAATGCAGCTCTGTCTGGAAGTTTCTGAATAACGAGTCTGTTTAGTTGCAAAACTTACAGCATGAAGAAGAAAGAACACTCCGAGCCACAATGTGGAAAAATAATTAAAAAGCACAAGGCATACGAATACAAGAAGATTTCCAAGTCATTAAAAAACCCTTAGAGTACAGATGAGTCAGTAATTAAGAAAGGGAAACAGTACGGAACAGCTGTAAATTTACCTAAAGCAGATTGTCCTCAAAACCTGACCATGCCAGAAGGAAACTAGTGACAGGGGCCACCAACAGACCAACTCTGAAGGAGTTACAAGCAGTATTAGCTGAGTAAACTGTGCATAAAGTACAATAACTCTTGTCCAGGTGCTTCACAAGTCACAGATTAACAAGAGAGTGGTAAGAGAAAGCCTCTGCCAGTGTCTATTTCATGCACAAAATGTGAATAAGCTACGAGAAGTAAACATGCCAACAATGTGGATGCACTTCACCGTGACCAAAAGGATGCTAAAGTAACAATTTGTTCAGCTAAAATGTAGATTTGAGGCTAGTTGCTGAAAAATAAAGACTGGTTTGAATTATCACCTGAGAGCACAACACCCCAAACAGAATACAGAGTGCAATTACCCAGTTATCAAAATTGAATTACCCCAAATTAGTTTTCCGTTTCCAGCTAAATAAAACCCTAATTTCAGCTTTGTTGTTGTTTTTGATAAAAAATCATTTTGGTGCATCACTTCTAAACATTCTCTTTGTTGTAAGCATGGTGTCAAGCCAAACACTGCACATCAGAACAGAAACATGCTGTCCCTACTGTGAATCACACCGGAGGCAGCTTCATGTTGTGAGGAGGATCCCTGCAGCAGATCTGGAAGCCTTGTGAAATCAACACTGCTGAACAACAGGGAAATCTAAGACACCAGTTTAGGAGAACATGTTTTCCAGCAAGACAATGACCCCGAGCACATCCAAATCCAAAGATATGCAAGAATGAATTAAATACAATGCGTTCCCCTGCTTTACTGCTTGAACTGCAGGAGTGCATCTGAAATACATTTCAGTTAAGAAAACGCTTAGTATTCATTAAGTGTAACAGTACGTGTTCTATCACATTTTTTCAAGCGTCCCTGCACCACCTCAGGCCCCATCTATTATTATAATATCTCTATTTTATATTAACTAACATTAATCCATTAATTAGTTCAGGCGGGGGCTTAACGCCCGTGCCCCTCCTTTACGCAAAACAAGCTAAATCTTTTTACTTCTATGACTTTTTAAGGATTAGATAGATGTGAACTCATGAAATCTTGTTAAATCCATAACGCGTGTGACAGCAACATCAGTCATGTAGGTCTACAGCAGGGTTTCACAAATGGGGATTTTGTGAAGAAACCACAGGGGTTCATGAGTTGATGAAAAGCTAATAATTAAATCAAAGGTAAAATTTAAATAAATAAATGGGACTGCTCAATTAATCAAAAAATAAAATAGAAGCCAGATTATACTTTAGCTCAGTGCTATTATCAAATCAAAGGCTCTGGTTTAATTAAAATAAGTGTAGTCTGTTAGAAAATTAAAGCTTGATTTGAAATGTAAAAAAATCCTGATGGTATGAATATTTGAAGTGAAGAATTTAAGACAAATATTGTTAGCCTGTAGTGTAAAATAAAATGGCTTTTATAATATAGTACTCTAATTTACAACAGTATTATATTTTTCTTCATTTTTATTATTAGAGATAAAACTACCACTACTAATAAAGTTGTTTGGTTTTAGCAGTAACTGTTCCTATATAAGTATATGGTCACCGTGGTTTGGTCACCGTGATTTTGCCAAGTAAGACATGTTTCTGGATCAACATCTTCTGATGATCCTGGATCAACACTATTGTCCAAAAATATAGACTTAAGCCAATCCCTACCCCTAACCCTAACCTTACCCTTTATTTATTCCTAAAATCAGAGGGAAATCATAGCTGATTAACAAGGGTGTGGAAGCACCTAACCCTGATCATAAGCCTAAAACAGATATTTGCTGAAAAGTTATATATTAATTCTGATTGGTTGATTGGAATGTTGTTCCAGGATCAACAAGGATGATGATCCAGGAGCATGTTGTACTTGCCAAGTAAGACATGTTCCTGGATCAACATCTATTGATGATCCGGGATCAACATTATTGTCCAAAAATACAGACTTAACCCAATTCCCTACCTCTAAACCTAACCCTAACCATTATTTATTCCTAAAATCAGTGGGAAATGATAGCTTACTGACAAGGGTGTAGAAGAACCTAACCCTGATTGTAAGCCTAAAACAGATATTTCCTGAAAAGTTATATTTCAATTCTGATTGGTTGATTGGAATGTTGTTCTAGGATCAACAAGGAAGTTGATCCAGGAACATGTTGTAATTGGTGAAATCACGCTCGCCATATGTATATACATGGGTGACATTAGGGGCGATATCCCTAATGTCAGCCCAGACCCGGTTGTACGGGGTTATAGACGGCACTAAATACCCTCAAACAAAAGGACAAGCAATTAAAGATCTGCAAAACATCCAGTGTATTTTTGTGGCATTGACCAATGTAACCAATCACAGACATATGTTGATTACTTCAACGCAATGGCCAATCAGAAATTTTTTTATTTTTCAGAATTCACTCCAACTGAAAGCACAGGAGATTTGCCTGCTCATGAATCATCTCATATGTGCAGACGTGATGTAAATAAGAGATTCATTGTGTAGTTTAGATAGCTTCATTGATTATATTGGAACATTGTGAGACTGCAATGAACTAAGATGAGTAATGCTTTTAGTGATAACAATGGGAGTGCACTCTGCGTGCTTTCTAGACCCATACAGAATTTGTTTGAAACTTTCGTTCTTTGTACACATACATGCTGCAACGTTTCAGGAATGACATCTGCGTATTTATGCTGGGATTATTCTTGAAATATCAGTGATTGACACTGTGATAACCAAAGCAATTGACGGGACAAAAATGCCTCAGTGATTTGGTCCTGGCCAAGCTTAGACAGACAGCGTGCATCCTGAGCGAGGTCTAGTTCACAGACTAAAAGCGTGCATGAACTTTATTGAGATCGGAGCATTTTAACCTGTAATTTCATTTCCAGTAATGGACAGTAGAAAGTTCAGAAATGAATGGGATGCAATTTATGACAGAATAGTCCCACAACTGATCGGTTTTTTTTTTATCCCTTACGTGTCTAACATTTAGTAACACCTATGTGTATATAGTTACTGCTAAACACACACAATCAAAATAAAACCTTTACTCAAAGAAATGACATCTTTTATCTGTTCACCTGCATATAATTTTGCCATGAACCATCATCAAAACAGGGGTGCCACTAGCATGTTTTGGCCCTATGAAAGAATGTACATAAGATCACACATAATGTAAAATTGTATTTCCAGTTTTGCAAGTGTCTAAAATGATTAAACGCATATGTACAAGTTTTTGGTGTTTGGTGATGAGTTTTTGGCTCAAGTTCTACATTTAAAGTCACACCAAGAGGTGTTCAGCTGGGATTAGGATGGTCTTTGCTTTCTGCAGACCAGTCAAGTTCTTTCACACTAACTGAATCAATTTTATTTATTGTTTTTTTACCTTGCCTTGTACACAGAGCCATTGTCGTGTTAGAATAGGGTCCTGTCCAACCTGGTATAAAATTAGAAGCAAACAATTCCCTAGAATATCATTATATGCTTAAACATTAAGATTTGTACTCGTGGAAATTACTAAAGTAGTCAAACCTGTTCATTAGTGTCACACTTACACTGTCGGACAAGGAGCATGATTAACAATCTTTTAATGTCTTGAAATACAAGGGTAAGCAAACACAGGTATGGACGAAGTAGACCCAACAGAGGAGAGATGTAAAGACAGGAACTTAAATACTAGAGATAGTTAGTAAGCACAGGTACATAGGATGAGACAATTATCATGGAACACGGAACACATGGGGAGGGAAAACACAACAAAATGAGTCCAGGGGCATGAAAATTAGAAGGGGGGGGGGGTGCCAATACTTTTGGCAATATAGTGTACAAGCCAACCTAGCTATTCGAAATCTTTGTCTGCAATTTAATAATACTGACCCATTAATTTTGCTATTGCTTTTGACCATTATATATCAGTAACATAATTAATTCAGAACCTTTTCACTATTCTGCTGATATGGAATGAGTTTGACTAATTAATCAGTTATATTTATAGAAAGGCTTCACTTGGGCAAACAAAAAAATCCTAAAATAATAAATAGGATACCCCATAGCAGCATTTCCAGCAGTATCCAACATATTAGCTTACTATTAGCTTAACAGCTGTTTTCCTTCTTTGCTAGCTACCTATGCACATACAGCATACAATGTTAAAAATGTTCTCCATTATGATCCTTAAATTAACCCAAAAACCTTTAGCTTCATACATTGTAGATAATTGTGACCATATCTGTGGAAACCCAGCTAAAGTTTTTTTTTTTTTTAAACAGTTGATGAGTAATTCACTCCTTGATTTGTTAATAAAAGCCTCCTTTGAGATCATTTTGACAGACATGTTTATTTTGTATTATTTTAAACATGTTAATTGCTAAGTTTAGTGTGATCTCACTCAGTAACTGTAGGCTGTGTAGGATGGGATGAAACCATGCAGTGAATGGGGGAGATAATCTTACTGGAAATGCAAAATGAGCCATAATTTTGTTTTATTTGTAACTCTTTGGTAGAAGCATTTATAATTTCTATTACATTACTACTTCTACTGTTACTATTAATAAAACAGATCTCTGGGGGCCCTAAAAGATGTGTGGGAACTTTGAATCATCCTAACTTTTAACGGCGTTCTTGCATCAGAAAACCATGAATACACATGTATGCATGTGTTGTTAAATATTAACTGCAAATCTTAGAGGGTAAACATCTTACATTTATGGGGTTCGGCTGACAAAAAATATTTTGGAACTCTTGGTCTGCAAGTATCATGGTGCAGTATAAAAGCAGCTGTTTTGTGACTGTGTGTGTGACCTGGGTCAAGATCCCCCATCACCATGTGTGTGTTCTGTTCGCTGGGGTTCCTGGGTTCAGTTGAGCACTGGTAGAGGAAAGAACGCAGTGACCTGTGGTGTTCTTATCTCAAGCTGAGCCCTCCGTTAAGTGTGTGTGTTTCAAGAGGAGTCCTCTGTTAATCTACTGCGAGACTTTGATTGTGAGTGAGTGTAGCCTGCTGTGAATCACAGATGTGACTTTGCATGCATTGCCCTCTCGTTCTCTCTCTCTAGCATGCACACACACACACAAACACAGAGAGAGAGAGAGAGAGAGAGACAGACAGACAGATGTGTTTTGTCTGACCCATCAGTGATTATGTAAATAATCATGTGCACAGACTAGAGACCAGTGCTTAGCTGAATCCACCTACCTGAACCTTTCTTTTCTTTACTAGGATCTTCAAATGCACACGTACTTCCATTCAGTCTTGTGGTTTCATAAAGTGCTGCATGTTGTTGTATGGCTATTCTTATGGGGTTTTGAAATTGATTAACATCCTGTTTTACTTTTTTACTTGATCTCTTTATATCTTTCTGTGATTGCATTAGCAAGTCTATCATCCGTGCCAGACCCTCATATTGTTCCAAACCTGTATGCATTTCTTTTTTCTGCTGAAAAGGATATTTTGAGGAATGCTGATATCCAAGCAAGTCAACAGGAACCCAAACTGTTTATTAAAGAAAGAAATCCTGTGTTTTTTTTATTTTATTTTATTTCAGTTCTGGCTGTTAATTATTTAACATTGTCGTTACAAATATATCTTACAAATAAATATATATTTATGTCACAGATGTAAAAACCATTAAATTACTTAAATTTCTATTTCTTCGTATCCTGACTGCCTTTGTGATTCTGCATGCATGATAAAGTGCTGTGTAAACTGGGTGTGTACTTAGATTGACTGTGTACAAGTATGTGATTATCTATTAATGAACAAGTTTGTGTGCACGTCAGCATCCAAATACGTATGTGTACAGTATGTCCATGCATCATTACCAGTGCAGTACCCAGGTCAGCGTGTATAGCCTGCAGAATTGCAGCTGTCTTTGAAGAATAACAAGAGCTTTCTTTCTTAATTAGCCCAATTGGTCCAGATGAACCCTTCTACTGAACTCCCTAATGAATGATTTGAGTCTTCTGACATACTCTGTCCAATTTTCAATTACTTCTCTAGTATTTTATATTTCTCTCATGTTTTAAATGCTTTTTTGATAGAAAACCCTTGGCTCTCTTTGTTCATATAACAGAAAACAAGATTCTTAGTTCTTGTTTGATGTTTAGTGTAAACTACTTTTTATGTATGAATCAGCATAAAGTCTAGTCCACTTTCAGATTTTTTTGACCGTTGAGACAGAATCTTTAGACATGTAAAGTTTTTTTTTTAAATTCAGATTAAGAATGGGTTTATCTTAAATAGTAGCAATGACCCCCATATCTTGTAAACACAACAGCTTTTGCAAGACCGACAGAGTGCTTACAGTATCACTTTTGTCTCCATCAGACAGTCAGAAATAGCACACAAAGATGGTAATCTTAGAAATTAGATTTCAGAACAAAAAAGATGTGCGGAACAAAAAAGATATGAAAAAAGAAATGTTTCTGTTCAGTAAATGTTAACTTTACTTTAAATACACACATACCCCAATACATACATTTTGTGCGCCCCCAGACCCAATTTTAAAAACTCCTCAATTATTTCAGTCCATATGTTAGAGCCAAAACTCTAATTTACTCCAACAAAAAAGTGTATCCAAATTACCTCCTTCACTAATGCCTGAATTTGTGCTGTTTGTAAAGTGATTTGTCTTCACTTTTTCTGTTGTCTTTGTTGGACACATCCATTTCCTGGCCCCTCTGGAGTATTAATGCAGACAGGAGAGACTCTTTCCTTCTAAGTGGTTTGTTGTTCTAAGTGATTTGATTTGTTGTTCCATTACTTTTCCCCACAATGTGTGTCTACAAAACCTTTGTCTTGTTTCTCTCTCTCACGTCTATTTATCTCTTCCTTTGTCACCAAACACTTCCTTTTATCCTCTTGGACATCTTTCCATCCTGCACTCTCTTAATCTTTAACCTTCCTGTCATCCATCCATCCATCCATCCAGTCTCAATATTATATTTCACTTGTGAGTCAGGTTGGGCTTGTGGTATCTCTAGGCTGACAGGTGTAATTTCCAGAGTATTGCTGGGAAGGAGAGCCCCCAGAGAGACACACGTACAGAGAATTCCTCTGTCCATCACCCTCACTTTAACAGAAATTTCCATTCCTTCATTTGGCTTCCAAAGATTTCTGATGTGTCGATTTCAAATTTAGACTGGTGTGCAACAGAATGTAACAATAGTGAATACAACAGTGACCCCCCCCCCCCCCCCCCCCCCCCCCCGCCTCGGGTAAAACTGTTCTTTGAAATGGAAATCTGCAATTCATTGATACAGGAAGAGCAAACACATGAACATGGTCAAAAAGAAAAAATCCCAATTCCACAAGAATACAAATGCACACAAGTGAAAGAAATAAATTACCTTTAAACAGTCACTTGTTGAAATAGTTATGGTTTAGTCTATTACTGTCACTAGTGATCGAGATTTGAAGAAACTCCTCAACATACACTCTTTTAAAAGAAGGCTCTCAAGGGGGATTTTCACAGTGATGCAATAGAAGTACCATTTTTGGTTCCCCAAAGAACCTTTCAGCGAACAGTTGTATGAGAAACATAAAAAAAAAAATCCGTGGTCCTTCATAGAACCATAGATTCCAATAACAAACCTTTATTTTTAAATGTAAATGTAACTCATCCTGCACCTTTTGTGATTTCAACATAAATGAAACCTTACAGTAGGAGCAGGCCAATAAACTAGAAGGGGTCATATGACGAGATTTAAAATTTTCCTTTCTCTTTGGAGCATAAAAAAGATCTGTAAAGTTGCTAAGACTAAAGTCTCACATCCAAATAGATATTCTTATAAAAGTTAAGAGTCAACCACTCCTACCTAAAACAGTTCATTCTAACATGCCACTACGTCTACGTCACAATGTGAAAAGATTTGCATAACGCCACCCAAATGTTCACACAAAGAAAGTGTTCACACATTCTCGCTGTTGCCGCTGCTTCCTTTGTTGTGGAGATGCTATGTCATTGTGAAAGCGAAGCTACTTTCTTTGAGTGAAGTGACATTCAGCCAAGTATGGTGACCCATACTCAGAATTTGTGCTCTGCATTTAACCCATCCGAAATGCACACACACAGAGCAGTGAACACACACACACACTGTGAGCACACACCCGGAGCAGTGGGCAGCCATTTATGCTGCGGCGCCCGGGGAGCAGTTGGGGGTTCGATGCCTTGCTCAAGAGCACCTAAGTCGTGGTATTGAAGGTGGAGAGAGAACTGTACATGCACTCCCCCCACCCACAATTCCTGCCGGCCCGGGACTCGAACTCACAACCTTTTGATTGGGAGTCCGACTCTCTAACCATTAGGCCACGACTCCCCCCTTCTGAAAAAGGGAAACAACTAGAAATCAGTGGTTAAGTTGTATTTATAACACTGTTCCAGAACAGTTCAACCCAAAAATTTAGATGTGTGCAGCGCATTTTATGGAGGACAAGCACTGTTTCCTGATCCAGAAGCCTACAATGCTGGTGTCTGTTTCTATAAAGTAGGGCAATTCCAACTTTGCAAGGACAATCTGGTGCTACTGACTTAAAGTCTGTAAGTAAGTTTTCATATTTAAAGAATTTTTCATCAGGCGTGTGATAAAACCAGATGAAAATTCAGTATCTGGGGATCAGAATATTATAAGGACTCAAGGATGAATTCTTTTGACTTCTACTATCAAGGAAGCACCTAGCAACCATCCAGAACACCCTAGCAACCACAAAGCAAAACCCTTGGAATTATCTACAATATCTTAGCATCAGGGTGGGAAACATTTTCATTCACAAATCTACAGTAGTTATTATTATCTCTGTCATTACTATCACCACCAACAACATTTTAGTCATCTCTCTTTCTCACTGTCCTCTAATATGAAACACTTTTCTCTTACAACTTTCTTTCATGTGTAATCAAACACTCTCTGCTCTCCTCCTCTTCACTTCTTCCTTGACTCTGTCTATTAAGAACAATTTCTTCAGCCAGACAAATATCTCAGTTAATAATCCTTCCTCTTCCTCAATCTCTCAAGGTGAAGAGCACCACTTCTCATCCATCAACTGCAATCCTGAACTTTGCAATCAGCCTCAGATCATGAGTGTGAGTGTGTGGCTCCAGTTTTCCTTATAGTGTGGGCACCACCAATGATATCTTTAAGAAAAATGGCTTAAAAATGACAAAATATTGACTCAGAAAAAAACTTTTAAATAATAAAAAAGCTTCTGAGGATTCTATTGAATGATATGTAAAATAAAATAACACACTATAAAATCAAAAGAGTTGATGGAATGCCAGAAAATCATATTTTTGAGATGCATGCACATGTTGGAATGCCTTTAAGAACATGTGTCTTTGTGCATTAGTGCATTTGTTCATGTGTGTGTGGTTTCATGTCCTTCACATCTACAGTCTCAGTAGTCACAGCACACTGCTGTAATTACCAGGTGTCCGAGACTCAACTATAGCTCAATACTGTTTTCCTCCAGAACGTACATAAGCCTACACAGACACACACACATTCACATTAACTAAACCCACACCGTAGCTCAATACCAAAGCATATACACCATCAGAGTCAGTCATATTTGCAAGATAACACTCTATCACACAAATCACACACACACACACACACACACACACACACACACACACACACACACACATCTAATAAAAAAAAATCAAATAGACAGCAAGGCTTTAACAATCACAGAGTGCATGGTAAAGAAAATCAGCAGCCAGGGGCCCAGCTGTGTGAGATAGGACCCAATATCGATCCGTGCTATCACATCCTTTCAGCAAGTAAGCTAGAGACAAAAAATCAAATAAAAAACCAACCTTGGTTAAGAACGTACTCCACCACCTAAATATGAAAGTATCAGCAGGTTCATGCCAATGTATAAATGATCTCAATTTAACCAATGACACCTCGGAAGATTTTAATTTACATATTTTTTTTTTTTGTCACAGCTGGTTAGAGACAGGCCTGTGAAGACTAAATCATGCAATACCCCTGATTCTCTACTGTCGGTGTTTAGAAGGATGATGAGAAAGTTGGATGGCATTTCTGAGGTGATTTAAACATACTGGTATTTTTAGTGTAATTTGCAGAGTAATTTCTGCACAACTAGCCAGGGCCATTTCTAGCCATTTCGACACCCTAGGCGAAATCCCCATTAGCGCCCACCACCCCATCCCACTCCTACACAAGATCATTTAAGATCACATACAAAATAACAAAACTGATTAGGTAATCACTCAAATATTAAATAACAACATTGATACATTTGCAAATTATATTTCTTGTCACATTCAAACTGGTTGTTATTGTAATGACACTTATTTGTGGAGATTCAGCGCATTGTGAGTTGAACAAATTTGAATGCATTATTTGTAAACTGACTGTTACGATTTTTTTTTTTTGCACAATTTGATACCTGTAATACCATTATAGGCAATGGATGTACAGCTCTATGTAACAATCCCTAGTTGCTAAGAAATTGTCATCACATTTTGGATTTGGATACATGTTTAGATATTATCAGTGGCTGCTTTTTGTCTTTATCTATTTTTTGTTCAATTGTTATTGTCAGTTATTGCATTATTATTTCAGACAAACCTATAAAACCCTTTGTTACCTCAAACTACACATAAAAGCCAGACGATTTGCACCACAAATTAAAAATATTTTCAGACAAGCTATCTGAACACACCCCTAACCTTCCATTGGTTGAGAAAGAGAGAGTCCCACCCTAAAGTCAAAGCTATTGGTTGAGTTAATGTTGCTAAGCTAGGCTGGTTGGGTGTTTGGATAAACAGATCAATGGTTTGAAAGCACCACAGAGTGGTTGTTATGTAGTTTGCTAAACTACTGACTATAAAAAATGTTGTTTTTCATTTGCATATTCGAATGCGATTTTCATGCGCATCTCATCAGTAAAGGCGCTCCTGTAATTTAGTAGTGTATCTCCAGCACGTGCGTTCAGATCAGTGTTGCCAGGTTTTCACAACAAATCCTGCCCAGTTGCTTCTCAAAACTAGTCCACAACTAGCCCAATCGCGTTTCCAGGAGGTTCCCCAATACAAATTGCTTCTCGGGGTTAAAATATACGTTTTTTGGCAGGGTTCCATCCATCCATCCATCTTCTTCCGCTTATCCGGGCCCGGGTCGTGGGGGCAGCAGTCTAAGCAGAGAACCCCAGACTTCCCTCTCCCTAGACACTTCCTCCAGCTCTTCTGGGGGGACACCGAGGCGTTCCCAGGCCAGCCGGGAGACATAGTCTCTCCAGTGTGTCCTAGGTCTTCCCCGGGGTCTCCTCCCAGTGGGACGCGCCCGGAACACCTTCCCGGGAAGGCGTCCAGGAGGCATCCGGAACAGGTGCCCGAGCCACCTCAGCTGACCCCTCTCGATTTGGAGGAGCAGCGGCTCTACTCTGAGCTCCTCCCGGGTGACTGAGCTTCTCACCCTATCTCTAAGGGATCGCCCAGCCACCCTGCGGAGAAAGCTCATTTCGGCCGCCTGTATCCGGGATCTTGTCCTTTCGGTCATGACCCAAAGCTCATGACCATAGGTGAGAGTAGGAACGTAGATTGATCTTTCTTCACCACGACAGACCGGTACATCGACTGCATTACTGCAGAAGCTGCACAGATCCGTCTGTCAATCTCCCGTTTCATCCTTCCCTCACTCGTGAACAAGACCCTAAGATACTTAAACTCCTCCACTTGAGGCAGCTGCGTTTTTTGGCAGGGTTGCCTTGGTAAAATTCGCATTTTAGGGGCTAAATATCACGTTATTGGTATTGGGGTTGCTTCAAACCGCGGACATGAAAAACAACCACAAACTTGGCAACACTGGTTCAGGAGGAGCGGCATTTACTACACAGAGCTATAGTCTACCGACAACTAACACAAAACCGCTTTCAAAATCGACAAAAAATGTCCTCCGATTTTAAAATCGATTTTGTGTAGATTGTCAGTGAATTACGGCTTTGTGTAGTAAATGCCAACCAGTGTTGCCAAGTCTGCGGTTGTTTTTCATGTCCGCGGGCCGAAGCGACAATACCAATTAACGTGATATTTAGACCCTAAAATGCGAATTTTACCAAGGCAACCCTGCCAAAAAACGTGTTTTTTACCCCGGGAAGCAATTTTTTTATCGGGGAACCTCCTGGAAACGCGATTGGGCTATTTGTGGACTAGTTTTGAGAAGCAACTGGGCAGGTTTTGTTGTGAAAACCTGGCAACCCTGATCTGAACGCACGTGCTTGAGATATATTTCTAATTACAGAAGTGTCTTTACTGATGAGATGCGCATGAAAATCGCATTCGATTTTTTGCACAGCCCTAATAGTAAAGACTAATGAAGTCAAAGGTAGCCAAAAGTGATTCTCTCTTATGACATATCATCCTTTAATTTATGTTCACAAGGTTCAAAATTAAGACTTTTGCTAACCAAATGCAAGTGAAATGGGCTTTAGTGAGTAAATGAATGTAAATGTAGTTCCTATATTACAAATCTGCATTTCTCTATACTCTGCCATTTTGAATGAGTGTCCCCCATACGGAGCACTCTGCAGTGCATTCTGCAATAAAAGATACTATCATCAAAACTTATCCATCAGCTGAAAATATATTATCTGACATTTGGTTCAGATGTCAGAAATTTATTTTATGGTTTCTGGCACTGAGCCTATGAAATATTACTAACAAAATCTAGACAAGGCTTGTTGCTAACAGGTGTGGATTTAAAGAAACTGGTTTGAATATGGTGCTGCAGGCGACACAGATGTCTGCATTGTTTGACGCAAATATGCATGGCAAAACAGCTTGATAATTATTTTGGCACTAGGAGAAATGTATCTTAATTATGCATTATAAAATACGGTTTTATATTTATCAAAAGAAAATTTTAGTGGCCGCTAAATTCTCTCAATTCCCTCTCCATTGGTAGGTGGCTGGTTAAAGTAATATGCACGTTTTCAAGAACAAATCATTAACAGAACAGGACTGTAAGAATTCTAACGGGAGTTGAATAGCAGTTCCCAGCATAATCTATCCGCACAGCAGCCTGGGACTAAACCTCCAAACCTTTGGACTGATAGTGTAATCGCTAAAATCTGTTGCCCCTTTACCGTTCTACAATACTGATCAACATCTGCTTTCAACAGGGCCAGTCTATTTGAGGTTCTGAAGAAGACAGACAGCATGTGATGAAAGCAATTTGGAAATAATTTTGATCACTCTTGCGACTTCTGCAGGGATGAAAATATCTGTAATTTCAAACAGTGTTGTGCTCTGTTTAATAATGTCATGTGTATTTCAATGCTTTTCATCTGATAATAATAACAACTCTTTTCCAAAACCTAGTGAGTTGCCATCTAAGGAAACATCCTAACCTTAATGGAACCACAACATCCTAATGGGTGTAAGAAAAACATAGCACATAGAAATACTGTGTAAATTGTGTGCTTAAAAGGATAGTCCACCCAAAAATTTAAATTTAGTCATTAATTACTCAACATCATGTATTTCCAAGAAATTCAAATATTTTTGATGAAATCCAAGACAATAATGTAAAAAAAATATATATATAACAATAATAATAATAAATTATTTGCACACAATTGATAATTTGTGTTCCAAAAATGAACTGTGTTTAATTTTTAGTTATGAGTTATGGTTATGAGTTTGGCATTGTCAGGGTTCTGCCCTGGCAGCTGTGTCTATTTTGTCTTTGTTTTGTGTTTCTCTGTTTTCCCTGTGTATGACCACATGGCTTTGTCTCTGTTCATGTTGGCCATGTGCTCCTTTCGTCCTGCCACCTTGTTTCCCATTACCACGCCCCCTTGTTTAGTCCTTGTTTGGTGCTCATTAATTGATTGTTCTCACCTTGTGTTCGTGTGCTTTCCTTCCTATTTATTGTGATCATTTCCCTCATGTGGTTGCTGGTTCGTTTTGTACGTGAGTTAATGTTTGCTTAGCTTGCTAGCTGATCTATACTATAGAGTTTTTCCTTGTCTGTTAAAGTCTGGTATTTATTAGTTTAAGTTTATCTTGTCATTGTTTATTCTAGTCTAGTTTAAGTGTTTCTTTTTGTTTGGATCTCATTTTTATTTTCTCATGAGTTTGAATTGTTGTTTAAAGTATTTATTTTCCCCTTTGAGTTATTTTCTTGGTTAGTTTTTCCAGTTATTTCTAGAACTTTATTTGGTATTTGTTTCTTTACCTTTTTAGTTCACTTTAGTTAGTTAGCTTTGGTTATTTCTCTAGTTCCCCTTTTATCTTGTTTCTAGGTCATAGCATTCTTGTCTGACTTTTTGCCCTTGTTTATTATTATTATTATTATTATTATTATTATTATTATTGTTCTCTTGTTATCTTAAGTCTGGTCTAGTGTTTTGTGAGTTCTGTCTGTTCCTGTCTTGCCTGCTGCTTTCTCCCTGGCCACTGGGTCTCCCCGCCTGGAGGTCTGACGTGTGTGGCTCCACCTCCTTCACCTCCATTGTCAATAAAACGTCCCTTGTTCATTCTGCATCTGGGTCCTCTCCCTCAGTAACCGTGACAGGCATGACATGAGGCTAAGTATAATGACAGAATTTAAAATTTTGCATGAACTATCCCTTTAAATATATTAAATCTTTAGTGATGAATGCTATATATTTAAACTTTAAAAATTATTACCGAACTACATTTTACAAGAAAATACTTTTTTTAGACTTTATCATGAATATTTAATCGGTGTATTCTTTTCTAGTTTCTTTCTAATAATTTGTGAAATTTACTAGCAATTTCTGAGTGAAAATAGTTTTTTCCCAGCTGAACTCCAAATGCAATGCATTCTGGGATTGCCCTATCCATGAAGACTACCTGCACTACTGCTGTAGTTGGCCAAAAGATGTTATCTTAGAAAACTTCATCACCTTGCTGTCATATTTACTGTTGTTCGGGTGAAATATCGCTGATAAGAATCCAAGCAATCAGGAATCTGCGTGAGGATTTCCAATTGGGTTCAATTCAACCAACAGACAGCTGCTTGGTATAAAAGTGACTTGTGCTTCACACATCGCTACACATTTGACAACTGACAGTTGACCTTTTCTGCCTGCAAAATGTCAACAAAATTTCACTAATGTGACTGCACTTTTATAACGCTTTCTGGGTACACAGCTCTCATTTTTCATGAGAAATAGTACCGTATGTCCATCTATTACTCTGTTAGGCCTAATACACTGACCTACACCTGCTCTGTCAAGCAAATGCAGTGCGAACATCTGTCGTCTCTCACTGCAGTCAGCATTGACTTCCGGTTGTCAGGGTCATGTACTGTAATGACAGAGGGCCCCAACGGGTGCTTACACTCACTGAGCTCCAGTTACACAATGCTGTTGTGTGCTAGAGAGAACAGTTAACTCCCTGAGTCCCTGCAATGAATTATTCAAACTGGTGGTTTGCGTACGAATGCCAGGAAAAGTGAATACTGGCACCAGCCGTCCTCAGGCATAAAGCACCCCAGAGCCCACAATATGCCCAGGATCCTTGACAGCTCCCTCTCTCTCCCTCTGAGGGTACTGTATGCAGCCCAACTTTAAATACTTCTGCTCTCTGTAGTAGGGTGAAAAGCAGGGTAAGTAGAAACAGAGTCTGTTGTGGTAAAGAAAGCTACAGATAACCATTTACAGTACATCTATCATTCGTCTTGAATGATTCAATCACATGTGAACAACATATGATGAAACTGTGTTTGTAGTTTTAGCATTTTAAGAGTCAGTCTTTATGCACAAACAAGCATTTTAAACGGCAAGCTGCAAGAAAACAAAGAAACAAAAAAAACCCTGAATAAAACTATTTGGAAATGTTCATACATGTAAAAGACTTCATGAAACACTTCACATCAACGGAAATGCATCTACCCTCTACTATTTTATAAATAAAGGCCAAAAATATTCCAAAAAATTTAATTATTTTGCACAACTGTTCAAATTTTTGGGTCCATAAAAAAAACATTGAAACATATGTTGCACAAGACCACTATTTAAAATAAGTGCCAAATGTGTGTGTGTGTGTGTGTGTATATATATTGTCATGCCGCTTGAAAATGTGTTTGTTTCAGCAGTTCAGTGTGGTTTGTTTATCTTGTAACCATAGTAACTTAGTACTAGTGCATGTGGGGAAATAGGAAGTAAAATTGCCATGCGGTAATCAGCTACAGGCATGTGTGAGCTCTATCAGTCGTTCTGAGTCGATCGCTTTTCCTTTTTCCTTTTTGCTAAGGCAACGTCTGTAAGTATTTCTCATCGTGTAATATTTGGTTACTGCTTACTTTTAAGTTAGTAAGATTATTGAGACGGTTAAATTAGTTTGTTTATTGCTGCTGGTTGTTTCTACTAGCTTGATTGTGTTTATCATATAGGCTACACTGCTATGTTAGTTAAGTGGTGCTACTTACACTGTTATTGTGTATTTGAGTTTGATTAATAATATAGACATCTCATTGTACTGTATTGCAGTTTCACAAAATTCCCAGTAAACTTCATGGAAATGAATCAACTGTGTCCTGGAGTTTCTTGGGAGTGTTTAAGCTGAATGGAACATAGCCCATGACAGTGAAAAGACGGCATCACAGCTAATGAGGGACACAAGGATTGCCATCCTACAGAGCAACTCAATACCAAGAGATAAGCGGCTAACGCTACAGCTCCCTGTCAGCTACATACTAGCTTCCTTCTCCTGATATTGAAAACTCGGTGAGTCACAATGTCACAACGTAACAACAATAAAAAAGGAAATGGAGATAACCAGACTGAGACTGTGCGCTCAAGAAGCAGTCGCTCATCTGGTACATCGTCCAGCTCGAAGATGAGCATGGCCGTCACCATGGCAAAGGCAAAGGCCGAAGCAGCGCAAGCTAGAGCGGTACATGCGCTAAAGGAAATTGAACTTAAAGTGGAGCAGGCACGAGTTCAAGCTAATCTTGATGCATTAAATGACGAAAAAGAAAAGGATGCTGCCATTGCAGAGGCAAATGCTCTCGTGGCTGGTTTACAAGATATGGGCTTTGAAGTATGCAGTAAGGCTAACAGCCCAGTCCCCCAATCGGTCAAAGACCAGCTCGTCGCCGCCTATGTGTCGACACAAGCCAGCCTATGCAGCAGGGGTCTATCCGTCAGAAGAGGGAGTGATTATGCTTCGCCAACGCTTCATCCTCCACACCAACCAATCAATGTTATCCCTTCAACACACCACCCACTCAATGCAAGTCAAACCCAAGCTGCTGCTTCCGCTGACATTATGCCACACCAAGTTCCTCAGACCAGTGGGGCACTGCCACAACAAAGCTTCAAGCAGCCTCTCAACTCCTCTCCAGCTCCTCAGCTTGGTGGGAATCTTCCGCAACAGAACATCAAGAAAGATTCCTCATCTCCTGCACACCTGCCTGCTCACAGGACGCCTTATGGAGGTAGCTATGGCCATTCTACGTCCACTGGAGACCTCATCAAATACCTTGCTCGCAGCCGCCTGGTGACTTCAGGCATCACCACATATGATGACCAGCCAATGAACTATTGGGCCTGGAAAACATCGTTCCTGAATGCTATCGCCGATCTAGACTTGTCTGCTGCAGGAGAACTCGACCTCCTCACCAAGTATCTGGGAAAAGAGTCAGCAGAGCAAGTAAGAAGGATAAAAACAGTCAACATTAAGGATCCAGCGATTGGACTGAACATGGCATGGGGGCGCCTCGACGAAATATATGGCTCGCCAGAGGCCGTCGAGCAGGCTCTGTTCAACAAACTAGAAAACTTTCCAAAAGTCACAACAAAGGATCCACAGAGACTCAGGGATCTAGCCGCCCTGTTGTCAGAGCTACAAGCTGCCAAGGAAGATGGCTACCTTGCAGGCTTGTCATACTTGGATACCTCCAGAGGAATTAAGCCTATCATTGAGAAACTCCCATACAACATGCAAGAAAAGTGGCTTTACTTTGGTACCAGATACAAACAGGAACATTTCGTTAGCTTCCCACCCTTCTCCGTGTTTGTAAACTTCATCGCCATGGAGGCAAGGGCTCGCACCGATCCAAGCTTTAACCTCTTCACGCAAGCTCCAGCAGAGAGAAAGAGTAAATGGGAGAGGCCCATAAAGACATCGGTTTATGTTCACAAGACGCAGGTCGCAGGAACTGCTAAGGCCGAGTGCAGAGAAAGTATGGAACGAATTGATCCAAATAAATACTGCCCTTTGCATAAAAAGCCCCACCCTCTGAGGAAATGCAGAGGCTTCCGTGAGAAGAGCATAAACGATCGCAAACAGCTTTTGAAAGAGCATTACATCTGCTTTCGCTGTTGCTCCTCCACAGAGCATCTTGCAAAGAACTGCACTGCTGAGTTAAAATGTACAGAGTGTGAGAGCACTGCTCATGTGACAGCGCTCCACCCCTGCCCACCTACCTGGAAATCTAAGTCGTCCCCTTCCACTTCAGAGGACGGCGGCGAGGAGGACAGAGCAGACATCCAGGAGGTCAAGTCGACGTGCACTCAAGTATGTGGTGAAGGATTGAGTGCCAAGATCTGTCTGTCTCGTCAGCATGTTCCCAAATGGATGCAGGGAGGAGTCCAAGAGAATGTACGCCATACTGGTCGAGCAGAGCAATCGCTCCCTGGCGCGGTCGGAGTTCTTCGAGGTTTTTAAGATCTCCGGAAGCTCCTACTCATATACTCTCAAGACCTGTGCGGGGCGTTCAGAGACAGCGGGGAGGAGAGCCAGCGGATACACTGTGGAGCCGGTGGACAAGAAATTGAGCATTCCTCTGCCTACACTCCTCGAGTGCAACCAAATCCCTAACGTTCGCTCCGAGATTCCTACGCCGGAAGCAGCCTACCATCATGCCCACCTGAAGCGCATCGCCGACAAGATTTCGCCTCTGGATCCAGACGCCAAAATACTCCTCTTACTGGGTAGAGACATCTTACAGGCACACAAGGTCCGAGAACAGATAAGTGGCCCAGGAGATGCACCGTTTGCTCAAAGGCTTGACCTAGGATGGGTTGTCGTCGGCGATGTGTGTCTTGGAGGTGCCCACAGACCACTTGAAAGGAGGAGTTACAAACAGCCATCTTAGAGAACGGTCGTACGAGTTATCTTCAGCCATGCAACAACCAGATCAGAGTGAAAGAGGTATTTGGTCAAGTGCCTAAAACTCAGCATCATCCTGCACCTACCTCCACCTGTGGCTTAATGATGCTCAGTGGAGACTGCCTGGGGCAGACTGTCTTCGCTCGTACTCCCGACGACCACAGACTCGCTCCATCCATGGAGGATCTAGAGTTTCTGAAGATAATGGAAGCTGAGTGCTATCAGGACCGTCTTGTCTCACTCCGGCGCTCATTGGAAAAACGACCACAGATGAAAGCCGATTTCCTAGAGTTTATGGAGAGGATGCTTAAGAAGGCACATGCAGAAGTTGCCCCGCCAGTGCAGCCTGGACAAGAGTGCTGGTACCTGCCCCTGTTCAGTGTGTACCATCCTAGGAAGCCAGATAAAATCCGTGTGGTTTTCGACAGCAGCGCGTCATGTGAAGGAGTGTCACTCAACGATGTTTTGCTCACTGGGCCCGACCTTAATAATAGCCTTCTAGGTGTTCTTATGAGGTTCAGGAAGGAACAGGTGGCGATCACCGCCGACATTGAGCACATGTTCCACTGCTTTGTCGTTAAGGAGGACCACCGCGATTTTCTCCGCTTCCTGTGGTATAGAAACAACGACCCTACCTCCGACATAGTGGACTATAGAATGCGAGTTCACCTCTTTGGGAACAGTCCCTCGCCTGCCGTTGCAGTGTATGGTCTGCGACGGGCAGCTAAGGAAGCAGAAGCCGACTATGGCAGTGATGCAAGAAGATTCATCGACCGCGAGTTCTACGTTGACGACGCTTTAAAGTCCTTCGGCACAGAGGAAGAGGCCATCAGCGTCCTCGGGCGAGCACAGAAGATGCTTGCAGCTTCTAACCTCAGGCTGCACAAAATTGCTTCAAATCGACTGGCAGTCATCGAAGCATTTCCAACCGAAGGTCGCACCAAGGACGTCAACAACCTAGATCTCTTTGTTGATGATCTGCCCATTCAACGTAGCCTTGGATTGTTCTGGAACATGCGCACAGACACCTTCATGTTTCAAATCAAAGATGATCAGAAGCCATTCACTCGCAGGGGGGTACTCTCAACCGTGAACAGCCTCGGGAAGGCAAAGTTGGCCCCCCAACCTGGTTTAACTATCCCTAGACTTGAGCTCTGTGCGGCTGTACTCGCCATTGAGATCGCCGAGATGGTAGTCACAGAGATGGACACAACATTCGACAACATCACCTACTACACAGATAGCAAGGTTGTATTAGGGTACATCCAGAACCAAACAAGGAGATTTTATGTCTATGTACACAACAGGATCCAACGAATCCATCAATCACCTTGTTCTGGTCAGTGGAAGTACGTCCCAACGTACCTCAACCCAGCTGACATTGGGTCAAGAACTGTGACACCAGCTTTGCTTAGCAGCACAACTTGGCTCAAAGGACCAGCCTTTCTCCATGATGCATCTTCGTATTCACCTGAGCTTCCAGAGACTTATAACCTTATTGACCCTGACACTGACTCTGAAGTGCGTCCTCAGGTGGTGACAAGTCTCACACATGTTACCAGAGATGTGGTGCACCCACAACGCTTTGAACGCTTCTCCAAGTTCAGCACTCTCCTCACGGCCATAGCGCACCTCATCCACGTGGCTCGTTCCTTTGCCCACTCCACCCAGAATGAATGTCAGGGCTGGCACATCTGTCGCTCTACAGAGGAAGAGTTGCTAAGGGCCAAAGTGTGCATTGTGAAGAGTGTGCAGAATGAGTGCTATGCAGAGGAACTTAAGTGTATCAACTCAGGATCCAACATCCCATCTTCCAGCAGCCTGTGGAAATTGCACCCCATCATGGACCACGATCAACTTCTTAGAGTGGGAGGTCGGATTGGAAAGTCAGATCTGAGCACAGACGAGGCTCATCCCATCATCATTCCTGGCCGACATCATATCGCAACCCTGCTTGTGTCTCACTATCATGAAGCAGTGAAACACCAAGGAAGACATCTGACCGAAGGTGCCATTCGAGCGGCAGGGTTCTGGCTGGTAGGAGCTAAACGCTGCATCAGCAGTCTGCTTCACAGATGTGTCACTTGTAGAAGGCTGAGGGGGAAGACTGAACATCAGCAGATGGCAGCTCTGCCGGCAGAACGGTTACAAGTAGCACCTCCTTTCACCTACGTAGGTGTCGACGTCTTTGGACCATGGGACATTGTCTCGCGCCGCACAAGAGGAGGAGTCTCCAACTCTAAACGATGGGCTGTGATGTTCTCATGCATGTGCTCAAGGGCAGTTCACATCGAGGTAATTGAAGCAATGAGTACCAGCAGCTTTATCAATGCCTTGAGAAGGTTCTTTGCAGTCAGGGGCCCTGCAAAGCAGATTCGCTCTGACTGCGGAACTAACTTCGTCGGCGCCTCTCGTGAGCTGGAGATGGACAAGACTAATCCAGGCTTCAACAGTGTGGAAGAGTACCTGGACACACAGAGCTGCACCTGGGTATTCAACCCGCCCCACGCGTCCCATATGGGTGGCGCCTGGGAACGCATGATTGGCATTGCCCGCCGTATTTTGGACTGCATGCTGCTTGAGCAGAGGAGGTCTCACCTTACACATGAAGTTCTGACCACACTTATGGCTGAGGTAGCTGCAATCATGAATGCTAGACCGCTCATCCCAGTATCATCGGATCCGGAATCGCCTGTCATCCTCACCCCAGCAATGCTCCTGACTCTCAAGACAGGATCTGCTCCTCCTCCTCCGTCAGGAAGCTTTGAGGAAGCGCATCTCATCAGAGAGGAATGGAAGCGGGTTCAGGGCCTAGCAGACATGTTTTGGAACAGGTGGAAACATGAATACCTCAAAACATTGCAGCTTCGGCACAAATGGCAAGGAAAAAGGCAGAACCTCCAGGAAGGAGACATAGTTCTCTTGAAAGACAATCAGGCAAAGAGAAATCAATGGCCTACGGGCATCATCACAAAAACCTTTCCAGGAGAAGATGGACTGGTCCGGAAGGTTCAAGTGGAAGTCGTCAAGGATGGAACCAGAAAGGTTTTTTCTCGGCCCATTAAAGAAGTGGTTCTGCTTCTCTCTCCAAAGACTGATTCTGTTAATTAATGTGGGCTCTTTAAAGACCCCAAGCGGGGAGTGTCATGCCGCTTGAAAATGTGTTTGTTTCAGCAGTTCAGTGTGGTTTGTTTATCTTGTAACCATAGTAACTTAGTACTAGTGCATGTGGGGAAATAGGAAGTAAAATTGCCATGCGGTAATCAGCTACAGGCATGTGTGAGCTCTATCAGTCGTTCTGAGTCGATCGCTTTTCCTTTTTCCTTTTTGCTAAGGCAACGTCTGTAAGTATTTCTCATCGTGTAATATTTGGTTACTGCTTACTTTTAAGTTAGTAAGATTATTGAGACGGTTAAATTAGTTTGTTTATTGCTGCTGGTTGTTTCTACTAGCTTGATTGTGTTTATCATATAGGCTACACTGCTATGTTAGTTAAGTGGTGCTACTTACACTGTTATTGTCAGAGGTGGAAAGTAACGAATTACATTTACTCGCGTTACTGTAATTGAGTAGCTTTTTTGTGTACTAATACTTTTTAAAGTAATTTTTTAAATCTGTAATTTTACTTTTACTTAAGTATATTTTGTTTAAAGTATTGTACTTCGCTACATTTTAAAACACATTAATTACTGAGTAAAAAAATAAATAAAATAATAATAAATCGCTCCCTGGAAACTACGTCAGTAAATAATGGGCAGGAGGGCAAACTGGCGCTAAAATCACAAGAAAGATGCAGACAGTCAAAACAGGCGTTAGTGATGCAGACACCGCTGAAAACGAAACCCCGTCATATTCTGAAGTTGAACTCGAAGGAAATTAAGTGAACCCCTGGCCATATGTATGCTCTATTATGCAGTGTAAGCTGTACTTGCCTAGGAAGACCAAACTAGCAGCTTATAAAATCTCGACAAGACATCAACCCTTCGCAAGAATGTAGAGGTAAGATAAATAATTGCATCGTTGCATTGGTGGTTAAAATGAAGCTTTGACATTTTAGAAAGAGGTTTTGCACAAATTAGCCAAAAAGACAATGGTGAGGAGTGTGCTATATATATCATCTGTGATAATATAATATTTTTTGTTTTAATGATGTGCGCGCGCATTTATAGTGCGTTCTTTCACTGTGTGATTCAGTCTCCTAATATGCATTTAGCATGATCACAAAATTGAAGATATAGGGGCAGAAAAATCACATATTTATATAATTTTATATATTTAATCAAAATCACACAAAGAATGCCGTCTTTTCCTCCAAAAATCCAAAGTTAATTAAGAGACTTGCGTTTTAGACGCCATATTGCCTTTTTTTAGCTCTATTTCTACAACAGAAAATAATTCCAAACACAGCCACCAAAGCACAGTTTTGCGTCTCTGAGCAACGTGACAGTGTTTCGTTCCTGAATGAATCAACCGTTTAAATGATTCGGTTCAGTCGCAATGACTCACTTATTAACAGTGACTTGCTGACACATACTGGCCATTTTAATTTCACATTTAAAGTATCTTTTGATTTTTTTTAAATAATTAATTTCTTATCATTTCAAATGAGTATTCAACATTTTATGTCTTGTATATCAAAACATTATTCATGCATTTGTAACTGCAGGTTAAATGCATTCTTGTCCTGCACTAAACAGTGTAATACATCTAAATGCCACTTCCAATGAATCTTCTGCATTTCCTCTGCATTAAAAGATGAGTTTGTTGATACTGATTTGCCTGGTAACAGCCCAAATGTTTTATTATTCTAAATAACTGATTCCTTTAATTAAAAACAACTAGTTTGAGATTAATAGACCTATCCCAGGGGTGTCAAACTCAGTTCCTGGAGGGCCATAGCCCTGCAGAGTTTAGTTCTAACCCTGCTCCAGCACACATATCATGTAGTTTTCAAATAAACCTAAATGATTAGATTAGCTGGATTAGGTGTGTTTAATTAGGGTTAAATCTGAACTGTGCAGGACTGTGGCCCTCCAGGAAGTGAGTTTGACACCCTTGGCCTGCCCCATTTTTGACTCCCTCCCACTGTTAAATTGTAACTAAGTAATTTTTACTCTGAGTAAATTTTAAATGAGCTACTTTTTACTTTTACTTGAGTTGATTTTTAGACTGGTACTTTTACTTGTACTTAAGTAAAATTTCATTAATGTAATGGTACTTTTACTTGAGTAGAATATTTTTGTACTCTTTCCACCTCTGGTTATTGTGTATTTGAGTTTGATTAATAATATAGACATCTCATTGTACTGTATTGCAGTTTCACAAAATTCCCAGTAAACTTCATGGAAATGAATCAACTGTGTCCTGGAGTTTCTTGGGAGTGTTTAAGCTGAATGGAACATAGCCCATGACATATATATATATATATATATATATATATATATATATAGGATTTCATCACAGTTTACACGATAATATTAGGCAGTACAACTGTTTTTAACTGTGATAAAAATAAGAAACATTTCTTGATCACTAAATCAGCATATAAGAATAATTTCTGAAAGATCATGTAATTGTAATAATAATTGTACAAATTTTCAACATTACTGTTTCCTTTTAATTTTATGTATTTTTGGTACATTTTTACAGAATAAAATGTCAAAATGTTCTACCTATGAAGTCTTAAGAGAATCATAGCTCTTCAATGTGTAAAGAGTTACAGATGTGTGATCAATACACTGAAAGTGATGGGGCCTTCACTGAGACTGATATGTAAACACACACACACACACGAGGTCTCAGAGGAGAGAGGTGTGTCACGCTTTGTAACTGAGGTATGTTAAGACAGGCAGATGCGACAATTACAATCTTTTCTCCATTATTCCCCTGTCTCCATTTAAAATCCCCCTCTCTATTTCTCCCTCTCTCGATTTCTCACAGACTCACACACATAGAATCAATCTCCATTCAAAATCAGCCATGTAATTGCTGTAAATTAGTCTGCTGTGATGAAACCCGCTTAACAATAAGAGACGTCAGGGATTCAATGCAGAGTTCATGAAGGGTGGTCAATGGAATCTGCGATCAGATAGCGACAGAACGAGATAGCTATGCAAAATCCTCACTTTCTCAGTGACTGTCTGTCTATCTGTCTATATACAAAAATATCTTATAAACACACTAACAGCCCAAAGTGTGGAAAAACTACCTCATTCATATATTTCATAATGTGCTCAGAATAAGATAAACAAATCTATGCCCTACAAGACCTAAAAGCTTGCACTCTTCAAGTAGCTGCAACTTTGTCTGATAAGAGCTTTGCTCACTCTTGGCATTCTCTTCAGCAGCTCCGTGAGGTGTCACCTGGCATGCTGAAGGAGTTGCAATACAGTATATGCTGTGCTGGCTGCTTTTCTTTCACTCTCAGGTCCAACTTGTCCATTTAACTGTCCATTCCAACTGACATCAATCTTTTTTTGTTTACGTGTTTTTTTTTTTTTTGTCTTTAGTGTCATTTAAATCACAAAGTCCATTAGATTATATTCTGTCCATCCTGAGTACAATATCACAATGGAAGTAAAAGTCTTCCACTGAAGTGAAGCATACTAGAAGTCTCTTATGTGCACCAAGGATGCATTAATTGATGTAAAATTCAAGTAAAGTAAATGAAAGTAAAACGGCAATATTTTGAAATAGGATTGCAAATTGAAATAACTATTTTCAGTTTAAATGTATTTTGAAATTTGTCAAAATTGGTACACAAAAACATTTCTTATTATTATCACAGTTAACAACAGCTGCAATACTACTGTATATCTTTGTGGAAACTGCAATATATTTTAAACATTCTTTAATAAACAGAACATATAAAAAACTGCATTTATATGAAATATAATTTCACCCTAACAGTCACCCTAAAAGTCTAATCAGTTTAATGCATTCTTTTTGAATTAAAAGATTTAATTTATTTTTCATAATTAAAAAAAAAAAAATTACTCAACACAACATCTATTTATATTTACACCTAGGGATTTAGCAGACACTATATAATCATTTGAATTGTTACAAGTAACCTGAATCTATTTGGCTTTGCGTTAAGCCTTGCAGTTTTTAAAAATATATTAACACAACTTCAAATTTCTGAATAAACTATTAAAGAATGATCATAAATAAATATTTTGTCTTAAAAGTATATATAACATAGTCTTAATTTGTGTTCCTTGAACAAAATGCCGACATTTTGAGCTTTTCAGAAAAAAAAATGACATGTATATATAATCTGTTGAGGGTTTATTTTACTTGTGTGAAGTGATGTCCTTGGTGAGCGTGTGGGAAAAAAAGCATGAGAAGACATGGAGGAAAGAGTGTGAGCTGATTTGATGTGATCAGGGCCAGACCAGAATCATGCGAAAGAAAGAGTTTATTGAGAGTGGAGGATTTCTTTGTGTGCAGGTAATGAAGTCTGTCTGCAGCTTGCTGACTCTCTGGTGTAAAGATCCTGATGCAGCCCGCTGAGCAGGTATGATGGACTAAATCTGTCACCATTCACAATGGCTCCTTGGACAAAGATTAAACCAAGACCAAGACAAAGAAAGAACTCTCAATGGAGAATCAGCACTGACCACACGGTTTAATCCAGACCAGGCTTGGCATGCTTCTGCTCTATTATGTACACATTACTCTCTCTCTCTCTCTCTCTCTCTCTCCCTCTCTCACCTCTTTTTCTCATAACACTATCTCTCAAATAACCCCTTAGTGTATAAACACTTACAGAAGACTCTATGGTATTCTCTTTGGCTTGGGGGAAAAGGTATTTATATGGATGAATGTCATGAAAAGAAAATGAAAAAGAGGGTAAAAAGAAACTAAAATATTTATATTCAAGATATAAAACCTACTTCTCGTTATCGTGATGTTTTATACATGAAAAAAATGAAACATTTATAAATTGTAAATATTACATACCCCATGAGAACCAGGACTGACTATATTAGGGATTAAAAAAAAGAAAAAGAAAAAAAGAATTGTTTTTACTATCATTTATTAATAATACATTTTTAAAAATACATTAAATGATTACAAAGACACTCATATTAAATATATAAAACGTACTTCTCATTTTCATATTGTTTTATCTATGTAAAATATAGCTACATATGTTTAATTAGCCTTTTATTTACTCGGACCAATCATTACTAAAATAATTTTTTTAAGGCATAATACTTTCAAAAACTGTAAAGATATCTATTTAAATATATAAAGCATATTTTTTTATTTTCATAATGTTATATATTACAAAAAAATTATCAATAAATATTAACAAATCATAATTTCAATAATGGGAAGTATATTTAAACCATAAGAAACACAACGCTACATTAAATATTTGGGGGTGAAAAAGCAGAAAAAAACTTTTTTTGATTTTGATATAGGCTATAATATTGCCCAGACATGTTCTTGACAGATAATATAAGATACATCCATATATCCCAATGGAAGTAAAAAAAAAAAACGAGAGAGAGCGACAGTGAAAGAATGTTATGTTGTCACATCCAAAGTGTTACCTCTAGGGACATGATAGGATGAGATGTACTGTCTTCACCATGAAGTGGAAGATTTTTCGAATGCCCTGAGCCAAAGTTTCAACACATACAGCAACCCACACACACTCAGACCAACACACATGCACACTAGCATTTTGAGGCGCTCGTATCAAACAAGAGGTAAAACTATGAGTCATACGAATATGTGCGCTCTGACTGAGAGTCTTCAGACAGCCTCACGCCCAGAACCCATTATTACAAACAAGAATTGATCCTGTCAAACCAAAACTAGAGGGAAAATTACAGTCTTTCTGTTTCCGTCTACCTCTTTCTTCTCCCCTCTCTTTTTCCATGGAGAATGATGCAGACAACTGCTGTATTACAGCAATAGGATTCAATATTTAAGTGAGTTTCATAAACATAGTCATTAGTTACTAAAGTCTGACAGGAAGGCCTTGACATTACACTCTTCCGGATGAAAGACACACTAATTTAACGACTTCATTACTACCATTTGGTTCAGCTTTCTACTCACTTGTTTCAACTATTTTGTCATGTCATTTTTCCATGTAATTCACATGTAATTTAGTCAATAGGTGGATTTCCATAGTTACACAATTACTGCATCTGAATATATATAAAAGTACTTCCAAAATTATCCTCAGCCTCTCTTCTGTCTGTCGCAGATGTCTGTGCTGCCGCCTCTGCATAACCGACTCTGCAACATAGGAACACTCTTAATTGGCCAGCGATATCAGCAATAGCCTTCACATATTTTCTTGATGTAACTCTCTACTTATGCAGTCTGTATTTCATATGGCTCCACATTTCTCTTTCCTTAAAGGATAGTGCACCCAAATGCTCTGGGAACTGATAAATCTATGACCCATAACCCACCCCACCACCACACCCCATCCCATCCCATCCCATCACGAAAGGATTGCATATTCAGTATGTGAATAATTAATCTTGCTCAGCATCCTTTGATCAGTGTTGCCCATACATGACAGCAGATGAAAATCACTTATTAAGACTTACATGCCCTGCGTAGCTCAGCCTGACTGGAATGTTTCCTAAGGGAATTTTTCTAGATTAATGGATTTCGGTCAACAAAGGTTAAAGTCAACATGAAGCGCCATTCACATCCAATTCAACAAATGTAATGTAGCATGAGCTCATTTGCACATTCCAAACTAACCGTTTTAATAAAATTTATGTGTACTATAGTATTTCTATTTGTATATTTATCTTAGGTAGGCTTATATTTCATTTTTGGTTCAGCTTTTTTATAGATTTTTTGGTAACATTTTAGAATAGGGTAAACATATTCACTATTAACTAAGAGTTTTCCCTGCAAAATCCTAATTTGCTGCATTTTAATAGTAAGGTAGTTGTTAAATTTAGCTATGGAGTAGGATTAAGGGATCTAAAATATGGTCCTGCGAGGCATTAATATGTGCTTTATACGTACTAATAAGCAGCCAATATGCTAGTAATAGGCATGCAAACAAGCAACTAGTTCTCGAATCTCTGCCCCTCTTAGTTACTGTTGCTCCCTTGGACAAACAAATGAAGCTGCTCACTCTCTTGCTGTGACAGTTGTCAGTGTGAAAATGTTTTAGAATAATTTTGGACACAGAAGGGCCACCATTCAAATGTGAATTAAATACTCCATGGAGGGATATATAAAATATTTAAAAATAAATACGCTAGGTAACTTGAAGTGAGGGTTTACAGATCACTATGCAAGTGGTCGTTTTGATCTCAGATGACAACATGCAGGATCAACACTGTTCATGTACTGCAGAATATGATTAAATGAATGTACATTTAACCAGTTTAATATGAAGAGTCACTGAAAAGTAGACCTTTGTTTAAGTGTTTTTGACCTACACTGTACATGATGTGAGAACAGTCCGGTATTTAGGTTTGTACATTAGCATGGATGCACTAACTTTAACATTAGTTTTAGCCAGAGATACCTTGCTAAAACGCAAGATGACATTAACATTCTGCTTGAGCAGATTAAAATTGTAACGTAATGAGAGTATACAACAAGAAAATGTATGTTTTTGTCTTCATTTGGGGTTAAGGTTGAATGCTTAGGGACATTTTGCTCTGTTTCGTTTGGGTTTAGGAAATGTAATAAAATAAATTCTATTGCCTATCCAGGATACCTGGAATCAGTGTTACAAGTACCCTGGGCACATTGTTTTTCCATTTTTGCAGCATGAACACTATCAAACCAATGCAAGCTTCGGCTCTTCCAGTGTTTCTCTATGGCACTGAAAACTAAAGATGTCAGAGTTCTGCTTCCCATGATACTCGACTGCCATTGGCTCATCTGCGCTCAAGGGGAGGGGCTAACCGATAAGTCAATCGGTCCATAGAATAAACCGTTACCAATTTTTCTAGTTCTTTTTTTTAGCCATTTTTCCATGTATTTCACATGTAATACTGACACATACATGACTTCATACTCCAATGCTTTCTTTTTATTATTAGCACTTTAAAGTTATATTGTCTGACACTTTAAATGCTTGAACTTTTTAAAGCAGGATGGATTCTGTGAAAGTGATTCCAATTAAATTGTTTCCCTGTATCACTATTGTTATCATTATAGTTATAGTGTAAACTCTGGTACTCTTTTATATTCAGAACAATTTTTAAAACTATCTTTTTATTTTAACAGTTAATGTCCTTGGTATTAATGGGCCTTTATACTCAGAAAGCTGGTTTCAATAATAAACCAAGCCTAGAGTTTTCTGCACAGACCAGTTCCACTCAGTTATCTATTGATGCCAGAACCACATCATGTGTTGGTGGTTAAGAACTGCTGAATAAGCTTAAATACACCCCTAAACATAAAACAAGATGCAGTTATCGACAGTCAACTCTACTAAAGCAAATAAAATCTTCATCTGCTGAGGAACAAGAGCAAGAACGTGGCACTAAATGTGCATTCATAATAATGTCAAAACATGCTGAGCTCCTCACTGGATAAATCGCAATAACACTAGACATCTGTACCAGACACCCATGAGTATCAACTGCAGGAGACGCGATTGCAAGCCTCACACTCTCGGATTGTTTTGTCCTGGAAAATCACCAAATAGTTTGGAATGCCATGAAACACACAGTTTTTATCCTGCTCTTTTTCTGATGACTGAACACACAGCCAACTCCAAAAATCTATTAAATGGATATTTTGTAATGGAGTGACTATAGACCAATTGCTTTTGCACAGTCTAGTATTTCAGCTCCAATGCATCAATTATTTGTTGAGGAACTGGTTGTCTATGTTGGAAGACTTACAAATGCCTTCTCTAACTTTCTCAGCAATGTCTGTCTGTGTGTGTTAGAATGGCTCCAGAGGCTCAGAAGAAGGGTAGTCAATAACCAAGCCTGTCTCTCTGACAATATGAAAAAAAAGAGGCTCTACAGAGGCCAGAGGTTATTAAAAACAGTTTTGAAAAAAAAAAAAAAAACACGCATTAAGCAATTTACCACTTAATTAGTGGTGCATAAGCATAATTGGTTATATTTCAGACCAGGGGATTTTCAACACACTGAACCTTAAATATTGAAATCAGACTTAATTAAACTGATGAAAAATGACAGTGTATGAAAAATAGCAGCACAATGGTTTTCAACATTGAGAATAATTAGAAATGATTCTAAAGGATCATGTGACACTAAAGACTGGAGTAATGGCTGTTAAAATTTCAGCTTTACCAATGCAGGAATAAACTGATTTTTTCTATTAACACTCTAAACCCTAAAATGTTTAAAACCTAAAAAAACAGAACTAAAATTTATTATATTTATTATATATATATTTTGTAACAGATTACACAAAAAAAATTAAGTGATGTTTTTAAATGTTTTAAGTTTACATAAAATTAAAAATTACATTTCCAGTTTTCTTATATGATATTTCTCAACTTTATTATTTATAATTAGAGAGTAATTCACTCAAAGTTTTCTCTATTTTTCAAGTCATATAATGTGGGAAATACACTCAAATGTAGTCTTTTGTTGTCCATCTTCAACCTAACAACAGGCTACTCTTCACCACAATGGTAACACTACAAAACCAACATAACAGAAACCTTTGTAAATTCTAACATAATAGAACATGTAAGTACTAAATTATGTCCCTCTACTGTATGTTAATCTTGTGTAAAAATACACAAAATAACACTTAATTTCTACATTTATTTTCCTTGTTTTCTGATGCAAAGCATGCTGGGAACTAGAAAACGCAATCATTTTAAATGCACCTTACTAAAACAAAATTTTGAGTTTACAAAACTTATTTAAATGAAGTTCAATAAACTTTCATTATTATTTGGGTGCAATTGACTAATTTCATTTGATTAATTTCACTGTTCGGTTTTACAGTGAAAGAGTAATATTATTTCAGAATATTGACATTTTTTGCAAAAAACATTGTAGCAAATTAGCTCAACAGGGAAATGTATAAATAATTACAATTAATAATAATTAATTACAATTATTTATATCAGCTACCAGTTGTAACAGAAGCAGAATTAATATTGTCATCAACTAATCTGTTTGCCTAGTGAACATTCAATGTAAGTTCATATCAACTCCATATCAACTGTGGCCACAGAAAATATCTTTCCTACATTATTAACGCATTAGAGCATGTAACTGGATCAGAATCGTATATCGTACATAAGACCATATACAAGGAAGTAGTAATCATACACAAATACCTGGGGATAAGCATGATAGAAAATTCAGAGAAAAAATTACAATGAATTAATGAAAGAAGTCATTTCCTATAGCAGTATGTGTCTGTTTTAGAGACAATTGAGTAGGGAGGACATAGGCACTGTGTTGGGTGAAGGGTCTGTGATTGGTTGTTAATCTAATGAATAACTCATTTGTTAAATCTAATGATCCATTGTGTGTCTGATTGGTCCGAATGCTACAACATGAAAAAAAAAAACAGTTGTACTGTATATATCGATATCTAGAGGGAATATATGAATATAGCAGAGACTTGGGTTGGGATGTTTTGACTTTGACAACCACCCAGAACACCCCAGCAACCACAACGCAATGGCATCTGAACTTTACAGACAACTTTGTGAAGACAGCATGGTGAGTGAGCAAAGCTTGATTGCAGCAATTCAAATTATTGTATCTTTATGATGAATTGCTTATATTATATTTCTCTTTTGTAAGTTGCTTAGGATAAAAGCATCTACTAAATGAAAAAAGTACATGTAAATGCATATAAATGCACTACACTCACTCAGAACATCCTGGAAACTCCAAAGCGATGTCCTGGCAACAACATATAGTACAACGCCCAAGCACAGTGGCACCAAGTTTTGCAAGGTCAAGCACCACTCACGTTTTCTTCAGAGAACACAACATTAATGTGCTTCTAGTGCTACTCAACAGGATCACTGAAGTGTTTTAATGGGAATGGTGGGGAATGGAAATTATCTTTCCTGCTGACTAGGTACGACCTGTCATCCCAGTTTGGGTAACAATCAAACCGTGAAACGGCACAGATCTGGGGGTACCAATATCTGCCAGCGTGAAGATCAGCAGATGGTGCTTGACAGTGTAAAATTTAGATAACAGGTCTGGGAGAGTCCGAACTGAGTCACCCCGCCCTGACATTTGTCTGCAGTGAAACAAACACACACTCAGGAGAATTATCAGTCACTCGTCCTCCCCTCTCTTCAGGTGTGTGGAGCCGAGTCTCTGTGAGCCGTTTATCTGACAGTGTCAATCTCACTGCAGCCCACAAGGCCACATCAGCACTTACTTTTCATTTACACGTAGCAGATGCTTTTATATTATTTATATGCATTTCATTTATCTCATTTTGCAGTGTTTACAATTGTAGAACCTTCCTCAGAACTATGACATATAGATTTGCATGCATATTGCAGATACTTTATTAAAAACAATGCATGGTGAATTTAAACCGTATATTTTACCTATTGAACCAATGGCCTTGAGGTTACTAGAAATATGTAATATAAGGGAAAATATCTAGGAATATAAATACATACATAGGCTATATATATATATATATAAAGCACAGACCAAAAGTTTGGACACACTTTCTCATTCAAAGAGTTTTCTTTATTTTCATGACTATGAAAATTGTAGATTCACACTGATGGCATCAAAACTATGAATTAACACATGTGGAATTATATATGGAATTATATACATAACAAAAAAGTGTGAAACAACTGAAAATATGTCATATTCTAGGTTCTTCAAAGTAGCCACCTTTTGCTTTGATTACTGCTTTGCACACTCTTGGCATTCTCTTGATGAGCTTCAAGAGGTTGTCACCTGAAATGGTCTTCCAACAGTCTTGAAGGAGTTCCCCGAGAGATGCTTAGCACTTGTTGGCCCTTTTGCCTTCTGTCTGCGGTCCAGCTCACCCCTAAACCATCTCGATTGGGTTCAGGTCCGGTGACTGTGGAGGCCAGGTCATCTGGTGCAGCACCCCATCACTCTCCTTCTTGGTCAAATAGCCCTTGATGCCTTCAGTGTGACTCTACAATTTTCATAGTCATGAATGAGGTGTGTCCAAACTTTTGGTCTGTACTGTATATATATATATATACACTCACTAGCCACTTTATTGGGTACACCTTGCTAGTACCGGGTTTGACCCCCTTTTGCCTTCAGAACTGCCTTAATTCTTTGTGGCACAGATTCAACAAGGTGTTGGAAACATTCCTCACAGATTATGGTCCATATTGACATGACAGCATCATGCAGTTGCAGCAGATTTGTCGGCTGCACATCCATGATGCGAATCTCCCGTTCCACAACATCCCAAAGCTTCTCTACTGGATTGAGATCTGGTGAATATGGAGGCCATTTGTGTAAAGTGAACTCATTGTCATGTTCAAGAAACCAGTCTAAGATGATGTGAACTTTGTGACATGGTGCATTATCCTGCTGGAAGTAGCCATCAGAAGAAGTAATAAAGGGATGGACATGGTCAACAACAATACTCATGTAAGCTGTGTTTAAACGATGCTCAATTGATACTAAGGGGCCCAAAATGTGCCAAGAAAATATCTCCCACACCATTACACCACCACCACCAGCCTGAACCATTGAGAAAAGGCAGGATGGATCAATGCTTTCACGTTCTTTACACCAAATTCTGACCCTACCATCTGAATGTTGCAGCAGAAATTGAGACTCATCAGACAAGGCAACATTTTTCCAATCTTTTATTGTCCTATTTTGGTGAGCATGTGTGAATTAGCCTCTGTTTCCTGTTTTTAGCTGACAGGAGCAGCTCAGGAGCATTCTCAGTCCAGTTTGGCACCAACATCCATTCCAAGTTCAAAGTCACTTAAAAAAAGTCACTTGCCATTCTGATGCTCGGTTTGAACTTCAGCAAGTCGTCTTCAACACATCTAGATGCCTAAATGCATTGCTGCCATATATAGATACATACACACACACACACACACACACACATACACTTAGAAAGCTACAGTTGTGGGAACGCTACCATAAAATACAATAGAACCATTTTACATTTTAAATGCTGAACTTAAATTTATTGTAAAAAAAAAAAAAAAACATTAACAGAAATAACTAAAATCTATTTAACTTACTGATATCCGCCTTAAAAACAAAGGTGGTAATGATTAAAATATCCATATGATAAATCAGCGCTTATCACAAGTAACTTTTCCATAAGCTTAGGAAAATACTATACCATGCATCATAAAATTACAAAACACCACTGTAACACACAGGACACTAAAATAACACAATAACCATCGATTTAATGACATAAGATGCAACATAACAGCCTAATGTACATAAATGATAAAAACTAAGACAACACAGCTATTTCATTGAAAATACATCAAGTGAAGAATTCTGGGAATATCAATTAAGGGTTAAATTATATGATGACTTATGTATGTTAACATTATTTTAGTGTAATATTGCATGAAATGTCCCATTAGACCCATTACAGTTTTTCACCATTGATAATTGTTTTTTACAGTGTAACAGAAACACATTAAGGTTACGTTCACTTTGTGTTCATTGTGTTGATGTACAAACTCTTATAGACACACAGAAAAGAAGAGCACAGTGCTATTTGAAAGCAAATAAAGCTACGCCTCACACTTTTGTGACTTTGGTCATCTTGCACTTCCTCTCAAGGGAGAGAAAATAAAGGGATGTATTGGAGGAAGGACATATTTGAACTGGTGCTTCAAACAAACTACCCCAATGAATCATTCTGCCCGGAACATCTCGCTTCCAATCAAGGCTGAGTCTTGAGCTCTATTACCTTTAAAAGCAATGTGACCCTCAATAAAGAGGATGACGGCCATGCGAAAATAACCAACATGGGGGGGGTGGGGTATTTATTTTATTATATCTAGAAGGCAGGAGGCTGAGTCAGGTTTTTACAGTAGAAATGGTGCCAGTTAAAAAGCATTGAGTAGTTTTTTTTTTAGAAAATGAGCATTGTCTTTATCAATATGTGGACCTCTACCAATAAAAAAAGGACATATATAATATAGTGTGACAAGACAACCATGATAACATAACTAATAGACTACTACTTAATCTACTCACAAAAAAACAATGCAATAGTGTCTCACAAGAAAACAAATACAAGAATGCTTATGATTAAACAAGCTGCTTTTGAAACTTCTTACAACAAAATGATAGCACTAAACATTTAATTTTCCATTTTAAAGTTTATGTTTGTATCAGCATGTTGCTTTCAAGTCAAAGTTATTTAAATAAAAAGTTCAATTCATAAAAATCTTTTCACATATGATATTGTAAATAATAAAGTAATTTGGAATCAGCTTCATTGTAATAAGGCTGTTTGAGCTTTAGCTATTTAAAAAATCTTTTTCATTTCAAATTTTTTACCGTTCAAAATAATCATAAATAAATGCATGCTTGCTTTGAGATTGAGTGCAGACTTTGATTAAACAGATAAGAGACTCTGATGTAACACGTTTTATTATTACACAACATTTCTTCCAATCAGCCATTTTAATGAAATAAGAGAAAATAGGTGTCTGAAAACATCACATTAACTGAAAAAAAAAACACTTTCTTTGTACACTGATAATTAGTTGCAAACCAATTTCTGAAGCTGCCTAGGTAAAACCAATCTTATAAAAGATAAAAATCGTTCTTAGATTCTGTATAAATGAGAGAGAGAGAAAAAAGTCAAGCCCTACATTAATGAGGGCAGGAGTGTACCTAAATCTAATTATTTTCCCCAGGCTACATTAAGACCAATGCACAACATAATGGTCACTGAAGTCAAAGTTGACAAAGTAGTAGTGTTTGTGCTTGTTTATCTGTTGTCTCTGAGTCCCCTGGCCTCCACATTGCAGGCGCTGTGAGGACCAGACGGAAGACACACAGCATGCACAATGAGGAGACCAGAGAACCCCAAATTGGACGTCTGGTCAATACAGAGTCTGCAAAAACATTAATCAGCAACTTAATTGCGTAATGTTTTTAGGTTTGCATTTATTTCTTGTGCCGTTTTCTAATCATTTTGATGTGAAGAGGATTTGAAAAGATTTATATATTTTAAAATGAAAGTTTAATATTTAAAATGATCATTAAATTCTGTTCAAGTATGCATGCAGATAGATAAAAGTAGTCATTTGTCAAACAGTGTATTACTTCTAGCACATAGGATTATCAAGGCTTCAAACAGTCATTGCAGATGACCTTCAGAAAACCTTTGATTGGCTTTTAATGTCTATTAATGTATATCCACCAACATAATCTACAAACCCACATAAAGGTCCTTGTGAAGCAATAAATGAAAGAAATGCAACAAAGGTACAATAAAGATGAGCACCATTTTCCGAGAACATATCTTCTACTCAGCTATGCAGTATGGTTCAGTACTCAGTCTCAAATGGACTGTGAATTAATTATAACATGCTCGTTTACCCTCGGGTTCCATTTAGCTCATAGTCAATGAATCAATATTCGATTCAGTAATGGATATCTTTGCGTTCAACCTTCAAAGATCCTGTCACTGTAAATAGTAGACTGCAATTATTCAGAAACATTAAGTCTATTGGCAATGTTTTTCTTAAATTGTGCCACTGCACCGAAACAAGTCAAAACAGCCTGTTTTCTTTCATGACCTCGGGGTGTTACTTGACACGACATGACAATTATTGAAATGTTAGTTTTTAATTGGAGGCCAGTGTCACTCTAGTCATGACTGACCTGTTATTACGATCAGAACTAAACCCACCCACCTTTTCCTCCTGAGTGAACACTTAATACCACAGAAACACAGAGCTTATTGATTTCTTCCACGTACGGTAGTATTAAGTGTATCTATGAGTAAAAACTATTTTTTATGCCAAACTCTTTGGTAAATTATTCCTGTGAACGGCACATGAAAGGAAAAGAAGTCTGCATAGTTGATAGACAGAGGTGACAAAAAAGCAATTACTTTGTAAATTTTATGTCTGTCAGAGTTTATTGGTAATACTTTCCCTGGTATGGTCAGCGAACACATTGTGAGCCTTTTCTTTTTTTAACGATGACTAAAAAAGTGCTGAAATAAAGAAAAACAGCTTCAGATACCTGTAGTTGTTAGTTTTGTGTGTGTGGGTGTTGATAAAAGTTGACTGAAACACACTGAAGCGAAGCTGACACATAATGACCCACAGAAACACGTAATTGAGATGAAGCTTCTATGAGTCAGTCCTAACACCTGAACCTCTTATGCCATCCAGTCACCTTCGCTGACCTTCTGGAACTTTCTGCACCTTCTAGAGTTTTTCATGCAGAAATCAAGCCAATCAGTCTTGCATGCTCACACGGGAGTAATAAATCAACCACACAACATAAAATCTGAAAAAGATCTGTGGTTCATTTTTGAGTGCATGGTCACCTTCTTGTGCACTTTTCTATTTCTTTTTTAGCTGCTGTCAGACACTTCAGAATGGAGACAGCTCCAGCGCCTACTCAGTCCATGGGCAGCTTCACACTGACACTCAAACAACAACTAATGAAAGAGAACAGCTAGCTGTCTTTGCTGATAACTGAGGAGCCGAAGGGGGTACAAACCTAACAGGTAAAGGGAAGCTCTACAGGAGACTTATTTAAATGTATGTATGTGTGTGCGGGTCCATCAAAACACAGTCAAAATTCTCTCTGAGAGGTTTCGGTGATTGAAGGCATAGACAGTTATTAGTGTCTGAGGACCATAAAAGAATCTACAGAATCTACAGGTATTTACAGAATCTGAAAGCTTCAAGAAGGGGTTTCAAAGTAGGAGGCCAGAACTCCTCGGGGGATTGGAATTTTCTTTTTTTTCTTTTTTTTCAAGGCTGTCAAAGTTAACAGCAAAACTGCTACAGACTGATGTGTATTGTGAACAATGCAATTCAAACTGTAATTGAATTTGAAATGAATTGGATCATGCTTTTCATCAGGTTTAACATTAAAAGAAGCTTTGGCTTCGGTACAGCAACATAGTCAGTTGTAAAAGTCAGTTATTTAATTTAGCAAATGTGATGCAGTCTTTATTATGTCATATTTTTCCTCACACAGAATAAGTGGGCCTCTATACACAAAAATGCGTAGTTATGTTTATATGGTGGGAAGGGGGTCCTTTTCAGGGTTGTTGGCAGTTAAAATGGTAACCTTGTGAAATATGATTAGAATTTTTAAAAAACTAATTCTGTTTTAATATATTTGAGAAATTCAGCTAATTTCTTTGATGAGAAAGGTGAATTTTCAGCAGTCATTGATTCAGACTTCAGTGCACAGAATTTTTTTTTATTATTATTATTATCAATTTCGAAAAGTTTAAAAGCAGTGTGTCCAATCCTGTTTCTGGAGGGCTACTGTCCTGCAGATTTGAGCTCCAGTCCCAAATAAGTAAACCTGAACCAGCTAATCAAGGTCTTCAGGATTGCTAAAACCTTCCAATATTTGGACAAGCTAAATGCTGCAGGACATTGGCCTTCAAGGACCAGGATTTAAAAGAACAGCATTTATTTAAAATAGAAATCTTTCAAAACATTATAAATCAACCTAATGCATCCTAAAGCATATCAAGTATATTACACATAAGTTTATAAAGAACAATATAAGGAAAACATTTTTTTACACTTTTGAACATTTCCTTTTTGTTTCACTGCATTGTTGTTCTGCAACCAAAGCAACCTGCAATACTGATAACCAGAAATTGTTAAGGCTGATCTCAAGCAAGGAATCTTATCAACTCGCTTAACCGGCAAGCATTTATTGTCCATCCAGCTTCAACTAAAAAAAGACCATGCTCGTCTAAATCCCATAAAAAAAACAGATACATTACAGTAAAATCTGCTGACTCCTCACAGAGTTAAAAGTCAATTATAATAACATTAAAAAGAACTCTGAATCCGTTTTTGAAAACCTTTCCCACATACTGACAAATAACCACAGAAGCGACCAGACAGAGAGAAAGCACCATGAGTAAGATGAATATTCAGAGGAAATCCTCACCGTTCCTTCTGTCAGAAGAAAACAATTCTCATTAAATTCAAAGTGATCATGGTACAACTTTAATTAATCTCACAGTATGGAGCACAAATGCTGCTGCTATCAACCAAACGCATATGTTGCAGCGGATCATGAGTGTGGAGTTGATATCACATACAAACACTCACATGCTCTGTAAATATTAATTGCATTATGCAAGCATGTATCATGGCGTGACCAACACCACAGAGCAGATGGTGCACAAACTGGATCTTGTATAGTGTCTCATCTGAGTGTTTAGAGATTATAAAAAATAATACCTCAGTCATGACCTGATCTACTTCACACACTGTGTCCATTTCAGTGAAATCCCATGAGATGGATATCAATTATTACTCAACCATGCAGAATCTACACATAAATGCCATTCACAATCGAACAGTACCATTTTTCTTACTATATATTACAATAAAATTGCACATCCTGAAGGTCACTAAAGCAACCGCCTCCTTCAGCCATAATCGACCTGCTTCACAATGTCACTGGAATGACAGAGTAGAGCTACGGCTACTTATTGGCAATCCCACATCGAATGATATTGATTAGCACATCACTTATCATGTTAATGAATAGTGATGTTGACACGGTTTAGGGAGAAGATGAAGCATGGGGCACAGAAAGGAAAAGAGCAAACAATTCCTTCTATTCCCCAGACCACTGAGCACAATGTGACTGGTAAGGACGCTAGTCATTCATCTCCTCGTGGAACCACAGAAAATCATTAATAGTGGAGTCTGTCCCGCTCCTTTAAGCGAATCGTTTAATCACAGAGTGGAATTGTGGGCAGGCAGAATAGATAGATGGATGCAAGAGTGATTCATCTGTTTTGTTTGGGAGCCTGCAGGATGAAAGAGAGTCGAATCGAACCTGCTGCAAAAGAAATACAACACAGATTATTCTTTCGAAAGAAATAAACAAGGGAAGAGAGAAAGAAGAATAGACAGAACTAAAGACACACCAAAAGGCTCCCAAACCTCTCACTGATTCAAGCCTGTGGCAAAAACTGCACCCGCTCCCCACTGTGTTTCTGATGTTTGGGTGTGTGTGAACCCATCTGACGGATGCCTCGTTTTCATTTACGAGTATTAAACTACGTCCATCCACTCCAGAAGCCATTGAGAGTCTGCATTTGTATAGTGTGTTTTAGTGTACCTGCCAAGCACTTAAATGGAATGGACTCCATAGAAAGGGTCCTGTTTCACAGACAGCGCTTGAGATGACCTTTACGAAATCGTGCGGTTGTTTTACGTGTTCCACGAGAAAATGACAATGAAATTTTAAAGAGGTTATTCTTGGACACTGAGAGAGATAGAAAGGCGAGAGATTATAGGTGGAACAGAACAAACATTTTATCTTGGACAGTTTCTACTGACCCAAACACACCCATTCCATTAATAGACACGGCTCCTTCACAGTGGGATGTGCACTTTAGGTCATATTCCATCATCTCACACCTGCGTGCACATATAGCACACACATGCACAACCACACACTCCATTTCTGGGAAAATCCTGTCTAAAAAAATGCCTGTACAGCTGGATCTCATTAGTATTCATACATAACCTTCACATGTTCGGATGTACACTGAAATGTCAAAATGGGTGTTCTGACAGCATCTAAAATGTAAAGTTATTCATGTAAAATATATTTTATAAACAAATTCTTTATATTGTATTTCTATCATACATTTGTCACTTTTTTCTATTGTACATATTTTTGAGCCTCTAAATCTACTCCAATGTGCTATTATAGAATGTTTAGAAATTCTTTTAGATTAAATTTTATTTCATTTCGTATGAAAATGTATTGTGTTATTATTGCCACTATTGCAATATATTGTTTTATCCCCTCACACACATTCTGCACAGTTTAAATATACAATTTATAACTACATGCATATATATGGCTGCCAGACGATAATTTTTTTTCATTTAATTAATTACATGAAGTGTCAATTAATTAATCTTATTAATTGCAAATTACATTTGTCTGTGAAAATACCCCGAAAGATTATTTAAAGCTATTTTTCTGTTAAATGAGGAAGTATTAAGTAGACATTACAAATGGAAGCTTTAGAAAGAAATATTTTATTTGACATAAGATGTATTGCACATAAACGCTTAGGTTTCAACAGCCATAAACTATGGAACATAAAAGAAGATAATTTGAGAAACATCTTAAAAAAAAAAAAAATGTCATGTAATGGAAGTCATTAGTAACCAAAACAGCTTTGTTACCAACGGTCTTCAAAATACCTTTTACGTTGCACAAAAGAAAGTAAGGCATTTAGGTTTGAGTACATGATTGCATAATTAATTTTTTTAATGAAATAATACACTATATAAGAAACTAAAACTGCCAGCAACTGGCAGTAAATGTCTTTTTGTAATTAATTAATTAATTGGTTAATTCAAATGGCTGATTAATTCAGGAATTCAGTAAATGGCTCTCTTCATGAATGGACTTTTGAATCATTGGTTCACAAGATTCATTCAATATTGAATCTTTAAACTGCTTCGAACGAATCCTTTGACAATCGCTGGAAAATTAGGTGATATTAAATGCATATTTTGAGAAAACTAAAGCGTTTTTTGATCTTCCATGCATGTAATCCTATTGTAGGAGACTCCCAAAACAATATTAGGAACCTTAAAAATGGCATAATGGGGCATTTTAAAGCTAAAATTTTTGTTGGCAAAACTGAGCAAAAACAGATCTTATTAAGTTCTTATTTACTGAACTGTTGTATAAAATCACATTTGCACTCGTTGTTTTCTGACATAAACAGCACTTGTGTGATTGCTTTCAATGCTAGTGTGATAGCGCTTATCATGTGATATAAATATTAGAAAAAACTCATATTAAAAAAATACAGGAGCATTTTTACCCCACTATCTTGAATTTTAGGGCATAACTGCGTTTTTTATTGCCCTGCATCATATTTGTCAACAGTCAACTGTATGAAATATAAGATGATGTACAGATCTGGGGGCGGGGTCATTGCACTGCATTGAAATATTTTATTCATAACTAATTAAGTTAACGCGTTAAACTGACAGCCCTAATATAAATTGATACATACATGTATACATACATGTGTGTGTGTATAGTCAGGTCCATATATTTTTGGACACAGGCATAATTTTTTATTATTTTAGCTGCTGACCATAACATATTCAAGTTACAGTTATTTAATAAAAATGGACTTAAACTGCACACTCTGAGCTTTAATTTGAGGGTATATGCTCATCAAAATTGCAGGAAATTTTAAGGAATTACAGCTCTTTAATATGTACCTTTTCCCTTTTTCAAGGGAGCGGCGTGGGCTATTCTTTCATTATTTCTACATCAATTAAGCAGGTAAAAAGTCTGGAGTTGATTCTAAGTGTGCCATTTGCATTTGGAAGCTGTTGCTGTGAATCCATATCATGCAGTCAAAGGAGCTCTCCATGCAGGTAAACCAGACAATTGTTAGGCTACCAAAAAAAAATTAGAGTGATGGCAGTAACATTTGGAGTGGCCAAATCAATGTGGTACAATCTGAGAAAAAACATCTAAAAAAATAAAAATAAAAAAGGCCAGTCCACTGACACTTCTGAACTCCACACCACCAATCTAACCTGCACCTGCTCTTTTACTGCATTGGTCACGGTACTTTACATACATATATTTGCACTACTCATATTTTGCACAGCCTACACTATTCTAGCTATTACTGTAAATTGTTACTGTTAGTTGTTACTGTAAAAAGCACAGTAAACCATTTCTATAAAAATATCATTGCACTACTGTTATTTTGCATATAATACATTGTTTAATAATACTTTTGCACACTCATCCAACTGTATTTATTACCACTGTTCTCACGTTGCTGCTGTTCATAATGTACATTCAATCCCTACATTTACATATATTCGTATTCTGTATATACTCAGCTCCATTCTGCATATAGCAACTCTGTACATTCTGTATATCATAGCTTCACTTACTCTGCACTTTTATGTATATAAAATACTATATTCTTGCACTTTTGGTTAGATGCTAACTGCATTTCATTAGCTCTGTACTTGTACTCTGCATAATGACAATAAAGTTGGACAAATGGACGAGGACCCAAAACATACAACAAAAGCAACCCAGGACTTTTTCAAGGTAAAAAGTGGAATATTCTGCAATGGCAGAGTCAGTCTCCTGATTTTAGAAAGAACCACAAACAAACAACAACTGAAGCCAGTTGCCATAAAGGTCTGGCAAAGCATCACAAAGGAGAAACCCAGTCTCTGGTGATGTCCATGAATTCCAGGCTTAAGGCAGTTACTGCCTGCAAAGGATTCTCAACAAAATATTAAAAATGAACATTTTATTTATTATTATATTTATTTGTCCATTTACATTTGAGACCCTGAAAATGAGGGGACTGTGTATAAATCTGGTTGTAAATCCTAAGCATTTTATGTTATATATTTTTTTCAACCCCTTGAATTAAAGCTTAAAGTCTGCACTTCAATTTCATCTTGTTTTATTTTTAATTCTGTTCTGGGTGAATAAAGATCTGAAATTATGAAAATTGTGTCAGTGTCCAAATATATATGGACCTGACGGTATACACACACACACACACACACACTGAGAATAATGGAAATGAATAACAAAACTCAATAAATAAATAAATAAACCAATTACAGTAATAAGAATTTTGTGTGATAATGTGCTGCTAAACATTTATGACATTAATGTCACAATGCAAATATCCTAAAACAAGCTTTATTTATGCAAAGTATATTTTCTTAGGTTGTTCTTCTGATATACTGTACAGGTTAGATTGACTCTTTAAGACATACCTTATATCTAACATGCACAGACTCACACACACTTGTTCTGTCTTTCTCTTTCTTTTTCCCTCTCTCTACTGAAAGCGCTCACCCTCTTGCTTACAATGACACACAGACATACACCACACGAAACAAAGAGTAGCTGAAAGACAGATGAACAGCTCCTCTCTTTTACCCTTTTCAAGTGCTTCAGTCTCTCTACTGGTATTGCTGGCCATCCTTCCTACCAAACCACAGAGGAAGAACACTTTAGTAGACAAAATCCTTTAAAAGCATCACTCACCAGCCACCTCTGGGAAACTTACAGTGGAAGCAAACTCATCTGACTATTAACAAATACCTGGAGTATTTCCATAAAATCTTTTTTTTTTTTTTTTTGATTGAAAACCAACCAGGACTTACATTAAACAAGGGGCTCAAGCAATAGCTTACAGTCTTTGTTGAGGATTTTTGTAACTTAGAACGTATAACCATATTGCAACTTTAAAGAAACCCTAGCTACCTCACCATAACATTCTTGGTAGCACCCACAACAGACATGGGCAAGCACTATTCACACATTTTGAGAAAATGCAAAAATCCAGCTGTAAATGTGTCATAAGTATATAGCTGAATGTATACTGTATATGCAGTGGACAAGTTTGAAGGGATATACAAAAGGTTTATCATTAAAATGGACCCCTTAAACAATTACATTACTGAGTCATTACAGAGAATACTTCATTGACTGATTGAGAATTCATTGATCTCCTGTTTTTCAAAGCAAGTGATTCTAAGTGATCTTAATGAAATGACTCTTTGCACATGTGTGGAGATTCGTCGAGTATGTTGAATTAGCAGTCTTCTGAATTAGTTTTTGCATTAGAGAGCAGATTCATTTTGTGTGAGTTGTTTCTGAATGACTGTTGAGTGACTCTTGGCATTGGAGTGTGATGGTTTAAATGACTCCTGAATGACTATGTGTATCAGTTGGCTGATAGAGTGGGCGGTGGGGCATAGCAGTGTGATTTCAGGAGCTAAATATATATTCAACACACACACACACACACACACACACGCAATGTTTTTCTTTGATTTTATTGCACAAGATGGGTATGGTTATAAAATGGAATTAATTATCTTAACTATATACTAGACAACACTGTTATATAGAAGTATATTTTAGTAATATTGAACTCAAGTGAAGTATACTGCCTTTTTGGTGTTATGAGTGATTGTTTTAAAATTTGGTGTAATTTAATATCTATCTATCTCTCTGTCTGTCTGTCAGAGATGTAACAATATCAAAATCTCACTATACAATTATATCTTAATATGAAGTTTCCGGGCATAATATTTAATGTGATAAATAAAAAAAAAATATATATTTTTTTTTTTTAAAGACAAATGAACACATAGAAAAAAATGTAAATGTACATTTTAAAGTTAAATTATTATATCTTATGTACTTTGAGAGTTCAAATTTGAAGGGTTACTCCACACCAAAATAAAAATTTACACCCATATAATTCCAAACCCATAAAAGCTTTGTTCATCTTTGGAACACTATTTAAGATATTTTAGATGAAAACTGGAAGGATTGTGACCGTCCTATTGACTTCCAAGTAAGATACACTGTCAAGGTCCAGAGAAGTATGAAAGACATCGTCACAACAGTCATCTGCCATCAGTGGTTCAACCCTAATGTTATGAAGTGACAAGATTACTTTTTGTGTGTGAAAAAAACAAAAACAACAACTTTATTCAACAATTTATCTCTGTGTCTCTGTACATCACCATAGTGCCATTTTGGAGAACATCCACTAACTGAAACTGCGTACGCTATTATGTATCAGCCGTGACACAAGGATACGTTTTCTACATGTATTTATGCTTAGATTTGAAAGAAAACAATGTATTCTTGTGGCATGGCTGACAAAGAGGAGCGTAAGCTGCTTGCATTCAGCTCATGTTCTTCAAAATGGCACTATGGTGATGTGGAGAGACAAGGAGACGAATTGTTGAAAAAAAAAAACAATACTTTTTTTTTCTTTGCATACAAAAAATATTCTCGTTGCTTCATAACATTATGGTTGAACCACTGATGGCAGATGGACTACTCTGACGATGTCTTTCATACTTCTGTGGACCTTGACAGTATACCTTACTTGGAAGTTAATGAGACACTCACAAGCCTCCCGGTTTTCATCCAAAATATCTTAAATTGTGTTGCGAAGACAAACTAAGCCTTTACGGGTTTGGAACGACATGGGGGTAAGTCATTAATGGCAAAAATGTTCATTTTGGGGTTAAGTATCCCTTTAAGGTGAGACACTGCAGGCAAAAACACTGTTTTTTCAAGCACCTGTCAATTTTGAGATTTTGGGCTTTTTGGTTTTTCATAAAGTGCTTTTTTCAAACTAGTGGAAGGAAAGCATCCAAAAGACACTGTTAAGTGTTTCTTTTACAGCACATTATCTGTTTGTGTCAATAGATTTCAATTACAATACATATTTTTAAAGGTCCTTTTCTCAAAATGAGTTTTTTCTTCAACACTGAGCCATAAATCTCCACTTCAGTAGCACTTCAGCACTTCAGTAACACACCAAACTTGACATTTTTATTCCTGTCTATATTCTGAAGGTTTTTACAGAGGGATTTGTTCATATATATTTTCCTTGATTATATACAACATTTTATTCCCCCCAAAATTGTGAAAATATATTGTTTTCTGGCTCTTCAAAGTATTTTCTGAATTATGGAGTGACAAAAAAAGATAACCAGAATTCCCTCTGTAAAAACATTTGACTCTAATATGTCAAAAAAATTAAACAACAATTTTGAAACTGACTTCATCTAGTGTTCAGATTTTTGTACTAGACATTTATGCAAATTAGCACATATTTCATTAAATAATGCCTCATTTGCATATTTAAACATAACATTTTTGAAAACTTGTAATACAAAAAATGTTTGCAATAATCAATGTAACCAATCAACTGGGTAAGTAAGGTGATAACTATTAGTTATTTTTTTTGCCCTATTCACCTGCAGTGTCTCGCCTTAAGAGCTCCAACCCATATTCCTAACTAAGAAAACTTAAGTCAGAATTTACTTGTATCTGAACATTAAAGGTGACTCAACCCTCTTTTGAAATTGTTGTATACTGTCTCAGTCTAAATTATATTCACATTTGTGTTTTAGTAAGCCAACAAATGTATAATAATAATAATAATTTTATATTGTTGTTATTTCTATGACAGTAATAACCATATATTGTAAAACAACTGCACTGTAAAATAAATGAAAATAAATATTCCATATGTATATTATTTTTGCTTAACACTACAGTAGGGAAATTACAATAATTATTTACTCATTTATACACTTGAAAGAGATATTTTGAATTTGGACTGCATTTAAACCGCTAGCTTTCAACTATTCATACTGCAATTTTAATTAATTTATGACTGACACGGCAGTAGAGTTTTTATTTTGATGAAAAACATGCTTACAAAAACACGTCTCACAACAAAAATAAAGCATAACTGGTGGCTTTTGCGTTCCCAAATGCATGCTAAACTTGCAGCACATGCAATAAATTAGTTCACTGCATTCGTTCACTGTGACCGGAGCTGTTCTGAGTTGCGGAAAACACCGGATCACGAGCTGATCGCCTGAACAAAGTGCACACTTCGCTTTGAAATGCGCAGCAAAAACAGAACTTGATAAAGGGTTTAAGCCATATTGTGCTTTTGGTTTATTTCGTTTTACAGATTTGGCCTTGGCTCATTTTCTTTGAAGAACATTTATCAGAACAATTTTTTAATGACCACACCCCCAGATGTTTGGGTCCATTGGAGTGAAAATTTTAGGTACTTTGTACCTTCACCCTGTCCTTCTACTGTCTGGGACTGCTATTAGTAGCCTATGTGTATGTGTGTTTATGTGTGTGTATGTGTGTAACAGAGAAAGAGAGCCTGTGAGAGTGTAAGTGTGTGTTTTGTGTTTCTGCCCCTGCCATTCCGGCACAAGGTTGTAGCACTTTAATTCATAAATTTGATCTAGCAAAGGGCAAATTTTGTCTCTCCGTGGTAATTAAAAATTCCAGGATGTCCTTCGAAAAAGAGTAGGGGTGTAATCCCGGCATCATGGCCAAATTCACCCATTGGCCTCCTAACCATCCCCATATCTGCTGATTGGCTTCATCACTTTGACTCCTCTCCACCAATAAGCTGGTGTGTGGTGGGCATTCTGGTGCAAAATGCCTGCCGTTGCATCATCCGGGTGGATGCTGCACACTGGTGGTGGTTGAGGAGATTCCCCCCTTCTATGGAAAGCCCTTTTTAGTGCCCATTAAAGCGCTATATAAATGTAAGGAATTATTATTATTATTAGTGCATCTCAATAAATTTGAATGTCGTGGAAAAGTTCATTTCAGTAATTCATCTAAATTGTGAAACTTGTGTATTAAATAAAAAGCTGGTCAGCCGAAACAAGCATGAAGTGCTCTAAAATTTCTTGGTAAACGGGTGCAGTGACTTTGGTTTTCAAAAAACACAATGGACCAACACCAGCAGATGACATTGCACCACAAATCATCACAGACTGTGGAAACTTAACACTGGACTTCAAGCAACTATAAGCTTCTCCACCATTCCTAAAGACTCTGGGACCTTGGTTTCCAAATGAAATACAAAACTTGCTCTCATCTGAAAAGAGGACTTTGGACCACTGGACAACAGTCCAGTTCTTCTTCTCCTTAACCCAGGTAAGACGCCTTTGATGTTATCTGTGGTTCAGGAGTGGCTCAACCAGAGGAATACGACAACTGTAGCCAAATTCCTTGACACTTCTGTGTGTGGTAACTCTTGATGCCAGCCTCAGTCCATTCCTTGTGAAGTTCACTCAAATTTTTTAATCGATTTTGCTTGACAATCCTCATAAAGCTGCGGTTATCTCAGTTGGTTTTGCATTTTTTTCTTTTACACATTTTCCTTCCACTCAACTTTCTGTTAACATGCTTGGATACAGCACTCTGTAAACAGCCAGCTTCTTTGGCAATGAATGTTTGTTGTCTTCTGGACAACTGTCAGATCAGCAGTCTTCCCCATGATTGTGTAGCCTAGTGAACCAAACTGAAAGACCATTTTGAAGGCTCAGGAAACCTTTGCAGATGTTTTGAGTTGATTAGCTGATTGGCATGTCACCAAAATTTTGTTGAGATAATTAATTGGTGGGTTTTTGTTAAATGTGAGCCAAAATAATCACAATTAAAAGAACCAAATACTTAAATTACTTGCTCGAATGCGCGCACACACACACACACAGAGGGAGAATGATGTCTGCACAGATCAATGATTTGTCATTGATGTCATCCATCTCTTCTGTGACAGACAGAGAGCCGGAGAATGAAAGTATGTGTGATAGTCTGTCTAAATCCACACAGTGCTGCAGCTCAGTCGGGGGTTAAGGTTGGTTGTGACACATCAGAGTGACAGACCCGGTTCAGCTGACAGGCAGCAATGTGCTTGTTTTTTAGTGTCACAGAATGTGATGCCTCCAATGTGTCTCTCTGGAAAACAACCAACTGACTAAAAAATAAACAGATTTCTGACTAACAAAATAAACCCTGGAGAGAATAAAGTTGTGTATCAATCTAAAACTTCACTGGCACTAACCTGTGTCTCTGGGTTGCATTGGGGGCACTGCTAAAGGAATAAGGTGTGACACCATGAAAGTGATGTGAACAAATCAAATTTGGCAGTGTGAGAAGAAACTTTTCAGCAACTGAGCGAGAGAACAGCTACTGCTGATCGAGATGAAAAACCGCTCTATAAAATAAAGAAGCAGAAAGAGAGAGATACGGTATATGCAACATCTCAACCATTCATATTGTTATTGTCGTCCATTCAAATGAATGATCTTTTAATTTGATTCCCTCCAGTTCTAGCTTGGATCAGAGGCATGTTCTTCTTAGTTCTGCATTGTCACCCAAATTAAGTACCGTAGTTCACATCAAAGAGATGAATTTGGAAGAAACGAAGAGCGCAGAACTAGTCAAACTGAATGAACATTTTTGGCGCACATACGAAAGAAAGAATTTACTCAGCGACTTTCCAAAAGCTAAATATTTTGTTTGGAGTAACCATTTGCACCTCTTTAAATATTTAGTGAATCAATCCCAGTGAGGAGGAAAATAGACCAAGATGCTCTATTATGCTTCAGTGACCTCTCCAACCACACTGCCGCCTTCACGCAAGCTGCTGTCTTTATTACTCTTTCTGTTCATCCTGTTTTAAATTGTCTCATATTTTGTAACAGTAATGACAGTTTTTTCCCCCATAAAACTGACATGATTTAGTTTTGGCTTGAGATATCTTGGCACACAGTCATTTTCTGATCCAGTATTTTTGTCTTGTTTTAAGAGAATAAATTTTTTAAGTATGTATATTAATTTTTTAATCACATTATATATATATTAGGGCTGCAGGAAGGGTATCCGGCGTAAAACGTGCCAAATCAGTTGTGCAAATCACTCCACTGTGGCAACCCCTGGTCAAGAGAATAAGCAGAGAGAGAGAGTGAGATTAGGGCTGTCAATATATATATTTTTATCAAATTAATTTTTTTTATGAATTTATTAAATTATGCATTTACCAAAAGAATGAAGGGTGATTCTTACAAAACTGTATTTTTCTTTTGTTTTGGACTGATTGTTTGGCAATTATTAGACTGAAAACTTTACCAGAATTCAGCATCTTAATATGATCTGATTGCAAACAGAGAAGACAAATCAGGTAAAAGCTTTAGAACAGAAATTATGCTTTATTAATTTTAATCATTTCTATTTATTAATCTATCTATCTGTCCGTCCGTTCGTCCGTATGTCAGATAGATAGATAGATAGATAGTATTATGTTATAAAATATATTTTCAATACATTTTTTAGGCTATATCATAGAATGTGGTGTCATACAGACTGGAGATTAGGTACAGATTTGTAGGGTTTTTCAAAACATTTAATGTTAATCGGTAAAACATTTATTTAGATGAAAACTGGGAGGCTTGTGACTGTCCCTTTAACTGCCAAGTAAATTACACTGTCAAGGTCCAGAAAATTATGAAAGATGTCGTCAGAATAGTCCATCTGCCATCAGTGGTTCAATCGGAAATTTATGAAGCGATGAGAATACTTTTTGTACGTGAAGAAAACAAAAACATTTTCTATGTCAGCTGCATTTCACGGATGTGCTGTTTTTGTTCATATCAAAGTGTAAATACACGTAGAAAATGTATCTTTGTGTCACGGCTGACACAGAATAGCGTACGCAGTTTCAGTCAGTGGACAAATTGTTGAATAAAGTCATTATTTTTGTTTTCTTCACGTACAAAAAGTATTCTTTATAATGTTACGGTTGAACCACTGATGGCAGATAGACTATTCTGATGAAGTCTTTCATACATTCTGGACTTTGACAGTGTAATTTACTTGGCAGTAAATGGGACAGTCACAAGCCTCCCGATTTTCATCCAAAATATCTAAATAGTGTTCCGAAGACAAAAAAGCTTTTACGGGTTTGGAACAACATACGGGTAAGTGATTAATGACTAAATTTTCATTTTGGGGTGGAATCTCCCTTTAAAACAAATGTCTACGATGCAAGCCATCCATCACTGTATACAAATTCTCTCTTGTCAAGCTTTGTACATTAAGCATTGTTTGGCCCAGAAGCAGTAGAACACAAAGGATCTTGGATTTGCATTTACATCTTGTTACACCAACTGGTAAACTCATTCCTGGTTTATGGGTAAGTCATGCAGTAGTTTCTAAGATATCACAGAAAAAAAAAAATCTTTCCAGTAATTACACTCTTTTCCCTTCCATAAAAGTTGTGCTTTCTTTTGCTATGTTCAGAATTCCAAATGCATGAAATTTCATCAATTTTTCATCCATTTTAATGTTATTTACGGTTTATTTCACTAAAAATACCACTTTTTTAGCCAACAAACATTTAAGATTTAAAGTCCTCTGAACATATAATCTTCATAAAAAAAGGTAACTGTGCTCCATCCATTTTATTACAAAACAAGGGACAAGGGAACAAGTACTAGAATACAGAACCATGTTTTCCCACAAAATAAATAAATAAAAATTTACTCTACCTGAACTAGCCCTTTCTTAAAATGCATCCAGGAAAACAGCCCAGTGAGACATGAGATCAAGTCCAAATCATGTCCAGGATGCATTTCATTCCACATCTGAACAGCGGGTCATTCATCAGTTTGACAGGTCTAATCCCTTTTGGTCACATTACAGAAATATTTGTGGTTTGATGGCCACTGAGAAGGGACCACCAGAAATGGAATTCCAAAAAACAAGATTTACTGCTACCACATGATGCAAAATCACACTGGAGTCTACGTCTAAGATGTGGGAGTATGTTTCCAGTGTCAAGGTGTTTTTTTTCCCCCTTAAATGATCGCTTGAATGGGAGTCTGCAATGTCTGGCACATTCTGTCCACATTTACTGAAACAATGTCTGTGTACTATTCACACAAATGCACTCATCTGCAATCAATACTCCCTCCTGTGTCAAACCTTGAAGTAAAGTAATGAGAAAACAGGATGACTGCAGGTTTTAATAGAGGCATTTCAACACCAACACATGAAGACCGATGGCTATGGATTTCAGTGTAGTAGAGAAGACTGGTGGTGGACTTGTTCACAAAGGACCAGGGTTGGGGATTAACGGAATACATGTAATGGCATTACGTAATCAGGATACAAAAATCCAGTAACTGTAATCCGTTACAGTTACGTCAAGAAATGTAGTAATCAGATTATAGTTACATTTTGAAAAAAGGGGGAATACTTTCAGGATTACAATGGTTTCATTTAAAACTAAATAAATCAGTATTTTGGCATAATAACACTATATTAAGCACAGCTTGATTAATGACTCACTGTCATGGAGTCTGGTCTGTGTTTCCCTGGGTGTCCACTAGTGGTCTCACTTCCCCATAGGCACCTCACCGCAGGCACTACATTTCCCACAAAGCCTTGTCCCTTCATCACGACAATTGCACACCTGTTAATTGCACTCAAGTGTCTTCACTTTCATCGTCATTATCCTGTCTATTTAAACCGGTCTGTTTTCTGTCTGTTTCATGGAGTCCCTATTTTCCGTCACCTGGTTTCCTCGCGTTCCCTGTGTTTCTTGTTTCCTGTTTGTTTGTTTCTGGACTGATTTTTGGTTATGACCCCCTGCTTGTTTTGATTCTGATTTTTGGATTACCCATTAAACACACACTGCTCTTGGATCTCTTGTCTCCTGTGTCCCGATCGTTACACAAGTCTAGAATACAGTTAAAGAACATCTACAGGACCTACTGTAATGTGCTCATGGAATCTATTTCAGGACTTTTTTCTGTGGATTTTAGTACTATATTCAACTCTTTAATACCTCTTTAATCTTTCACAGGAAAGACAGTAGATTATATAACAAAAAAGAAATTTTAAAGAAATTTTCCAGGTTCAGTAAAAGTTAAAGACACAGTTAACATAAAAATGAAAAAAAAAACTGATTATTTACATCATGTTGTTCCAAACCTGTATGCAGAAAACACACATACACATACACACACTTTTATTTTGGAATTTGTATGGATTGTACAACAACAAACACAAAAATCTTCTTCTGTGTTCCAATAAAGAACGTCCTTCACACAGGCTTAGAACAACTTGAGGGTATTACAAACAGAGGTGGGTAGAGTACCCAAAAACTGTACTCAAGTAAAAGTAAAAGTACTTCTAGAAATATTTACTCAAGTAAAAGTAAAAGTACTAGTCTTGAATAGTTACTTGAGTAAGAGTAAAAGAGTATCGGATAAAAAATCTACTCAAGTAGTTAGTTACTAGTTACTTTGGGTCATATATACTGAGCCTATTTTTATTTAGATATATAGATAAAATGTATGTAATGTATGTGTGCGTGTATAAATGTATATATTTCATCAGCCTTTACTCCAATTTATGTAATTTATTATAAAACCCTGTCTGTTTACTTAAGTAACAGATATAGGTGTCATGCCATAACATATTTTTAATACGACTGACTTTATATTAAATGTGAATTTAACATTGAAAGTTAATGCAAATAACATTTACATTATTAAAGATAATTTTCACTGACAGTCTAGATTTCAATCACTCTCAGAAACTCCCATTAAAATCACTGAAACGGTTAACACTGTGAAATCAATATCTTAATTAAAGATTCGTACACACATCTGCACTTTGTTGTTCCTGCGAGAGAATTCGCCAGAAAGAGGTATTCAGTCAGTGAGCGAGTGAAGGAAGCACCGGCATTTTAGCGATGACTCATCTGAACGGCTCTGATTGGCCAATGCTTTAATAAGCTCAAAAGAATCATGTGTGATTTGTAATGCGCAGCGCTGTATAAACGCATCTATCTCTGGCTAAGCGCCAGCAAGCAATCACAGATCTGAATTTAGCAGCTGATAATATGACTCGCTGAACGTACTTGCACCAGTGTGATTGTATTAAAATTAATAAAATCTTAATCGGCTATTTTTTGTCTTTTGGAAGCTGCATTCAACTTGACTCCCCTCTGTTATAAGCCACACACGTACAACAAACTAATGTCACAGTGGTATCGTGTACTGTAATCGAATGTAGCCCAAGTTATTACCTGTTAAACAGTAGACAGCACACGCGGTGTTCATCTAATAAGGATCTCCATCGCTAGCAAATAATAACCTTTGCAGATTTCAATTCAGTGCAGTTCCAGCCACGTTTTCAACACTCTTTCTGTTCTTAAACGTTACAACTCCGAGTGAACCACTTCAGACGCTCAGCGAGTGCGGCAGGGAACTGAACGACTCATTCAAACTGATTCATGAACCAATTCACTCGTTTGCCAATTGGTTTGATCAAGCCTTTGAACAGAATTGACTCAAAAGAATGAATCATTCGCGAATGGACATCGCTCATTGCCCAGAGAAAAGTAGACGGCGCGTTTGGAATAAACTGAAGCATTATAACATTTATTGCATTAAGATAAAGTAACGAGAGGAGCGTCGCCCACAGTAACGAAGTAAAAGTACAGATTTTTCCCCAAAAATTTACTCAAGTAAGAGTATAAAGTACCCATCTTTAAATATACTCCGAAAAGTATTCGTTACCCCAAAACATTACTCAAGTAAATGTAACGAAGTAAATGTAACTCGTAACTACCCACCTCTGATTACAAAATATTGAGTAAATAATTACTAAATTTTCATTTTTAAGTGAATTATACTTTCAAGCTCAAAAGTGTTTATAACCATAGCCTTAATTTCCCTCCATTCCTCCAATTTGTAAATGGGAAAATTCTCAGTATTTCACAATTATAACCACAAGATAAACATAATACATGTTAACATAATTTAGTGCCATGATAATGAAACACCATAAATACCAAAATATCATCCAAAATGTACGTCCATTGAAATTTCCTTACCATAACTTTTGGCTTTTACAAATAAATACAAGTAGGAATTAGTCTAAATTAACTTTCATGGCAATCAACATTGTGCCACAAATGCTATCAGCTGAGTTCAACTTACTGAACATGGAATATTCCTTGTTGCATAACACTGGAAAAGAACATGTCTACCACCAGAAGGTTCCTCAGAGACACAGTGAAAAAAAAAAAAAGTGACGTGACATTCAGCCAAGTATGGTGACCCATACTCAGAATTTGTGCTCTGCATTTAACCCATCCGAAATGCACACACACAGAGCAGTGAACACACACACACTGTGAGCACACACCCGGAGCAGTGGGCAGCCATTTATGCTGCGGCGCCCGGGGAGCAGTTGGGGGTTCGATGCCTTGCTCAAGGGCACCTAAGTCATGGTATTGAAGGTGGAGAGAGAACTGTACATGCACTCCCCCCACCCACAATTCCTGCCAGCCCGGGACTCGAACTCACAACCTTTCGATTGGGAGTCCAACTCTCTAACCATTAGGCCACGACTTCCCCACAGTGCTGACTGGCCTCATGAGCAACAGCAAAGAAGCTGCCTACAGGCGGTCCGTCAAACGGTGTCAGAACTGGAGCTGTTACAATGACCTTTTAACACCATATTCACTTTAACACAACTTCAAGTTGATAGGACCCATAATTTCACAGTGCCTCAAGTGGGAGGCAATCACTGACTCTACAGTAAAAAAAAAAAATCACAACCCAGAGGATTGACTTTCTGAGACAATTAAAGAAATTCAATCTTCTACACACCAAACTGCGACCACAGAGGCCCTCCTTACCTCATCTATAACTGTCTGAAACAGACTATCACATCGGTTTCGGCAAAGAGCATAATTGGCTTCAAAATCACTTTTTATAGATTGATTAGATGCATGCCATAAATATCTGCTCAGTGTATACTGTTTACATTCAGCTGACAATACTTCACATGCAATTTCAGTAGACAGATGAAAAAAGTGAAAAGTGAAAGTCTTGACATTTGCCAAGTATGAATTGGTGCTCTGCATTTAACCCATCCAAGTGCACACACCGTGAACACACACCCAGAGCAATGGGCAGCTATGTCTCCAGTGCCCAGGGAGCAACTGGGGGTTCAGTACCTTGCGCAAGGGCACTTCAGCCATGGGTATTGAGGGTGGAAGAGAGCGCTGTTCATTAACTCCCCCCACTTACAACTCCTGCCAGCACCGAGACTCGAACCTGCGACCTTTAGGTTACAAGTCCAACTCTCTAACCGTTAGGTCACAGCTCCCCCAATTCTACATTAGGGTTTATTCTATAGGGTTTAAAATTAACAGATGAAAATCAATAATGCATTTCAACTTTGTAGGCTGTTTGGCGGGTTATTATTCATAAATAATGTACTATAACTTTACATGCCATCGCTATCAGAGTTTCTCAAATAAAAAGAGCATCCAACATCAGCAATTAGCCTCAGCACTTGTTAACTGAATAAATATACAATATAATCTCATATAATTATTAGATTCACTATTGTTGTCTATTTGATTTGATTTGATTTGATTTTGGGTCACAGCCCATCTGTTGAGATGTTTATTTGTTCTGTTTACTTATTTTCAAGCCACTCAAGTACAAACTTTACAAATAAACTTTTGATCAATCACCTGTCCCACCAAATTAATAACAAATACTGTACTATTTGACATCCTCTGTCCCTTCGACATAGACACAAATACCCACTGCAGAGGAACATGCCGTCTCGAGCACCCTATTAATCTGCAGTTTTCTCTTACTTTTCTTACCTCTTAGTTCTTATCTCTGTAGTTACGGATATATATAAGCTCAGTGATGCTTGTCTGCAAGCCGACAAGCAAATGACACACCGTCAGAGAACTTTACGTCCCATTGCCCTCAGCGGGGCTGCTGGGCGAAATGCAACTGTTGACTGACATTAGGAGGAGAATGGACATCGCGAGTCAGTGAGGTGTGTGCATGTTCATGTGTGTACATGTGTGCCAACCTAGAGCCCTTTTCCTGGTTGCATTTACACAGTCAGTAGGAACGCTGAAGTGATTTAACCGAGTCTATAGTATTGTCCGTTTATCACTATTTGCCATGTTTGCGGAGGTAGTGTAAACCATGTGTTACAAAATGCCGGGTGCTGGTGTTTCGTATATGTATTCAGTCACTCAACATACACTTACATCACTGGAAGCTCCTATTGTGCTGGTTTAGACCCTAAAGTAGGAGCTAATTTAGTACCCTCAAAAGGCATTCCTATGGCTAAAATCATTACCAGGTCCCTTTCAGTCGTTCACTCCCGACGAAATGGGATATCTCTTCGATAGACCAATCTACTTCGAGTGTAAACTAAACAAGCCAATGCACATTGGCATGCAATTATTGCATCCAGCTGCCACTGATTACAGTATGAGTATAAGAAGGCAGCAGGTACAATGCATACCAGCTTTTCGGTTTGGAGCTGAGTGACAGTATCGTTCTGCTCACCAGTGTCTACAGTGAACTACGAGTTCAGCACGCTCTCTGAAGCTTCCTGTGTTGGTGAGATGGCGCTTCATCAGCGGTTGTTCCAGTGTCAAGTTGATTGCACAATTCAGGCTGAACTACCCCCTGTCGTGTTGCAAGCGGCCATCTCCCCTGTGCGCCTCAGCACTAAAAGACCATTTCATATAGAGCATTTTTTTTCTAAAATTGCGCCACTGATGGGTCTTTATAAAGATGACCTATTGACCTTATATGGAAGCCGTTTCACCCGTGCATTTCTGGGTGCGGTCGTCACCTGGCAACGGGTGATGGTCATGATCGCTGCCTCACGTGTCTGGGCATCAAGCACACTGAGGTGGCCTTCGTGGATGCATCACATTCCCATTGCGGGTAGATGACCATATCGGAGCTGCGAACCAGGCTCTGCTACATTCAGGGGAGAGGAGTCCCATTGCCTCTGCCGCGATCTGGGTCTCGCTCTGGCGTACAGACGAGAACCACTTTTGACAGAAAGGTCTGGTTCCTCAACGCCCCTGTGTCCAAGAACCGGCCTCTTTTTATGGCCGACAGTACCCAATTACTCGACAAAAGAGCAGTTTCCTTTATCTCCGGGTCCCAGGAGGGCACAGAGAGTTGTGGGCGGCTAAGCACCGGACCTCACTCATCCTCCTCCTTCACCAGATGGCAGCAGCGGGCAGTTCGAGAGTGTCAACAAAGGCCCTACTCATGCACACTCTACACATGGAACCAGGTAAGCCCTGCACCCCACACTCATACCACACTACGGCCTGGTCTACTGACTCACGCTTGTACAGGACTAGCCCCTGGAACAGATCTCCAGGCATGCTGTTCAGGTTGCAAGCTCACTCAACTAGAAGTGTTGCATCCTCCTGGGTGTTGGCTCGTGGCGCCTTGCTGACAGATATTTGTAGAGCTGCGGGCTGGGCGACCCCCCCAATATGTTTGCTAGATTCTATAGCCTTTGTGTAGAGCTGGTACCTTCCTGTGTTCTCACCTCAAACGGGTAGTGGCACTGAGAGGCCCCGGTTAGTGCCGACTAGGTAAAACTGCTCCAGTGTGTCCGTACTGTAGACCCTGTTGAGATCCTCCATCACCCTTGGCAGCTGGATAGGGTAGAACATCCGATGCCAGGCCTTCATGATGAATCCATGAGAACCATGGAAGGCTGGGTTCCATATTGAGACCTAGGCGGTACTCATATGCGTATAGTCTACGGTATAGCCTTGGAGCCCGTGTTTCCCCGGCAGACTTCTGCCTTTCCAAGAGGGTTTTGATCACCTCAAATTTCTCCATATACCCCTAAATGGATGCAATATGTGTATTTGCTTCCGAAAACTCCTTCGGGAAGGATGGTGCTTCCCAGCGTCCCTGTTCCCAGTGGAGCGGAAACGTTTCCCCAGTGTTATCCAATCTCACCTAGTGAGGTAGTGTTTTGACAATGGTGAGTGGAACTACTTGTTCTGAGCCCCGGCCTACACTTAATAGGGGCGCAGGTGGCTTTCACAGGGTACTTGAAGGGGCAGCACCCATGGCGCTTTGGTAGGGATCCCAATTCGTCAGTCACTGATGTTATGTCGAGAGTGACAGACTAAAAGGGAACGTCTCGGTTACGTATGGTAACCCATATTCCCTGAAGGAGGGAACGGAGAAGTCATGTCCCGTCATCACAGATGCTGTACCGCCGCTGGGCCACTGGGTCTCTGGCTCGGCTCCTCAGTAAAAAGCTGTTATGCATTGCACCTGCTGCCTTCTTATACTCACGCTGTGATCAGTGGCAGTTGGATGCAATAATTGCATGCCTATGTGCACTGGCTTGTTTAGCTTACACTCAAAGTAGATTGGTCTATCGACCACATCATACAGTACACAGTATCACATACAGTATATGACATCTCCATTCCCTCCTTCAGGGAACGAGGGTTACCTTATGCAATGAGACGTTCCTGTGGTGTGAACACTCCAAAAAAGCTATAGCTACAGGAACTCTCAAAATGCTCCTCCAGTGTGAAAGCTTCTCAAGCCAGCCAGGAGCTTGTTTCTCCAGGCTCATGATGCCAGAATACGTGTATTTGTGTATGAGAGGGTGATTTCTGTGTGGGCGCATTGTTTGTTGCACAATATGCTGTAAAACAGGTTTCTTCCAAACTGTTATACAGCAATCCCAAAGATTCACAGTCTCCCTGAGACTGTGGTGCAGAAGTCTTCATTCCTCACTTTGCTCTGTCATCCATAAGACCCCAGATAAAAAGATCACAAAGCACATAAGAATAGAGGGCATGAGGTTTGGATCAATTGTAAATATGTATGTGTGTGTGGGCATTCTGGCCAAGATTTGTGAGGCTTTCCTCACATATTATCATAAACTCTCACCGCATGAAATACACATTCACAGACAGACTGTGAGACAAACTATATCCTTACACAAACTAGAGGTCTTCATGGGACACCTCAGATCGAAAAACTCAAGGTCTGACCTGAGACCAGAGTGGGTTTGCCTCGGATACAGGCCAGGTCTAAGAATATTACTGGGTCTTGGTTAACTTTTAAACATTTTTCTTGGTCCCGAGAAGAGATTAAAAAAAGAAGAAACCATTATTTGAATTCCATTATATGATTCAGGTGTATAAGAACATGCAATTATTTAAAACAAATACATTTTAAATAAATCTATAACAGTTTCTTATCCTCTACATCTCTGTTCTTTGTCAGTCTGTGCACCTGTGTGTAAATGAGCATACTCTCAGGATACTGTTGCGCACTGCAGTGGTAGGAGCTCCAAATAAAATGTGCTATGCAATTCCTGAGCCATTTAAGAGAATGAGAATTGCTTATTAATATTACTATAAATATACATTTTCTTCTCATTTGAGGTTCAACATAAAGCTATTAGCAATTTATCTACTTGTAATTGCTCGCCCAAGCAGAAAAACTATGCACTGTTGCCAGATATTGATTACAGAAAACCATTTGAATGCAGTTAATGCTAATAATCAAAATCAGATTACATACACTCATACAGTACATGTACACAAAATTAGGCTACATTATCTGCCAACACGGCTTAAAAGTATAGCTAATGTAAAGGATCAGAGAATGAATATCATCTACAAATAAAGTCGGAAGAAGGCCATACTTTTAAATCTATAACTGTCATGGTGTTTCTTATTCGTCTTCTTTGATTTTGGACGGTAATACCAGTTGAAAATCACTGCCCTCCACTGGTACTGTATGGAAAGCTGCAGGCTGTGCAGATGTCGCTGCATTTTACATTCTTTCAGTTGAGTTTGAAATAACTGTCATCATGTCAATTCAGACTTGGATCTAATTTTATCAGGTCTGTCATAGTTCAGGTTTTCTTTGTCTTTTTAATTGTTCTAATAATGTATGCATGTCGGGTTCAAATAAGTATTTCAGATTGGGTACAAATTTTTGGACATGAGACCTCAAATATACAGTTCACTGAACAGTGATAGTACGGTGGCTGAGAGAGCTCAACATGCTGCAACTTACACATGCAAATTGAAAAAACACCAGCAAATGAAGAAAACAACTTCATCAGTTTGACAACACAAGTGTTGCAAATCATCACAACATATGCATATAACGAAGAGCGCTGCAAATCCTCACAACACATGCATATAATGAAACACGCTGCAAATCCTTCACAACACATGCAAATTAAGAAACGCTGCAAATCCTCACAACACATGCATATAACTAAACGCGCTGCAAATCCTCACAGCATATGCACATAACGAAACGCACTGCAAATCCTCACAGCACATGCACATTAAGAAACAATTAATGAAGCATTGCAAATTTATTTTCATTAACCTTGAAATTATTAAAGTTAGCCATCTTATGTAACGTTTTACATTTAATCATGTAATTATTCAGCTTATTTAGGCTAATAATATCCAAAAGATAAAGGAATCATGCAATCAGGGTGTAAAAAAACAACAACTCACCTTTCAGTTCACTCCAATGACCAGTAGCCACTGCACGATAAGCAAATCCCAGCCAGGTCCAACACTTTTTGGGGTCTCCTTGAAACATTTCCACTGTGGTCTGTGCTATTTGCAGCGTGTTTGTTAATTTGCATGTGTTGTGAAGGATTTGCAGCGCGTTTCATTATATGCATGTGTTGTGATATTTTGCAGCGCGTTACGTTATATGCATGTGCTGTAAGGATTTGCAGTAGCTGACATGACAAAGGTATCTTAAAAAGCCAACTGATTTAAGCCCCGTTCACACCAAGAACGATAACTTTAAAGATAACTATAAAGATAACGATATTAGCGTCCACACCAACAAACGATATCGTCTTTTTATTCTGAGGGCGTCTGCCGCTTTAAATCTTCGAGCTTGTTATAGCAGGATGGATTCTGATTGGATGTCAATGTTTGTATTGTTCATCAGCTGGAAAAAAATCGTTCTGAAAATGATTCCAACGATACCGCTTCTCTATGCCTTTATCAATATAGTTGTAGTGTGGACTGTATTCTTTAATATTGAGAACGATTTTTAGAACTATATCTTTATCGTTATTTTTATAGTTATCGAGCTTGGTGTGTACAGGCCTTTAGGAACAAGCCTCATAAAAATCATGTTTCAATGAAAAATCTATTGAACATTATCTTAAATAGTTTGAGAAATATGTATTTAACTGAAGCTAAAGCAAAGCCTTTACAAATATAATAAGTAGAGATAGACAATATATTCATACTAATTAACTGGATATTAATTGTGTAAGCTCATATCCCCTATTCTTACATTTTTCAATCATACAATGAATCATCTGTTGTGATCCAAAGGGAAAAACAAAACCCATGCTTTGGACCAACATAAGGGTAAACTTTTTTAAATACAGTCTTGAGTAAATCTCAAAAGGAATATCCATTTTTAATCCGTGCATTATAAATGTTGTGTTGCCCACATTAATTTAAACAAAATAGGGTAGAGTTTTAATATCAGCCAAACATTAAAAATCTGTTTCTGATCATAATAAAATAATAAACTTGTTAGCATCAGACATATTTTTTTATAACAGTGCCACTGCATAATATCAATATCCAAAACTGCCACTGAAGTTCCTTAATAGAGCAGGCACTATTCTGAGGACAGTTAGGAACATCTGATTAAATGTGCAGGTATAGAAAGAGGTAAACATGTCTTGATAAATGGCCTTTCAACAAGGGATAGAGGCTGATCTGGATACAGACTGACCCTCTTTATTCAATAACTTCTTTGATGGCTGGCTGCCTTCCTGCCCTGTCTCGCTATTTCACAGCATAAATTCAGTCTCAGACGTACCCTTGTGTCCAGTTTTGAGGCCCTGAACTTTAGACAAGCAAAGACTCCTGCCCTTGACAATGTTAATATGTGTTCTCCACACTGTTTGAATCTCAGTCACACAAACCGATATAAAGCACACACTGCCTGGCACATTACGGTGATCAGTGACTCGTGATGTCACAGAGGGCACACAGCGGGACAGTAACTAAACATGCTGGATCTATTGATGCCACCCCGGAGAGAATGTCAGTTCCCCACGAAGACACACAGACTAGATGTTTATCAATAAAGAGAAACCTTTAAGGCTGAGACTTTTAAGCACTGACATCAGGGTATCTGCAGAGTTCTTAAAGTATAATTGAAAACCTTTTAAGACCTGCACAAAATAAAATGAATACCGCATGTACATACAGAACAAACCCCCCAAAAAAACACAATATCAAAATTTTAATCGTTCACCAATAAATGAAAATAAAGTCATCGTTTACTCACCCTTGTGTTATTCTAAATGCATATGCACTTCTTTCTTTTTCAGACCACAAAAGGAAATTTAATTTTTTTTTTTTCATTCATATAAATAAAAGAAACAGCATATGCTGGGTACTGTACTTCAGAATGAAGTAGCAAACTCTATTATTAAATAAATAAGTGATTTCTCCATTACCACATAGATTATTTCCTTAACAGCCATAAATTATAAAATGATTAATAGGAGTTAGCTATAGAGAATAATTACAAACTCAATCATGGTGAAATTGAATTTACATGAGGAGGGGATCACATTTACATCCAAATGATAATTAATCTACATGAAACCCAAACCTCGAACCACAGCTATAAACTGCAAATCATCTGGATTAAGTCCAATTAAATCTACTCAGTTAAGTCACTGAACGGAAAGTATGTGTGAACCTTTTTTTTTTAAAAGTTGATGAGTAATTCACTCCATAATTTCATGTTGCTTCATAAATGCCTTTTCGATTGTGTTGATTTTTAGTGTGTTGATGTTTTCTGCTGAGTTCAGCATTGTTCTGGGATGCCTTCGGGGTGCAGCACGACGTGGCTCACCTGTTAATGTAGGAGTTGAAATAAACACAAACCACAGTTTATGTATGATACAAGCCGCAGTTTTGCAACTGTTAAATTAGTGCATTCACAATATTTATCAAAAATAAATGCAATTTGATCTTTTAGGCTTTGCACAAAAACTCACGTGTAAAATTGATGTAAAAACATGTAAAATTCATAAAAGAATGTGAGAGTGAATTTAGAAAAGAGAAAGAAAGAGGACAGCTGCAGGGGGGAATGATTGGACTAAAGTGAACCGAAAGGCCTTGTGTGGGAGGATGGATGTTTAAATGGCCCACACCTCCTTAAATAGTCTGAGAGATATTTTAAACCATCCTTCTGACACCGTGATCATCAGGGTTTCTCAGTGTGAACAGAGGACCACTACAGCGCTTTTAGTTTTTGACACAGTGTACACATACACACACATGAACGCACAAAAACACACAAACACTCCAGAAGTCAATGACATCTGACCCTAAATTTCCAAAATATCTGGTGTGGTCAATATTATTTCAGTTGTCGTTAGTAAGGCAACGATCGCTATCATTGCTCATACTTGAGGTACTTCACTCATGATAAGTATTACATTTTAACAGATGACATTTACATTTAATCATTTAGCAGATGCTTTTATCCAAAGCGAACTTACAAATGAGAACAATAGAAGCAATCAGACCAACGAGAGAACAACAACAGTATACAAGTGCCATAAAAAGTCTCAGTTAGTCTAGCGCAGTACACATGTTTTTTTAAAGAATAGAATAGAATAGAATAGAATAGAATAGAAAAGAAAAGAAAAGGTAAGTGCTAGTATTAGTTGGTCAAGTGTCAAGATGACATCATAGACTTACAATTTTCACTTGCTGACAGACAAATAAATACTTATTAATATTTATTACATTTATAGATTTGCTTTAATGCTTACATTGCATTCAAGTCATACATTTTATTTATCCATGCGTTCCCTGGGAATCGAAGCCATGACCTTGCTGTTGCAAGCACTATAGCTACTATTTGAGCTACAAGAAGGTTATTTTATAATGAACACGGTCGGATGAAAAAGAGACTCTAGGAGACGCTGTTTTGACTTGGGTCAAAACTGTAGATAAATACAAAGCAACCTACAATATTAGCAATGCACTGACAACAACTCAAAACACCCCGCCACCATTCTGAACATCCTTGCATTGTGGGAGCCATTTTTGCAATGTAAGCCCCACTCACATTGTCTTTAAAAGGTTTGAATGCACTTTATAATGAGTTCTGGAGCTCGTCTGAGAAACACTGTCAGTTCAGAGCCCTTTTTTGGAGGAATTTGTTTTCGGAAACTTTTACAAAGTCTCTGGACGCCATAGATGTCTGCAGCCACGCACAATAAAAGTAATGACTCTACCTGGCCCTGCTCCATTCTTCACAACTTTATGGGTATTAAGCATTTTCTTCTTTGTGAATTAAATATACTTGCATTTTTACGACTACCGGCACACTCAACAGGTGCAACTGTAGCACAGAGGCTTCACTGTGTGCGTAATATGACGTTTGTCTGTCGTGACAATGCACTGTGAGGGGAAGGAAAAGAACTCAACATGTTTTAGACAACAGAAAGCAATAAGCATGCTGAAAAAGCCATATCAAACCAGCCTAAACTGGTCTTAGCTGGTCTCCCCTCTGGACTCAAACTTTTTTTTAAAGAACTGTGATGGATTGGTACTGATGTGCTATATGATGACATATATGTGCACACAAATATAAATGTATTCATTTACATTATACCTTTTTTATGCTTTAAATACTTCTGCTAATTTCAAAGATCTAACAATTCCTACAAGAATCTGTCTGTTTATTGATCAGATGTGTTATCTCTTTGTCATATCAGTTCAGCACTGCCATACAAATCAATCAGAGAGTGTGTGTGTGTGTGTGTGTGTGTGTGTGTGTGTGTGTGTGTGTGTGTGTGTGTGTGTGTGTGTGTGTGTGTGTGTGTGTGTGTGTGTGACACTGTGAGAACCGTGGCATACTGCATTTATGGTCCAGTTTAGATGCACTCCAGGTGCCAGTCGGCGATTTATACAAAACTCACAGCGTTCAGAATTTAAGCCTCACACATTTTGCACTCGCAGGGTCCAAAGCCACATGCGAAGCTCTGTGTGTTTTTCCACAGCCAGAACTTCAGTTCTCACAGTCAGAGACAGACAGAATGCATATGAGGAATTGCCGTTGACACCAGCTGAAGTATTTCCAGTAAGTATTATGGAAACATAATGGCCAGATTTAAAATTAGAACATGATGAAAATAGAACATTAGAATTAAGAAAAAAATACATAGTCAAGGCTATCGTTTAGTTTAACGTGTCATGTACATTTTGAAATTAAACAAAAGAGACATCAAGCAAAAAAGGCCATCTGTAGCACTTCTAAACGTACTGCTGTGCTACAAAGACTACCAATTATCCACTCAAAGTTCACAAATACAAAATGGCAATGTGTCAGTAATCTAGTCATACTCTTCTTATAATAAACAACTGCTACGAGTTTGTCAGTAACAAGAACAAAATGTGCAAACAACTCCTTTTTACTCATGTGATTAAACTAGTTAGTTTTAATACAGCAGATTCCTATAATTCAAACTCATTTGCAATGCAGTAAACAATAGTGTTTCTGTAGCACAACTGCAAAGTGTATCTCTAGCAGTGCTAAGCTATTTAATCTATAGCTCAGGGGTCTTCAGCTTTTCTCAGATCCCTTGGTGGATACCATTGTGTAAAATTTAGTTTTTAAGCATTATAAACCAAGGTTAAAATAATAAAACTATTACATTTTATGCAGGCTTCTTAAATTTAGCTTTAGTTGTATTTGGTTGTAGTGAACTTAAAGCTGTAGTTTAGCCAAAAATGTAAATAAAATAGTTAAATCTGAGTGCAGTAACACTGCAGAACAAAATGCTATTTAATTTAGGACTTTCATATAGCCTGCTGACATTAGAAATGTGTTTCACTGTTCTTTGTAATAGATGTTATCGTGTGTACAGATGCAGTGTGTGGGGATATACTCATTCAGTTCAGGACTGGTATAAACCATTGCCATTGTCATTACTCGTTTGAGTGCATATCTCATTCTGTACACACTGTTTGCTTATTTACTAATGTGACCATTGCATGATCTATTGTCTGAAAAATTCAGGTCATGACAACCTAATTTTCATTATTTATATTATTAAACTCTCACGAACTACAACTGAAGTGAGCAATAGGGGCAGTGATGCCACTCTAATCGTGGACACTGACAGCGTGTCTTGCTTCTCCAGGTGCAGTGTAAGCAAATCGCAGAATCAGAGGGACACATCTCTGCCTATTTGCATATTTTAATACCAGTCTGTCTTTTTATAAATTACTTGCTACCAACCTCCCTACAGTCTAGAGAAAACCCATTCATATATATGTCATATTAGAGTCAAAATGCGTTAGATTAGGGGTTTCATGTCAAGGATGGCCAGATATTTAATGATTAAAAACAATTATTTTGAGAAATGTCTCAGGCTCTTTGATCCATACAAAGGAAGTAAATGGTAACTAAAATTGTTTTATTATCAACATTCTTAAAAAATAGCTTTGTTTGTGTTCTGCAGAAGAAAAAAAGTCATACTGGTCTGGAACGACATAAAGGGAGTAAATGGTGATAGAATTAAGCGTTATGTCATTAATAAAATTATGCAACTGGCTTTTATACTGTCATTTTACTAAAGCCAAAGCACATTATTAAAACATGATCCAGCAAATATTTGCTTTGTTTTAAATTGACAGAATAACTTTTTTCTACTGACTATTAGCATCAGGCCAGATAAATCTGAAGAGAAACATTTTCAAATGAATACAGCTGTTTTATTATATGACCTCTCTCAGTAAATATTGCCGCAAATCAGTTTTGCAGATAATACAATTTAAATACTGTAATACATTTTACCCCCATTTCTTAGAGATAAAAACTAGAGCTGCCAATAGAATAAATAATATACTTGTTTTTAAAAAGCAGAATGAAACCATAATATCAAATTTGATGCATGACTTAAACAACTATTTTACGCTAAACATATACAAAAAAATATCACATCAACTTTGGTAACCCTAAAAATGTACTGTATGTAGTATTTTTTTCCTAACACCCCATGCATGCACCCTGAGATACATAATTTTGAAGAGAAAAAAAAACAACAAAACATAGTATTCACCTTTCTATAATATTTTGTCACTTTCAAAGCAACCTTCTAGTTCAATTTATTCTTTTGCTAATAAACTGTATAAGCTATAGTATATCAGGCCAATACTGTATTCTGCTATGCTTGCTGAAGTTTGATCTGAACTGCTGACACCACTTGCACAGTTAAAGGGTGTAACAACTGCAAACAGGCTGCTGGAATGAGTCTCCATAGACATGTCACTTCAGAAGAACACCTCACCTGCCAAATCATTTGAAAGGAAAGAGAGAGGTGCAGTGACAGTGCCAACAACATTATACACTCATGAATACTGAACAACTGAAGAGAAACTGGCACTAGATTTTTCTCACAGTGATCAGTCACGAAAAGTCTAAATGTCTGCCAACTCATGAAGTGTAATCCTGAACGCAAACATAACATCTACCAAACTCTCCTGAGAAGTTGTTAACTTCCTCAGTTTTAGATATATTAAAGATATAGTAAAGCCTATAAATATTAGCAGAACCTATGCCTCTCCACTCAAACCTTTAGAAATACACTACGGTTTAAATATTTGGGGTCAGTAAGAATTTTGATTGTTTTTAAATGATGTTTCTTAGGCTCACAGAGGCTGAATTTATTTGATGAAAAATACAGCAAAATCTTTCAGAAATCATCTAATATGCTGATTTGGTTATCAATAATTATTTCCCGTTATGACAACTGAAAACAGTTCTGCTGCTTACTATTTTGGTAAAAGTTTTTTTCAAGATTCTTTGATATAAGTGACCCTGAACCACAAAACTTAAGTCTAAAGTCGCCAGGGTATATTTGTAGCAATAGCCAAAAGTACATTGTGTGGGTCAAAATCATCGATTTTTCTTTTATGTCAAAAATCATTAGGACATTAAGTAAAGATCATGTTCCATGAAGTTATTTTGTAAATTTCCTACTGTAAATATGTCAAAACTAATTTTTTTATTAGTAATACACATTGCTCTGTAAATATGTCAAAACGTAATATTTTTAGGCATTGCTAATAACTTCATTTTATGTCCTTCATTTAATGTGTCCTTGCTAAATAATATGTATTATTTATATAAAAACAATCCCACTGAACCCCAAAATTGAAACAGTAAATGTTATGTTTAGTCACAAGTGTGGATAATGTGACCTCTGTGAAAATCTAAATGCCCCCTGTGATTCATCCCAACACAGATGCCGCCCCCGGGGAAGAAAAGTGGCATATGGACTATATCTTGTATTTCCACACCTAAAAAGAGACAGACTCTGGGGGAAAGGGCCAGAGAAACTCCCCATGCCGTGGCACTGAACCTGGGAGGTCTTTAGTCCCCAGGGTGGAACACTGTGACAGGTGGGTTGTTTCAGCAGCTTGTCTCCGGGGCTGTGATCCAGGGACATGGGCACGAGAGTACACCAAGACAAGATCAGATGAGATGAGGGGATGCGAAAGACTGACAGAGAGGAAAAGTGAGAAAAGGGCAGACAGGCAGAAAGGTAATTTTCCCCTGTGAATGCACACAATGGTTTCCCTGCACTGAGCACATGTATTTATACATGCGTGTTCGATGCCTGTTTGGACAGCTTTCGTTTTGCATAAAGCAATTAAAGAACATAAAATGATTAAGAGGAGGATCTTCTAAAGCACAAGGTTTTTTTCAAACTAACAAATGAATTTAAACTGGAGCAGGTCAGGTCACCGGCTTAAGATTATTGACGTTCTTTATCCCACTATCTTTGTGTGCTGGTTGTTAGTAAAAACATGCATCCCACAGATGTGCCAACAAATGCAACAAAAACCAACTAAAGTAACAAAAATGCAACCACGATCCCAACCTGAATACTACAAACTGTGTTTCATTCATGCTGGTGAGCCATTCCCACTGGGTACAATCAGATCTGACAGAACACCGACTAAACACGGTTGAGGGCCACACCGACAAAGCCCTAATGCCTTCACCAGGCAGCCAATTCAAAATTTATGAGAGTAACCCCACAGAGAATCAGAACATTAAACACAAAAACAAAGCACAGAACACATGCCAGCAAAGCCTAACATCATGAATTTCTCTCCAGGGTGTTGACACAGATCAGTTGTCCACTTCAATACATAACCTAATGAGATCAGAAAGAACGTTAAGTCACGCCGCCAATTGTGCCACAATTATGCTTGATCCAGCACAAATACAAACACTCGTTTCTATTATACAACATACTGTTTAGCTCTCTATCATTCCCAAAAGGCTAACTTAATGCAATTTTTGAACGACGAGTCGAAATGTGGCACAATTACGCATGCAACTCTGATGTAGGATGATGTCAGTCGTATTGCGTCATTTCATCTTATTATAGCGTCCACTTTTCGATCCTGTTCGTGTACTCACTCTTTCTCTCGGGCGCGCGCATCTCCAAGTCCCCTTTACGCATTCCTCAAAAAGCGGGAAGCAAGCTGAAAGAAATCTGGACACATCGCGTCGCAAAATGTCACCACACGAAGCCAGCAGTCATAAATTCACAGCTAGAATCAGAGTGGTTCCACTTATTAAACTGACATAATCAATTAATCATCCATTTCAATTAGCTCGAGGCAAATACACGTCTGCAACAACAAAGAACGTGACCCGTGCTCATAAATCTGTCTCTGCATATCACTGAATCTGTCATATAAAACTGGATTTCTTAGAGAAAAGACGCCGCATCTAAACTGTGGATTCATTTGACACTCTTTGACATTACTAACAGTGAATTGCCAATAATTGGGGAAGGATTTGCGTTTATGATTCTATTTCATGCAAATGTTTGACTTAATGTGTTTAATTCAAATGATTAATAAGATGCGTAATGGATCTGGAGCGATGCGCAAAAGAAAAAGCTAAATTTCTGTTACACATCACAGCGCATTTCAATACAATCTGTGAGAGTCACATTCAACTTCATAATAGCAAAATCACCATCGGTGCTGTCATTATAATACGATTTCATAACATTTACAACGCGTTGCCTTGACCGCGCGCAGGATCATTGGCAAACAAAGAGAAACCAAATAGAGTAATTACTTGCAATGGCTTAAATCTAAATTTTTAAACATTTAGGAACTCATTCACTTTTCCAGCTCATACTCGTTTTCATAGATAAGTGACTGTAATCACTTAAATCAGACTTTTATATACTTTTTACAGATGAGTCACGCAGAAACGCTTAGAGAAAATACAGTTGTTAAAAAAATAGTTCACAATGAGAAGAAAGAGATATATCCGTTTAAAACTAAACAGATAAATAGACATAGCTACAAGTGTTCCTTTTCTGGCGTAAAAAGAAAACGAAAAAAAGAATATATGTTATTTATCATTAACTCACCCATTAAGGAATCGTCTTTCTCCTCTGACCTGCTGGCATTCTCGCGTTTTCCTTCTCCTGTTTAGTCTGCCTTCACTTTCATTGATGACGAATTCCTCAAGAACGCAAGCCTGTGGCAGGACGAGGATCGTGCTCATTCACACTGAAGCGCGGGGAGAGAGAGAGAGAGAGAGAGAGAGAGAGAGAGAGAATGCCTGCAACCAGCCGCTTACCAAACAGCGCGCGAGGACCCACCGGCTGTCTGCTACTGCAGCTGCGCTCTGGCGCGTGGCCACGGGGAGCAAGGGTGGTGGCCAGCCAGCGTTTATCTGTAACGCATCTCTCAAGACTCGACTCTCCGGTTTAATTACTTTGAATGTGCAATAAGTACTAATGAGCACTTTTCTCACCATGCAGAAAATTGAAAGACACAGAGATTGTTTCATAATAATCGTTTTACGAAACGACTCTGGATGAGGTGGCTATGCAGTGCCAAAAGTAAGTTAATATATCAGAAGTTTGATTGCCCAGTTTTGTAAATGTGACTACTTCAGAATATTAGGCGTCTTTAAGTACTATATTAGAAATAAATAAATAAATATATAACAACAATTTAACGTGCATAATATTGTAATAAACAAGTTGGGCTATATGAGATGCTAGACTCTATTAATTATGTCTTTCATCACAAAACCCCACAAAAATCTGTGATTAATGCTGTCAGCACCCTTAATTACCTGTGATTATGTGATCTCTCATCAATTTGCCAAAACCAGATGGCTGCAATGAGGTATCTGTGGTTATATAACTTATCAACACTAACAGTCCTTTAACATTCAAAAACTTTAACAGTGCTTACATTCAGTATCATTCTTCCCTCTACTCAGTGGCAGACTCACTCATAAGTGGCACAGGCTGGCGCTGTTCTGTACACTACTATACAGCTGCTCACAGATGCACACTTCATGTCTCATCAGAAAGCTCTCCGGTCCAGTGGAATCATAACATAAAATGCAATCAGCCACCTTAACATCTACTGGCAAACAGATGGTAGTTGTTTATTAAAGCAAAACTGTCAATCAAGAAAGATTTAAAACTGCATCCTCTACTGTAATATATTTTTTTACAAAAGTTTAAGTGATAGTTCACCCCCCCCCCCCCCCCCATTTACTCACCCTCATGTTGTTCCAAACCTTTATGTCTTTCTTTATTCTGAACACAGCAGAAGATATTCTGAAGGGTGTTGGTAATCAAATACGAAGTTGGTTGTAACCATTGACTTTCAAAGTATTGGGGAAAATTATATGGAAATTAATGGCTGCTAGCAACTGTCTGGTTAACAGAAGAAAGAAATGCCATTTGGGTGAACTATTTTCCTCAATTTTCCTCCCAAATTTCCATGACTAATTTATGGACCTTTTATTATTCACAATAATAACGTTCATTACAGTAATACAAAATTTGTGGGTGCTAAATTGTCATAAAAAGTGCAAGATTATCAACAAAAATTCTTGTGACTTAAACGCAGTCAGGCCTCTTGTCTGCTCTCTTATGGGGTATGATTAATCGTACCTAACAAAACACCTTTTCAAGGACCCAATTATGAAGGACTGCATGGTGCGGTGTGGAGCAGAATACGATTAGATGAGATGTGCAGTTGCACATTTTGGCACCAGCCCAGTGCTGAGTTCTATGTGTTAAATTATACAGACCCAGCACGACTCCTTCAAATGGCTTCGTTGTGCCTCTGACATATCATTTGTGACAACAGCGGGGACCTGAGCGTAACCCTAAAGCCAGGATAGGACGGATCGACTGAATGCACAGAGGCCAAATGGAGCTCCACAAGGGCTGGAGGGCAAGAAGGGCAAGAAGAACAGGGCAATAAAATAGCTGGTTTATGATATGAATGAAAATTATGGATTTGAAAGGTCATTCAGATTCAACTCAAATGTCTCAATGTCAAATGTCTCAATGTCTTTTTTTTAGAAGTTCTGCCCTCCATCAGTGCCTCCTATGTGCTTTAGCGTCTGTCTAAGTGGCCTTCATGTGAGTTGATGGGTGCAGATCTCTAGAGGAAAGAAATTCTCTCGTCTCTCACCCAGGCCAGCTGTAAGTCTAATGGGCCTCACAGGAACATCCCCCACCACACACACACACACACACACACACAAAAAGTGTAATCAAAATAGCTGAAAGGTAATCTGGCTGCACCTCTTCAGCTTTGCCAGCAGACAGGATCATTAGACTACTCAACAATGACGAGGGATATTGGAGGCACATTTCCCCCACTTTCAGGTAAAGTACGTTTGGATAATGTCAAATGATGACTTATGCCTTCCCACACTCCCACATATGTCCCGCCGATCCTCTGCTGCACGTACACCTATCATTAAGGGCTTTGTTGAAGAAAAAAAGTAGAAAAGAAACAAGGAAAATGATCATAACCTGTTTTTTCAATGGGTTCCCAATCTTCCTGTCATATATATATGCCACTAAATAGAGCTTTTCTAAGCCCGCATTCTTAAAAAAAAAAAAAAAAAAAACTGTTAAGCCCTGTGGGGGGAAATTTGTGGGGGGAACAAAAATTCACACAATATGGCACCGCATCATTCACCCTGAGGAAATGTAAAGATGCCTAGGATTGTAGAAGATGAGGAATAATGTCTTGTAATAAACATGGAGGTCAGAAAAGCCACTGAAAAGGTACTGTATGCTGTGATTATGGCTTTGCTCCCTATGAATTTGAGGCTGGCCTGAGGCTTTTTTCTAAAGCTCCCCCAAAGCAGTGCCAAAATAATGGAATTCCAATGTGGGAATTTTCAAAAATGAAAATCCTATCATTGATTACATGCCTTCATGTAATTTCACAACTTATAACCGTACATTTCATTAAGGCTTAGTTGACCCAAAAACAAAAATTCCCCCATGAATTAGTCACCCTCAAGGTGTATAAGTGTATATGACTTTCTTCTGTCAGACAAAATCAATCGGAATTATATAAAAAATTGTCTTTGATCTTCCAAGCTGTTTAATGTCAGTCAGTTGGTGTTGCAGTTCATCATCCAAAAGAAGTTAAATAAAGTTTAAATCCATTTATAATAAAAAGTGCCTCACATGGCTCTGGTTGGTGAACAAAGGCCTCATGTAGTGAACTGATGCATTTTTGTAAGAATAATATCCATATTCAAAACATAACAATCACTTCAATCTAGCTTGCGACAACAGTTATACACAGAAGCAGCTCCGGGAGGATGACGTATGATGTTGGCTTTGTGCATGCGCCGCTCTGAAGTGACGAACACGAAAGCGGAGGGAAGAGATTAAAACAAAACAACGGTCACTAATTAGAAGTACAAAGCGAGGATTTGTAAAGAAGAATGTTGGAGGGTTTCGATATAAGCCACGAGGAGACTGGTTTTCCGTTGCTAAAGTAAGGAATCTTTGCTTCCTTTGTTCCTGTAAACAAATGTTGGTTTTCACGAGACTCACCAGAGCAAGCGCATTGCTGACCTCCATATGTCATTCCCCCGGGACTGCTTCTGTGTATAACTGTTGGCACAAGCTACATTAAAGTGATTATTATGTTTTGAATATGGATATTTTTCTTACAAAAATGCATCAATTCACTACAGGAGGCATTTGTTCATCCCCCGGAGCCATGTGAGGCACTTTTTTTTATGGATGGATGCGCTTTATTTAACTTCTTTTGGACTGATGCACTGCAACACCCACTGACTGTCATTAAACAGCTTGGAAGATCAAAGACATTTTTTTATATAACTCAGATTGGATTCAGCTGAAAGAAGAAAATCATACACACGATGTTTTGAGTTATTCATGGGCGTATTTTCATTCTTGGGTGAACTAACACTTTAAGTTGTATAATGTTAATATACCAAAGTACCAAATTACATATAATTCAATGTAATGTTAAGTTGCCATAATGGGTAAAGCACATTACAGTTAACCAACAAACAGATAATTTTTTTTTTTTTTTGCTTTTCTGTAAAAACTACTGTAAAAGTATTCTTTACAGTGTTCAAAATATTGTCTTTGTGTTCCATAGAACAAAGTCTTTGAAAAGACATGAGGGAGAGTAAAGGATGACATATTTTTCATTTTTAGGTGAACTATACCTTAAAGTCTCATGTCTAAGAATCTGGCAAATCATTTTTGTAAAAGAAGAAAACAGAAGCTGTCCTAGAATAGAGATGACAAGCAATTGAGCTCCATTTTTTGCCATTATCCTTATTTTTTCAACATCTTAGCATAACAAATCATGTCATTACAATTAGACGTGCACCTCATAAAGACACACAAGCATGTCTTCTGAGAACATGGCATGTATATTCTTCAGTCGCTTAGTTAATCAGCATTTTTTTCCAAGACTCTGTGCAAAGTCAGTGCCCTGCAATTCTTTATTAATGGAGTTTTATTTTCCGTATAAAACCCTGGACTTGTTTCATGCTCAGTCATGAAAGCAGAGCACTCAAGCATTGAGGATTGCATTTGGACTCTGAATCAGACCAGGGCTGACTGTTCATGTAGCTCCTCTTAAATGCAGATCTGGGCTCAATTTTACAGTCATTCGTCTACTGATTAAATGTTCAGAGTCAGGTTAGCAGAGCTGATTCTGGAACAGCCTTTACCAGTCAGTCAAGACAGAGCCCTAAGGGTCAAGTTTCATCCTCCTCTCTGCAGAAAAAACTTTATATACACAAGTCCCACTGACCCCCAACACCTTCTTCATATACAACAGGTGAAGCATGCAGACCAAAGCGACACCCCATTTAATGGGTCTCCTCACTGATCCTAGTGTTTTCAGCTACAGTATATGCAATGATTTGTGCTACAGAGAGGCTTCTTATTTGAACAGGGCAAACTTGAGGCTTCGTAATTGGTAGTCAAAATGCAGAGAGAGGCATCATTGGGTTAATATGCAAGAGAGAGAGAAAGCATGATATTATTAGCGACAATGCAAATTTACCCCTTATCTCCCTTCCACCATAAACAACAAGTTTTCTCACATGCAAATATTTCATACTAGAGAATTAAAATAGCTGTCAGCAAAGCCTCCATGTATGTATGTAAAAAAAAGGCAAACAAATTCGCAAACATACACTCAGCTCAGTGGGTGGTGGTTGTGCTTATGACATGTAAGTGCAGTAAGAATTAGTTATAAATAGATTTTTTTTTATTTTGTCAAAGATAATAACGACAAGAGGAATGCTGTGCATCATGACGATAACTTTAAAAACTCCTCTAAAGATTATTTTTGAGATATGCAAGATATTAAAATATCCTGAATGCATTTTTGCATAAAAAATTGCAAGACGTGTCTTGTCTTTTTTTTTATTTATTTTTTTTATAGCTGAAGTTCTTAATTTGATTTCCACGTTTTCAGAACCATGTGTAATATTTTTTAAAACAGAAAGGTTCATAAAAAATATTGTTTTAAAAGCTAATCCACTGCTATACTCATTTTAACCTAATTTAATTTTTTAGCAGAAAACAATTATAATGCAAGACATTAAATATGTATTAAAGGGCCATGCACACAGTTTGTGCATTTAAAAACTTGAGATGCAGACCCTTTTTTTCTAAGTGTTTTACAAGTTTAGGCTCTTTCAGCTTGAACACCATATTTTTAGAACGACATGTTACTTTAGAAAATTCTAGAAAGAATACTGTTTTAAACAAATGTGAATTAACACTGCAAAACATAGCAAATTTTTTACCCAGTTTTATACATTTTTTATTTCAAAATTAAACTGAACACTGACTAATTTTCTAAAGATTGTTTTCATCAAAACACAATGATTTAAAAACAACTCTAAAAATGAACCCTGCTCTGAAACCGGTGTCCTTCATGACTCCTTTCACCCTCTTTCTCCATTTTCCTATCAATCTACACTTCCCAATTCATTAAAAGGAATTTTAAAAAACCCAATAAATAAAAGTATCTCATGCATCAGGATGGTCTGATATTGGACATGTCGTGATATTTGGCTGACAAATGTGTCATTTACCTGGAAAGTTGTACCAGTGTTCCCATGAAGTTGGTTACACTAAAGCTGACTTGCTTTGAAATGAAAGGTAAAATTCACAGGCAAATGATTATACTTTTTTCATAGCAGGTAAAACACCTCACACAAAAAATCTTTTGTTGCCTACCAGGAAATATTCTACAAGTGAACTTCTTAAGTCTCTGACAGTGGGTCTCATTTTATATTTGTAAGCACAGAAGAACTTCACATGAAACATTTTTGCCTAATTTGTTCTAATCCTCATTCTAATGTTAATGAATTTGGATTGATTTAAATGATCGACAGCAAGCCCAAGGTTAATAATTTGCATAAAACCCACCCAAACCATGTCCATATAAGGGCTTGCTGTGCATTATTTCCTTTCCCCTGACACTTTCTAAAGACACTTTCCACCTGAGACCCTCGAGCAATGCCAAGTGTACCATCCTCATAACAAGTTCAAAAACACAGAGAAAGGTTTTTATAAAGACCCAGATTGGAAACCTGACTAAACTGAAGTTAATTTATTTTTATCTGAATAAAATGTAACATTTATTTAATTTATAAAGGATATCTTCATCAGGAGACAAAACAATGACTAAAAAAAAACTCTGTAAAAATAAACACTGGTCTGAAATTTGTTTCTCAATCTCTTGCAGGTTTTCTGTCTATCTACACTTTCCAAAAGCCCATAAATATAAATAGCACACTGTCTCTCTCACCAAGGTTTAAAAGGTTTGAAATTGGACATGTCATGACATTTAGCTAACAAAACTTCACAGGCAAACGATCATACTTTTTATAACAGGTATCACAAAAAGGGTTTTGTCAGAAAATATTCAAAATATTCTTAATTACTCTGACAATGTTTTGAAAATAGTTTCAATTAGAAACTAAATTCTTGTTAATTTTGCACAAAACCTCATAGAGGTGAAAATTTATGAATTTCCCTTGAAATGTCGATCACTTGGAGTCACAGAGATTCACATTTCAATTCATTCTAATCTATGCCATCTGATCCTAAACTCCAGCCTTGACTGTGACGGTGCACCCAGGTGGACTGGGGAGCAGAGCACATTGCTTCTGCTGGAAGCAATATTCAAGGACTGGAGGTAAGAGGTTTAAAAGCAAAGCTCCCTGAAGCCAAACATCTGAGAGCTTGACTGATCGATCTGCTCTCCTGCCGCAGTGAGGGCTCTTGTGTGTGTGTGTGTGTGTGTGTGTGTGTGTGTGTGTGTGTGTGTGTGTGTGTGTGTGTAAGGGATTGCACTGGATGGCTAATCCGATTCTCTGGCTCATAGAAGATGAACTGGACTATAATTATTTATTGCATGTAACCTTAAATTTAATTTAACAGATTAGTTCATTCAAAATAAAAAATTCTGAACATTTACTGACCCTCAGGCAATCTGAGATGTAGATAAGTTTGTTTCGGAACAGATTTGGAGGAATTTAGCATTACAACAATTGCCCAATGTATGCTCTGCAGTGAATGGGTGCCGTCAGAATGAGAGTCCAAACAGCAGTTAAAAACACCACAATAATCCACAAGTAATCCACATGAGTCCAATCCATCAATTAACATCTTGTGATGTGAAAAGCTGTGTGTTTTTGAAGAAGCAAATCCATCAAGGCATTTTTACTTTAAACTGTTACATCTGGCCAAAATAAAAGTTTATAACCAGAAAAAGTCCATCCCCTGTTGTCCTCTCACATCAAAATCCACCGCCATAGAACTGTTTTGGACTGTTTGTGCTTGTACTGTAAATGGTGCATATTTCTCTCCTGATTCAGAATAAACTATTTTTATTTATTTTTTTTAGAAAGAAATACAATTGATAATGGACTTGTATTTTAGCCAGAAGCAAATGTCTGAAGTTAAAAAGATCTTGATGGATTTGTTTATTACAAACAATCAGGTTTTCACTTTATAAAATGTCAATTGATGAACTGGAGTTGTTCGGATTATTGTGATGTCTTTATCAGATGTTTGGACAGACGGCACCCATTCACTGCAGAGGATCCACTGGCGAGCAGGTGATGGAATGCTATACTTCTCCAAATCTGTGTTGATAAAGAAACAAACTCATCTGCATCTCGGATGGCATGAAGGTGAGAACTTTCAACAAACACCACGGTCTGATATTTATGCATACATAACAACTGAATAATCTGAGAAAAGCTGTCATAAGGAGCACCGAATGAAAGTCTTGTATGAAAATGCTGAGCTTCAGCAATCTCTTAACCTAGTACACTCAAAATAAGGATTCCACACTTCTCCCAGTTCAGCCACCATGTCCAGTCTAAGTAATCCTCTCAGACTGCAGATTATAGTATATTATGTGGGGCACCTATGGGTAAACCATCCTATTTAATCTCTATAGAGCGATACATCTGAATGCTCTTAACCCAAGGAAGGAAACTTGCATACGTCACTATTTATGTGTTTGGATGAGATTTGCAATAGCCGTATTAGATTAGAAATACCTGATTTGCTCTCACCCTGTTTAACTTGCTTATGCCCTAGGAAGAACTCTGGCCTCACTAAGGTAAAAGGTTTTTTTTTTTCTCTCACATTTGAATGGGTCACTAAATTGTCCACAGCAGAATTTATATACTGTAGAAGAGACTGTCCTAGTTTCTCTTCTGACGGAAAAATAATGGAATAAAGAGAGAGAGGGCCAAACACATTAAATGTATCTGAGCAAGAGTGGGGGGGCACCTTCCACACAGATTTCTGGGGCAGACGTTGGTTCATCCAAGAATGCCAGTTCTTCTTGCCACTAAGGACCATTTGCACTTCCTGTAGAATGGGAGAGTGCTTAGAGAGAGAGACAGAAGAGAAGTAAGAGAAAAGAGAAAGAAGAAGACCTGTAAATAGCAAAATCCTCTGCAGGCACACTGTGGTGTAATTTGGTTTGCTCGCCTAGAACAGACTCACTAGTGCAAGAAGAGAAAATGAGATTAAACAACATGTACTATTAAATCTGACTACACAGGGGTTTATTCAGTGCAGACACCAAATGCCGCCTTTTTCTTATCCAGGACTCAAAGGAAAGGGCAAAAACCTTTATCTAGCATGAATTGAGTTTGCTTTGTCGTCTGAGCTGATTTCATGTGCACAGACACACATGTTCACAATAAGGGTGTGTTTGCCTAACACCCTCATTCTGGAAATCTGCTTAAGCAATGAGAAAAATGTATTCCAGTTGTGCAGAATGGACAAGAGAGTGAGAAATAGATGTGACAAAAACTATAAAAAAATAAATAAATAAATAAACAAACAAACCAGGTGTACATCAAACTTAAATAAACAAACGGTTTGTATATGTAACAAATGTGATACATTTGAAACATAAAGCTGCATAACTGCCAATATTGTATCAATTGTTTAGATTAACTTTATTAACTTGATAAAAAAAATTATATTAACTTAAAATATAATTATTATCTTTATTAACACTATACTGTATGTTCAGTGGTATGTGCTGCCTTCAGGAAAAGGCAAAACATATGATATATTTAGTAAAAATTACAATTATATATATTTTGTAAAAAATTTGTTACATTGCAAGACAGAGTTAAAAAAAAAAAATCCCGATAAGACAATAACTCAATATGACAAAAATCAACAACAACAGTATATTTGATCAGATAGATACACAGACAAATAAAAAGATATAATATAATATCATTACAGTACCAAAAAATATTTTATATATATATATATATATATATATATAGATACACACACACACACATACACACACACACACACACACACGTATACATACACAAAAGATGCGAATATTATTAAATTATATTATTATACCATGATAATTTTATTATAAAACCTGATTTTAAATAGAATTTCTATTTGCTACTAATATTATATTGTATTATATTTATATTATTTATTTATTATTATATTTGGATTTAGACTTTTCTGCATTATTTACTCACTCCAAAGGTGTTTTTGTTTTTTTGCGGTTTTTGCACTCCAAAGGTGTTTTTGTTTTTTTGCGGTTTTTGCACTGTGGTATGGCAGCATTGTATGCAGCTTCTTCATTCCTGACTGCTGACAACTTCCTTTACTGTTTACTAATCAATTCTCATTCCCTCTCACTGCCTGTTTCTTTCTTACTCAGGCAAGATGACAATCAATGATGAAAAAATATAAACCAGTTCCAGTTTTTTTTTTTTTTTTTTACAGCTGATCACTGTCCATATCCCATCTTTTAGCATGCGAACACTGCAGCCAAACTCAGTGTGAAAGCATGATCTCTTATCTGCAGAGCACCACGACTATCTCTGGCCAAACACGCTATGTGTCACACAGACCACAAAGACCACTACAATCCCCATAGCCATTGCTACCTGAATAAAGGCAGTGAAAAACAATGACCCAGCACATGCTAAAACAATAGCAGCTTCAACTGTCATTCTCAAAGTGAAACCCAGAATCCCAGGGTGAGAGCCAGACCCTCCTGCCTGGCTGGAGATAACAATTGTGACAAGCTCCAGTAAACCTGTGCCCTGCAGAGGGACAACACAATCTAGCATGCCTCTCACCAACATATACAAATAAAGAAGGAGTTTAACATGTAAGACATGCAATATTTATCAATTTACACATGATGGTGCTCCTCAAGAATGTGATTGTTTCGCCATACTGTTTTGTTGTTGACCGGCTTGTCTCTCTGACTACATCTAAATCATGTGACATTGTGTTGTCTTGCCACATGCTTCCTGATCTTTATCCATTTGTTGCTTTCCTAGAGCTCCTTGCTTCTCCTTTTCACCCCGTCTCTCTCTCTTTTCTTCTGTATTTCCATATCTGTTTCCCTCCTTTTCTATCAGCTCCCAGCAGGGGCATGACAGGTCTCCGGGAGCTGCTGAGAGATTTAAGTTGCTTTGCTTTGTCTCAAATATTTTATTCTGAAATCCCGCAGATAGCATCCTACTTCTAAAAGAAGTTAATTGACTGTGACTTTTTGATGTTTGAGGTTTTCACAAATAGGATATAGCAGAACCTTTCTGGAGATATTGCAGATTAAAATCAGGTCTCAACAGTGTTTACCCAAATTGGATATTCCACTTTTGTAAAGCCTCCATGGTACATGGATTTGTTGATCTAAGATATACTTTTGGTATTTGTGCGACGAGTATGACTCACTCAGAGGAAAAAATTTCAGAATTATGAAAACTTGAAACAACACTGAAAACATGTGCAAACAAGCTTACACAAACACTCTTTTAAAAACATTCATCTAAGTGCAAACGAACCGGTGCAGGCTTAGATTTGGGGGCATTGTGTAGAAACAAAGGCTATTGATGCTCTTCAGATGGTGTGATCCAGCTGCTGGCTTCATACATATTGTAAGTGAGGAAGTTGAATCCCTGAATCTTGGTGAGAGACTGTCAGGACATGGGAGATTGTGACAGGAAAGGAGGTTACAAAAGGAATCACTCTACACTGCTGAAACACATTCAGAATTTCAGTCAATCCACAAGTAATTATGGGCAAGTGCCAACTGGATTTGCCTGGTTTGTATATGAGATAAAATGGCGCATACCAGATCTTATAATCATTCATGATAATCTCTTATCTCTGACTTATTTTACTCTTGGAATTGGTTAGAATATGAGTTGTTTGATATAATTTTGGGTTCTTGTGTTCACTGATGAGGGCATATACTGTATATTGACTGATACTTGCAAACCATGATCGGCTATGTAAGTCTTTTTTGGTGATGGGATAACATTGTCTCAGACATCATTTAAACAGGACCTATACTGCTCTTATAACTTCTACATTTTATTTTGATGTGAATTATTTTGAATTCAGCATATTAGAATGATTTCTGAAGGATCATGTGACATTCAAGACTTTAGAAATGGTTACATTTGAAAATATATTGGAACAGAAACCTGTTTTGTTTCTATTTTGTTTTTTGTTTGTTGTTGTTTATCGTAATATGTACATTTCAGAACATTGTGAGAGCAAAGAAACAACACTAAAGTTGCCAAAATAAGAAGAAAGGGGTACAGAAAGTTCTGGATCAATAAAATTAATCTCTATTTAAATAAGCAATCTTTCTATGGTCTCTTTATCTTAGACCATACTGTCGAGATGTATAGCTACTGTCAAGCTATGATAAGATTATGAAGCAGATTAAGCTAAAGCAGGAATCTTGACATAAGCAAAATAGGCTTTACAGTACAGACCAAAAGTTTGGAAACATTACTATTTTTAATGTTTTTGAAAGACGTTTCTTCTGCTCATCAAGCCTGCATTTATTTGATGAAAAATACAGAAAAAACAGTAATATTGTGAAATATTATTACAACTTAAAATAATAGTTTTCTATTTGAATATACTTTAAAAATAATTTATTCCTGTGATGCAAATCTGAATTTTCAGCATCATTACTCCAGCCTTCAGTGTCACATGTAACATCCAGTCTATCACATGATCATTTAGAAATCATTCTAATACGTATTCTGATTTATTATGAGTGTTGGAAACAGTTCTGCTGTCTAATATATTTGATGAATAAAAGGTTAAAAAGAACTGCATTTATTCAAAATTTAAAAAAAAATTCTAATAATATATATTCTAATAATATATTTTCTTTACTATCACTTTTTATCAATTTAACACATCCTTGCTGAATAAAAGTATTGATTTTATTTTTAAAAAAATAATAATAAATTACTGACCCCAAATTACTGACCAGAAGTGTACATATTGTTATTACAAAATATTTATATTTTAAAAACACAGCTTCTTTTCTTTTTTTTTTACTTTTTATTCATCAAAGTATCCTAAAAAGGTATCACATGTTCTGAAAAAATATTAAGCAGCAGAACTGTTTCCAACTTTGATAATGAATCATCATATTAGAATTATTTCTAAAGGATCATGTGATAATGATCCTAAAAATTCAGCTTTGCATCACAGAAATAAATGATAATTTAAAGTATAATACATTTAAAAACAATTATTTTAAATTGTAAAAATATATCACAATATTAAAAAAATTTCTGTATTTTTGATTAAATAAATGCAGGCTTGATGAGCAGAAGAAACTTCTTTCAAAATCATTAAAAATAGTAATGTTTCCAAACTTTTGGTCTGTACTGTATATATCTTTAATCATTGTTACAGTATTAAATGCTTTTTAATAGACCTAGCTGAACGGGAAGCTTATAAAGCAGTTTCGTTATATAAGACGTTAAACTTACACCACAGTGTGCTGCGATGTCAACTACTCTGAGATGAGCTTTGAAGAATGGAACAATCCAAGACCAAGTCAAATTGTCAATAATTAAATCAAGATAACTCCATGATCAGCATTCAAAGAACAAGACACTCTTCAGTATTGTTGACTGTTTGTCAGATTCATGGTTCTTGCTGCCACCTAATTCACTGGCAAAGTCTACAGTAGATGCGAATCTCACAACTCATTTACATTTAGATTTAAATCGTAACCAAGCAACTTCTGCAGGCAACACCCAGTCGACTTCTCCTAGTAATAATTTACAAATCAAGGTTATACAAGCAGCATGCATACTTTTTTCGCATAGCAATCAAAGCAGCAGTGCAAATAACCCAACAGAGTCACAGATGGTTTGTTGTATCGGCTGAATGATTCTAACCCTAATTGTCAGACTCGGTTAGGAAAAACAGTTTAGGCACAAGTCTAATATATATTATTCATGAATGGAAGGTTTTTTCAATCGGTTCTAGGGAGTTAAAAGTTTTATGTTTGTTCCCCAACCAAACTTAGTGACACATTCATACAAGGCCAAACATTCGATGTGTGCAATCGCACATTTCACCGTGAAAACTGCTAGTGACCTGTATGAATACTGTAACAAGATTCTCTATAATTCACCGTCCAACTCTGTCAATCTGCCTCTGAATATGATTACTTACATTTTAAGCATGAATGCAGTTGATTTTTAATTCATTTCCTTCAGAAAGTGCAGTAAATGTGTTGTGACAGTGAACACCAATGGACACTCAAAGGTAAGCTGTAGAAGGTAAGCCAAACTAGAGTCTTCCCATGTTAATCACAACTAGGAAATGACTAATGAAATGTTATTGCTGAAAGGATCTATGATAATGAAGACAAGACAAAACATGATGTTTACTAAACTACTTTAATTATAATATTTTAAATATAGTATATTATTAATTATGTCTGACTGTCATTGATAGTTTTCACAAAAGTGTAAAACTAACGAAATAAAATAAATGAAAAGTTTAAATATTTGTATAAATGCTTCATGATAATTACCGAATATGAAGGCAAAAACTGCTGATTTGATTGATTCTTGCCTCTTCTTAGCATACAGAAGAGCACAAAAACAGACTTGACTGCTACAAACAAGTTTCTGTCTCATTCAAGTCTCATTCTCGTCAGCAAAGTATTCACTGCAGTCCACCTGGACAACTTCCCAAAAGCTAGCTCTTCAAACAGCCTGTGGCAGCCTGTATGACGGGAGGCAGAAGTGAGGGGATGACAGAGGGCAGGAAAAAAATAGGAGACACAAAGAAAACAAGAAAATTCCAGTCTAAGTTCCCTCAGGTGCTCATGGGAATCTTTACTGGTGTGCTGAAAGCATAAAACTGCCTGAGGTTTCCCTGAGAGGGTTCTATGTTGTATGGGGGTTCTCTACAAAACCTATAGCTCTCACTGACAGGTGTAAAACAAAAGGACAAAACTCCATACTCCAACCATGATCTAATACCAGGGCTCAAACGATGAACATGTCATGTTTTCAGTTATTTATTTAACTTATTGACAATTGCAATTTAAAATGAAAGTTTTTTGAATCTCCATTACAATTACATTTACACTTAAGAACGTAATGTATTCAATGCAGGACTTGTGTTTAAAAAAAGTGTTATATTTAAATTGGTGAGTGACAGAAAAAGTGACAGTAAAAAATTAAAATAATAGATTTTTATTTCAAATAAATGTTATTCTTTCATAAATATATATCAGTGCTGTCAAAAGATTAATTGCGATTAATCACATCCAAAACAAAAGTTTTTGTTTACATAATGTGTGTATATTGTGTATATTTATAATGTATATATAAAAATACACACACATACAGTATATATTTTGACATGTATTTACATGTATACAATAATATTCATAATTTATATATAACATACAAATACAGCATTTTTCTGAAATATATACATGTATATGTATTTATGCAGTATATACATAATGAATATACACAATACTAACACATATATTATGTAAACAAAACTTTTATTTTGGATGCATTTAATCGCAATTAATCATTTCATTTGACAGCAACTTATATATATGTGTGTGTGTGTGTGTGTGTGTGTGTGTGTGTGTGTGTATTTCAAATAATGCCATTTTTAAACCTGTTTTCATTTTTTCCCCAAAATATTAAATAAAAGTAAAATATACGTTTTCAAAATTGATAACTGATGTTACTTGATCTTCAAATCAGCACATTAGAATACTGAAAATTAAGCTTTTAGATAACAGGAATAAATAACATGTTAATATACTGTATATTAAAATAGAACATGCTTGCTCACATAAAAATAACGTAACACTTCTTCACTTCCCATTAAAAAGTAGCTGTCCCTGTGCCCAAATATGCCTACTACCCTGAAAAACAGTATGTGAAAAGCAGTTTGTCAAACAAATAGCCTGTCTGAATTTGCAGTACTAATAAAACAGTGGGACAGGAAATGGTCAGGAACAGTAACACGGCTCATGTAAAAGGTCATTATGTAGTACTGTATTCATATGCAAACCTACTTTTTTAATGGTCACAAAGCAAGTTCTTCATCAGATGTAGACATGACAATTTCAGATGCAGCAAATGTAATGTTACTTCTTATAATAATAAGCATTTCAATATTACAGCATGTTACTTTTATAAATAACATGCCAAACACTGTGAATAGTTTTGTTTATGTGTCTAAACAGGCAATTCCAGACTGCTGCTGTGATACAATAAGTAATATCTTGCTACGGGAACTACGCCTGCCCACACATCCTCTCAAGAATTCAGCAATATCACCTCACAACACTGTGAAAGTGAAGCTATTAAAGCTGTGTCTACCGGCAGCGATCCAGAGTGTTGGACTCTTCTAATCTAACACATTAGAGTGATTTCAGCAGGGCGTTTGATCCACCTGTGTCAGAGTGATGCTACTCCAAGTGCCAGGAAATGTCTTGAGATTACCGACCGTCACTCATTAATTATGCAGTTCACTGCAAACTGGGAAACGTGATTCCCTGCATTGATTTCGGTGTGTATGGTGGGAGAAGTATTTTTGCGGTTTGCTATTTTAGTTCTTATATTGACTCGAGGTTTCTTCTGGATCAGTGTAAATAAACATGTGTTGGAAAACTGATTCCAGCCAAGAAAGAAGCCAAAAGCATTGACATGCTTACTGGACAGCAGAATAAGGCCTGCCATTAACACAATGGAAATATGATTTACAAGTCTATAGTTAGTGGCCAGAAAGCATGCTGTGAACACACTCATAGAAACGCTGCACACACACAGGGCACTGAGAGCTTGACATGGTAGCCCATAATTGGACAGGACACAAAGGTCATGGCCAAAAAATCTGGACTGTAATCCTACAGCCAAAATAACCTCAATTCTTCTTTTTCCTTTGCCTCTGCTCTTTCCATTCTCTTCCTCTGTCCTTTACAGATTCCTCTACTCTTTCTTTTCTCTTTCTGACTTTTCCCCTACTGCTCTTCTACTGCTAAAACATTGTGTTAAGACCTTAATTCATCTCTTTTAATAGGGCTGGGTTATACATCAACACTGATGTTTACTGGAAAATAATAACACTGAAAAACCAATGTTGCCAACTAATTTTCAGGGAAGTTGCTAAAGGAAGGTTGATTTGTTGCTTAAAGATGCTAAATGACTCGATAGGCCATTGCACAATGACCTCATTACATCATCACGACACAAAATTGTCACTGCATCTATATAACATTTTGTATGTGTTAATTTAGATTTGTTCGTAAAATAATATAAATGCATAATATAATATTCAAATTTAAATAACTATTTTTAAATACATTAACATTTTTGAATTTAGTAAATAAAGTAAATAAATAAAGTAAAACTACAGATATACTTTAGTGCTGAAGCCCTATTGTAATTGTTAGGATGATGATGATGATGATTAATGAGTGAGTGAAGTGACATTCAGCCAAGTATGGTGACCCATACTCAGAATTTGTGCTCTGCATTTAAACCATCCGAAATGCACACACACAGAGCAGTGAACACACACACACACTGTGAACACACACCCGGAGCAGTGGGCAGCCATTTATGCTGCGGCGCCCGGGGAGCAGTTGGGGGTTCGATGCCTTGCTCAAGGGCACCTAAGTCGTGGTATTGAAGGTGGAGAGAGAACTGTACATGCACTCCCCGCACCCACAATTCCTGCCGGCCCAGGACTCGAACTCACAACCTTTCGATTGGGAGTCCAACTCTCTAACCATTAGGCCACGACTTCCCCTACTTCCCCCTATTAATAATAATTAAAATGAATAATTATTTAATGTAATGTTTTGATGAATGTAATTTTTTAGATATATTATTACAGGTTCAAGTGCCGAAACCCTATTAAAATTAGGATTAATAATAATAAAGATAATACATCAATGTAATATTTTAATAAATTGTACATTATTAGTTAGGAAAATCATATAACACTATAATTTTTCATTCATGTTTCAGTTCATAAAGTATAGCCTAACATGCTTTTAAAGCTTTCTCTGTGGAGTTTATTTGTTTACATTTAGTCTTGACAGACAAACATGGAATGCATTTCCTTTCCCATTAAGGTATGCAACATCATAACAAAGACTGATAACGAATGATATGGGAAAAAAATATTGTGATAATATTTATTAATTAATTATAATTAATTTGAATATAAGAACAACGTTTCAAATTAAGATTAAGAGTGCAAGGTTTCTAAAATGTAATGTATAGAGCATAATTTGTACACTACAACAAGGTTTCATCTGGCCGCAGAGGAACACAACTGGGTTGCCTGATATAAAGACACCTAATTCCCACTTGCACAATACGGAAATATCTGCTAAATGTGTAAATTATCTTTGTCAACCTGGCAACCATGTGCACGCTCTCTCTCAACTGTGTATAAACGAGCTTGCTTTCTGAAAACACCGGTAAGCTTGCAGTTTCGCGCTCTCCACTTTTCAACATTCTATTCTCAGAAAAGTGTAATTCATCAAGAATTAATTTATGAGAGAGAGGGGGGGGGGGGCTGTGTATGAATTAACCCCGTTTTGCAGAGTTTCTCTATTAACAGTGAAGCTGTGGCTTTAATTCCTTTAGAAACAATGATGTTACCAGCTCCTTGTTGAGAAAGATAATGTAGCTCTTTAGCAATTAAGCAATTTAGTTGATCAAATTATGTGGCCTCTGTATCATGATACATATCGTAACGTATCGTGACTTTGCTGTTGATACACAGCCCTAATTTAAAGTAGTGGTTTCCTTTTGATGTTATGGCAGCCATTGATCTGCATGAATGTGACGATGTACGTGAAATGAAAATTTCACAGGTTATAAGCATCTGACTGCAAAGATTTCATCTGCACGGAAGCACTGCTCTGAAACACAGGCCAGAGTGAAATGTACTGAGAGGATGAAAAGGGGGAGAGAATGCTCACAAGCCATTCTGTGCAGTCAAACATCTCAAGGTCGGTGGCTGAGAGTAAGCTGGAGAGCTGAAGGGCAACAAAGGCCACAGGTAACACAGGTTACATCACTCAACAACTGTAATAATCCTCACAATCACAGAAATGATTGTGAGTACATGATCTGATGATTACTATGTGGAAAGATTATTTCAGGTCACTCCAGGCTGTTGAGTCAAACTTCTGTTCTCAAAGAAACCATTCACATCCATGGAAACTTTACAATCCACAAAAGGTTCCTGACAGTAAAAAAAGGGCTTCTTTTTATTATTAAAATGTTCTTCACACTTAGAAAAAAATGGTTCTTTTATCAACTGTAGCGGCAGTGGCTCAGTGGTTCATGTAGGTTGTCTACAAACTGGAAGGTTGGTGGTTCAATCCCTGGCTCCACCTGACCAAGTGTCGAGGTGTCCTCGAGCAAGACACCTAACCCCAGCTGCTCCCGACGAGCTGGATGGCGCCTTGAATGGCAGACACCGCAGTCGGTGTATGAATGTGTGTGTGAATGGGTGAATGTGAGGCAAAATTGTAAAGTGCTTTGGATGGCCATGTGGTCTGTTGAAAGCGCTATATAAATGCAGTCCATTTACCATAACTGTTCACTAAAAGGTTCTATGAGGAACCAAAAATGGCATTGCTGTAAAAAAAAACACCCTTTTGTAACCTGTATTTTTAAGATTCTCTCTTACTGTTCCAAAAGAGCTTTGCTGATTGGCTAAATGAAATCTCCAGTCTGATCTTACTGGTTTGGAGGCTGGAATATGGAGTTCCTGTGATATTAAAACAACAAGTTTAGTACAGATGCTTTAAATTGATTAAAAGTGAGGGTAAAAACTTCAACATTGTTACAAAAGATTTCTATTTCACATAAAAGCTCTTAAAACAAATTCCAGAGCACTAAATCAGCATATTAGAATGATTTCTAAAGAATCATGTGACACTGAAGAAATTCAGCTTTGCCATCACAGAAATAAATGACATTTTAAAATATATTAAAATAGAAAACCGTCATTATAAATTGTAACGATATTGTACAATATTACTGTTTTTACTGTATTTCTGATCAAATAAATGTGGCCTTAGATAACATAAGTTCAAAAACATCAAAAAAAATTCCAACCCCAAACTTGTAATGCTAGTATACTTAAATCACTGATCGCATGCAAGCTATGTAAATTAGTTTACAGTTCACTTGTAGCCTTAATTCTTTGAATTGGAATGCCAAAGCAGGTCTTTCCAGTTCACAAAGTTTATGATCAGTAACACTGAATTAATTTCAATTGAATAAAAAATAATTCCTTGCTATGAAAATCCCCAGGAGTGCCATTTACACACAGAGAGAGAGTTTAAAAGTACCTCACAATCGCTGCAACATGGCACTGCTGAATACATTATGCAGTTGAACTGAGAAGCTCTCAACCACATTCCTCCTTCAGCAAATGTTCCACATAATTTTATACACCTTGAATCAGTGGAAAGCCACACAAATAGGATGAGAGAAGCTAGGCTAAATACTCAAACTGCTTCACACATTCGGGAATGAGAGAGTAACCAAGCATACCTGCCACAGCTGAGAACAATCACAAGCCCCACCGTCTGGGATCTCGCTTATACACTGTACAGACAGCATACTAATGCAGAAGTAAACCAAGGATTGCGGTTCTGCCAAAGTCCAGGATCAGTTCTGGCCGTCCTATAGGTTGTGGAAAGCAATTATATGCAGGATCTAAAGAGGTTATGGTTTTAGATCAGCACATTTACTCTGGGAATGCAGACAGATGCTTGACAGACAGGATATTTTTCCTTTGTAAAAGGGAGAAAGAAAGAGAGAAGTAAAGAAAATGTGGATTAGGAATACAAAATGCTTCCTCAAATTAGTCTCTCCTGTTTAAATGAATCATACAGAGTACATCCTGTTACAAATTTGAATAAATTTGCTTCTCATTCAATAGGCCACTCAGCAGAGGGGAGTAATCAATAAAAATATCCATATCCTAATAAGCTAATCAATAATACTTATGGCAGTATATTCAGACTAAGGAAGCTCAGATCACTGTTGTGATGTTAGTTTCCAAGTACGGAGTACAGACATCAGCAAAATGATTCATTTATAGTTGTTGTATTCCTGAGGGCACTCATTAGGGTACAACTAACCAGAGGGAAGGTGGACAACATTGCAAAATGGCTCTTGTAAAAACAGGTTGAAATGAAAAGAGAAGTACTATGAACAACAAAAAATAATGAAATAATGATAAAAAGAATATAAGAACAGATAATCCTTCCTGTCCTTTTAGTTTTTTTTTTTAATTGCTATGACATTTTTTTCAATACTTCTAACAATTTTCCTAAACTCTTAACGCACCAACACACCTACAACACACAATTGACAAAACAGACTCAAAATCACACATTGCAAACTAAACTCTGACACTTATTTTCAAATTACAATAATATACTAACACAATACACTACATCAACCAAAACACTGCATAACACCAACACATGTTCTCTTTCATCAGGAACATTTAGTCAATCATAGCACAATATCATAAAAACACTAACATCAAATGGAATGACAGAATCTGCATTATTTTAGGTGTCAGGTCTGACCTTATACAATAGACAGTATATTGCTTTACCATAGATTGTGTTTTACACTACAGTTTCTTTTTCTTTTTGGGTTCAGTAAATGCATGTATTTTGTTTATTTTGCTGCAGAAATTCAATAAAAAAAATCGAATGACCCATCTCAGAGACATACAGTGTGAAAGCATTCGGAAATTAAAATTAAAATTACAATGTTTTGGTCTTGGTTGAGCTTGTGTGTAAACAAAGTTCAAGCATTTCAAATTTGTGTTAACTCTAAGCATTTTGTGTCAAAGCAACTAGAAATGTGTTAATTGTATAGCCTACACAGATGGATGTTGTGCTAACTGTGTTAAGTATTGAAAAAACTGTCATAGCGATCGTAAAAATCTGTACTATCATATGTTCTCACCCGAGGTTAAACTGCAATTATCTAATGATGAAATTCAGAAAAATGGTCAAGCCCTTGAGACACTGATGGACAGAGAAAGGGAAGGAAGTAGAAGAGAGAAAGAGAGAGAATGAATTAGGAAATATGCTACCTGCTAATTTTCAGTGAAGAGGCTTTCATTACACTTGAAATAATCAGTGCTGATATATGTCCCTTTCTGCACAATTCTTTATTAAAATAAATAAAAGACTGAATGTCACAGCCGTCATCATAAAACCGCAAGCCACCCTCCACTAGGCTAAAGTATAAGAGGTTTAATAAATCACCATTTATTGTGTGATTCATCAACTATTTCACAGCAACCAAGAGCTCAAAAGGTTTTCACACAACCTTATAATGGACATTTTGTTTTTCTTAGAATCCATTAGCAGCCACACCACAGACAAGCTCATACAGGAGTCCTTTTGGTATGTATGTATTGTATACTGACCATTAATTTGCCTTTCAGAGACCAGCATTGTAAAGAAAAAGAAAAAGTCCTGACGTTAGTGTTTAAGGACACAATGGGATATAGATGTCAGAGCTGCTCTAATAAACTTAATTATTTACAAAAAAAAGAAAAGAAAAGAAAGAACATCTCTGCCTTTCATGTACACTATAAAACAAGATCCCCTAAAGGCATGATCAATATTTTAACACAATGTTCCACAATGATGCATTTCAGTCAGCTATATGTCATTTAAACACTCTAAATACAATGTAACAAGTAATAACATTAAAATTTTGAAAGAAGGGTAAATCCTATAGGGTGGACAACCATTATAATAATAGCAGAACTCTTTCAGGTGCTAAATAGAAGTGTTTTATGAGGTTCCATAAAGAATCACCCTTTCAAAGTGCAATAAGGAACCTTTATGGAGTTAAGTATAATAACAATGGAATAAATAACATTTAATCAATATTTTAATTAATATTAGTATATTTATAATATTAATGTTGTTGTTTTTTCCTCTGTCTGCATGGTCTTATGTCTTGTAGACTATAAAAGGTTTTACATAAAAAAAAAAATGTCTAAAAAATCTATGTAATGAAGACCAAGTTCCAGTGAAATACTGCATCTTCCCAATCATCTATGAATGATGCCTTTAAGCCTACCAGTTTGATGTAACTGAGTGGCATTTTCTCTCTTCAGATGATGAGGTTAGGGGCTATGACAGCATCTGAAGTACACAATTGACCTTTCGCAAATACCCATCCCCTTCATTACTGTTACGTCCGACAAACCATGGCGCTCTCACGCCACACATCATGTTGTTACATAGTGAAAAATACATCACAGTGCAAAAAGGACACTGACAACACACAGACCGACAAGAGAGAGAAGGTTACTTTTGTCATGAAACAAAGTCTCAGCTTTCAAATTTAGAAATTTTCTAAGAAATGTAAACAATAAATACATTTTTTTGGCTCTTTAATGTGTTGTGACAGATCACTGTAGTGTCTCAGTTCAAGTGGCACATGAAACGATCATCTCCTGTCTGATTTGTTTGTCTGACAAAATGGCAGATTTGGCATTATGATTGGTCAGATCGCCTGTCAGTCTCCAGGTGAAGGGTCAACTGAGTTTAGAGTGACTGTGATTCTCATGAAATTTGGAGGGCATGAAGTGAAAAGTAAAATGGATGAGTTGGAGGAAAATACTTATTGTAGTGGTTTAGACACAATTACGAAAGAAAAGAAAAGGGTATGAACGAAAAAAATCACAACATATGTTGGACATGATCATTATGTTATAAAGAGGAGCAATTTTCTATGCAATTCAAATAATAGCCTGCCATTGAGCTGGTAAGCAACTTTGTAACAATGTCAAAAGTTACAAAGTCATAGGATAGGCTTTAGGCTTTGATGGTTTTTTTGTGATTAAGTGTAATGTATATGTCACGGCCGGGATCCAATGAAGCACGGAGATAGAACCAAGTGCAGGTATGTCTTTTATTAAAGGGCAAATCCAAAGGGTTAAACAATCCAGGCAGGGTCAAAACCGGTAAATCCAAACATAACAAAACACGAAGGCAAGGCAAGGCAAGGCAAGGCAAGGCAAGGCGACGGACATGAATAACATTTAACATTAAACAAGGACTCCGTCACTAAGACTCAGACAGACCAGGTATAAATACACAAAAGGATGATGGGGAAACAGGAGACAGGTGGGGAACAATCAATTAACTAAACAAGGAGGAAGGTGACCAAATAAGGAGACAGGAAGTGATAAATGATAAACACTGTGGGAACTGAGGACACCTAGTGGAAACCCAGGGAACACAACCCAGACACTGTGACAGTACCCCCTTTCTAAGGAGCGGCTCCCAGACGCTCCAAGACAGACACAAAACAGAGACCAGGAGGGAGGCGGACAGGTGGAGGCTCAGGGGGAGGGACGGAGGGCCAGACTAACCGAAAGGAACAGGGACCGACATAAACACAAAAACAAAAGGAGAAAAAAAAAAAAAAAAAAAAAAACACAACATGAAGCCCCCCAGGGCGGAGCGGAAGACCACCACAACCGTGTAGTCAGGGCAAACGCCCCCCAGGGCGGAACGGAAGACCACCACGTCCGTGTGGTCAAGGCCAGAGTCCTCCAGGGTGGAGCAGATGACCACCACGCCCCTGTGGTCGATGCCGGAGTCCAACAGGGCGGAGCAGCAGGCCACCCAGTGACTTGACTTAACTCTGAAAGTTCAACGGTGACTGGCCCTGACTCTGGAGAGGTCACTGGCGCCTGACTCGACTCTGGAGAGTTCACTGGCCCCTGACTCGCCTCTGGAGGGTCAACTGGAACCTGACTCGACTCTGGACTGCCTGTGGAGACTTGAGACGCCTCGGCTTCGGGCACCGCCTCTGGAACGGACTCGGGCACTGCCTCGGTCACGGCCTCGGGAGCGGCCTCGGGCACCGCATCGGGAGCGGCCTCGGACACCGCATCGGCATCGGGCACCGCCTCGGCCTCCGGAACGGCATCGGGCACCGCCTCGGCCTCCGGAACAGCATCGGGCACCGCCTCGGCCTCCGGAACGGCATCGGGCACCGCCTCGGCCTCCGGAACAGCATCGGGCACCGCCTCGGCCTCCGGAACAGCATCGGGCACCGCCTCGGCATCGGGCCCCGCCTCGGCCTCCGGAACAGCATCGGGCACCGCCTCGGCATCGGGCACCGCCTCGGCCTCCGGAACAGCATCGGGCACCGCCTCGCCATCGGGCACCGCCTCGGCCTCCGGAACAGCATCGGGCACCGCCTCGGCCTCCGGAACAGCATCGGGCACCGCCTCGGCCTCCGGAACAGCATCGGGCACCGCCTCGGCCTCCGGAACAGCATCGGGCACCGCCTCGGCATCGGGCACCGCCTCGGCCTCCGGAACAGCATCGGGCACCGCCTCGGCCTCCGGAACAGCATCGGGCACCGCCTCGGGAACGTCCTCTGGGCTTTGAGGAACGGTAGACGCCTGTCTCCTCCTCCTCCGCCCTCTATTTTGGCGAGTCGGTGACACCTTGTCTGGAGACTCAGGCGTTGAGTCGGCCATCTTGTGCTCTGGTTGCAAGCTGGCGGCCATCTTGTGCTGTGGCGCTGGGCTGGCGGCCATCTTGTGCTGTGGCGCTGGGCTGGCGGCCATCTTGTGCTGTGGCGCTGGGCTGGCGGCCATCTTGTGCTGTGGCGCTGGGCTGGCGGCCATCTTGTGCTGTGGCTCTGGGCTGGCGGCCATCTTGTGCTGTGGCTCTGGGCTGGCGGCCATCTTGTGCTGTGGCTCTGGGCTGGCGGCCATCTTGTGCTGTGGCTCTGGGCTGGCGGCCATCTTGTGCTGTGGCTCTGGGCTGGCGGCCATCTTGTGCTGCGGCGCTGGCTCAGCAGCCATGACGTCAACCGTCTTGGGAATCTCTAGGATCTTGGACAGCGTAGCGAAATAGTCCAAGAATGAGTCAGCGGCCCTCTTGGGCGTTGGCGCTGAGCTGGCGGCCATCTTGCACCGTGGCGCTGGACTCGTGATCGCCTTGGGTTGTGGTGCTGTGTTGGCGTCCATCCTGCCTCGTGGCGCTGGACTAGCGGCCATCATGGGCAGTGACGCCACTGTGACGGACGTGCGCTTCCTCTCTCCTCTCCGTCCGCCATGGTGAGACGGTGGCTCTAATCCATCCCACACGAGCCCCGGGTCGAAGGGCGGTCCTGGTTGAGAGCGGTGCTGAGTATCCTCTCGACCACTCCCTCCTCGGCGACCTCCTCTGGTTCCCCGGAAAACCACCAGGCGAGTTCCTTCAAATCCACTCCTCTCCCGCACTGTGGCTGGGGAGGAGACATAAGCCGACATACCGCTGGCTCTTGTAGTGACGGAGTCCTTCTGTCACGGCCGGGATCCAATGAAGCACGGAGATAGAACCAAGTGCAGGTATGTCTTTTATTAAAGGGCAAATCCAAAGGGTTAAACAATCCAGGCAGGGTCAAAACCGGTAAATCCAAACATAACAAAACACGAAGGCAAGGCAAGGCAAGGCAAGGCAAGGCAAGGCAAGGCAAGGCAAGGCAAGGCAAGGCAAGGCAAGGCAAGGCAAGGCAAGGCAAGGCAAGGCAAGGCAAGGCAAGGCAAGGCAAGGCGACGGACATGAATAACATTTAACATTAAACAAGGACTCCGTCACTAAGACTCAGACAGACCAGGTATAAATACACAAAAGGATGATGGGGAAACAGGAGACAGGTGGGGAACAATCAATTAACTAAACAAGGAGGAAGGTGACCAAATAAGGAGACAGGAAGTGATAAATGATAAACACTGTGGGAACTGAGGACACCTAGTGGAAACCCAGGGAACACAACCCAGACACTGTGACAGTATAATCCCAAATAATAATAATAATAAAAAAAATTGGTTACTTCGTACTCTCTATGAGAGAAATAAAATTTACTGAACAGAGCTGGTCACACTTACATGTTTTACTATACTAAAAGAGGAAAAGCCATCATTGATAGAAAACAAGATACAATGTTAATAAAAATGTTAATACAATTTTTATAAAAATTTGTCTATGCAAATTTATAGACATTTTGTCTATAAATTTGCACTATGGGTGTCCCGAGTTCGAATCGGAGTTCGGAAAAATAAAAATAAAAAATCATAGAAATTTACCTGTCAAGAGAGTGTTGACGGTTTTTGTAGTAGGATAGCTATGGAAGCACATGGGTAGCGATATTCAATTTGCAATGTAATATGCAAAATGACAATGCAATATGTAAAATGACAATGCATTTCTGTATTTACATTTTCCAATACATTTGTGCAACGTTTGGTGCAAAATGAAAATGAAAATTAAATTACATAATTTTAATTTGCCATTTCATACACCAGTTTTAATATGTAAAATGAAAACTAATTTTAACGCTTTATAAGTTGCAAAATTAAAATGAAAATGTATTACAGAAATGATTAGATATGTATAACATGTTCAAGCAAAAACTGTGGCAAAATTATCATTTAAATACTATTTTTCTTAAATGCATTAACACTCACAGTCAAGACACTAACGATTGCATTTTCATTCAGTGTCCCGCAATGAATGTAGCAAAATTCAATGTGCACATTGAAAATGCATTCTGAGCCGATCACGTGTCCACCCCCTCCCGCCATGTCAATCACTGCGTGAACAAGGCGGGGCTTGTAGAAGGTCAAGAGACTCAAATCTCAAGAAGAGGATTCAAGTGAGAGAACATGGACAAGACGGTTGGTCCGTGTACGTTTTGGTCATTTCGGTTTATGGCTTCAATATTTCATTCGCACTTGTGGGCGGAGCTGAAACGCTCCTTTCATCTGATTGGTCGAATCGCTCCAGCTTCAACTCGGTCTTTTCTTTCTTTCAGGCAGAATAAGAAGCACCACTCACTGTTAATTAGCATAATATTTGAATCAGATGTAGCTGGGCACATAATTCGTGCTGCTGAGACCTGCAAATTATTTCTAGGTTGTAGTATTGTATGAATATTGTCCCACTGATAAATACAGTGCAAATAGTTCTGTATCTTTGGATAAAAGTGAAGTGGAAATAAAAATCAATAATAGACTGAACAGTTCCATGTCTGTAACATTTAACACTCTCATCTTTTAAGTCATAAGGCACTAGGTATGTGTGTGTGACATTAATAATTAATTGTAAAAATTAATATTGTTACATTTCTGAAATAAAAATTATAAAATTAGCTCTATGCTGCTCAGTGCTCCTGTAGCCTACCCAGAGCGCCCTCTCGCGGCTGTAGACGGTAATGTTTTCTCTTGGTTCTGAATAAATGCGACTTATATGTTTTTTTTCCTCGTCATGACGTATTTTTGGACTGATGCAACTTATACCGAAAAATACAGGTAACATTATTATTATTATTTATTATGAGAGTAACTGACACAGACTAGAACTTTAATGTTTCACCAAATTCAGCTCAGATCTTCAGACTTGTCTGACTCGTGTTGCTGTATAACTGGCCAGACTTACCTTCCCAAAAAATCCTATTTAATTTTATTTCATAAATTTAACTATATTTATTTCCACTTCACTGTTATCCAAGGAGACAGAACTATTTGCACTGTTTTTATCAGTGGGACAATATTTATACAATACTATAACCTAGAAATTATTTAACGGGGTCTCTTGCAAGTCGCAGCAGCACGAATTATGTGGCCAGCATCATCTGATTCAAATATTATGCTAAATTAACAGTGAGTGTAGTTTAAGACATTACAGTGCTTCACTCGCACTGACTCTTATTCTGCCTGAAAGAATGGAAAGACCGAGCTGAAGGTTGTCACACACCTGGACTTATTTTGTGTGTTTTTTCCCCTGTGACCCAGTTTCTGTCTTCCGTGTGTGGTTTTGATTAGTTCCCAGGTGTGTCTAGTCATTTCCCCATGTGTTCCATGTCCCTGTTAATTTAGTCATGCCATCCACCTGTGTTTCTCCAATTATCCCTTCTATAAAAGCCTTGTCCTTTCAGTTCTGGTTTGTCGGGTCTACTCGTCTAAATGTCAACTTGTCTACTTGTCACCTGTTACTTGCCACTTGCCACTTGCCTCTTGCCACCTGTTATTTACGACTTACCTTGTTTATGTTTTATTTAATAAATCCTTGTTTTGTTTATCCCTCGGCTCCGTGTTCCTTCCAGCAGCATAATCCGTGACAGAAGACCCGACCTGAAAAAGTTAAAAACTGCGTGTTTTCCCTCCGTTTTGTTTTCCGTTTTTTTTCACAGTCTTTTTTCTTTCCGTAGTGTTTCATGGATCCCCTCTATCGCCCTGAATACCTCCTCCTCCTGCTGGAGCAGGAGGGACTGTCTCTCGAGGACCATACCAGACGGTTTCTCTGGCTAGCTAATGCCACCAGCTTCACGGGCCCCTGATCCCCCGTTAAGCCCAGGACGGGCCCCTGATCCCCCGTTAAGCCCAGGACGGGCCCCTGATCCCCCGTTAAGCCCAGGACGGGCCCCTGATCCCCCGTTAAGCCCAGGACGGGCTCCTGATCCCCCGTTAAGCCCAGGACGGGCTCCTGATCCCCCGTTAAGCCCAGGACGGGCTCCTGATCCCCCGTTAAGCCCAGGACGGGCTCCTGATCCCCCGTTAAGCCCAGGACGGGCTCCTGATCCCCCGTTAAGCCCAGGACGGGCTCCTGATCCCCCGTTAAGCCCAGGACGGGCTCCTGTTCCTCCTGTAAGCCCAGGACGGGCTCCTGATTCCCCGTTAAGCCCAGGACGGGCTCCTGTTCCCCCGTTAAGCCCAGGACGGGCTCCTGATCCTCCTTTAAGCCCAGGACGGGCTCCTGATCCTCCTTTAAGCCCAGGACGGGCTCCTGATCCTCCGTTAAGCCCAGGTAGGGCTCCAGCCCCAGAGCTTACTCCAATGCCTGCTCCTCCAAAATTCCCACCCTCCCACCCACTCCTGCCTCCTCCTCCGCTGTCGTCTGGCTGCCCCTCTGCTCGCCCTCAGCCTACCATCATTGTGGTGCGAGCTCAGCGGGACCGCCATACTCCAGCGACGCCTTGGTCGGCGTCTCCCTCACCTCCGCCTCCAGCCTCTGAGGCCTGGACTCCGCCTCGGCCCGTTGACCCGTCGGCTCCGTCAGGCTCCTTCATCCCCTCGGCTACACCTCAGTCCTCGGTCACTCTGGCCTCACCGCGGCCTTCCGGATCCACATCGCCGCGTCAGTCACCAGAGCCATCTGTTCCGCCTAGGACCTCCGGCTCCTCCCCGTCACCCTGGCTCTTCGGCTCTCCGTCTCCGCCTCGGGCTCCTCCTCCACTTGCTCCGTTGCCGTGGGTCGAGTCCCTGGAGTCAGTGACCATTCCTCCTCCATGGCTCCTTCCACCGTCGGCCCCACCTTGGGCCGTTATGGCTGTGGCCTGGGTCCTGCTGGGTACCTCCTGCTTCACATCCTTCCTGTCTCCTCCCTGGCTCCTCCCTCCGTCATCTCCTCCCTGGCTCCTTCCTCTGTAGTCCCTGTCTGCTGGCCCCCTCCTGGGAGGCTGTCCTCCACCGGAACCTCCTCCCAAGTTCCCACCCACGCCTCCCTTTGTTGTTTCTACGGTGCGAGGACGCACCTACCGGGAGGGGGGAGTACTGTCACACACCTGGACTTATTTTGTGTGTTTTTTCCCCTGTGACCCAGTTTCTGTCTTCCGTGTGTGTGGTTTTGATTAGTTCCCAGGTGTGTCTAGTCATTTCCCCATGTGTTCCATGTCCCTGTTAATTTAGTCATGCCATCCACCTGTGTTTCCCCAATTATCCCTTCTATAAAAGCCTTGTCCTTTCAGTTCTGGTTTGTCGGGTCTACTCGTCTAAATGTCAACTTGTCTACTTGTCACCTGTTACTTGCCACTTGCCTCTTGCCACCTGTTATTTACGACTTACCTTGTTTATGTTTTATTTAATAAATCCTTGTTTTGTTTATCCCTCGGCTCCGTGTTCCTTCCAGCAGCATAAGCCGTGACAAAGGTTGAGCGATTCGACCAATCAGATGAAAGGAGCGTTTCAGCCCCGCCCACAAGTGCGAATGTAATATTGAAGCCATAAACCGAAATGATCAAAAGTACACGGACCAACGGTCTTGTCCATGTTCTCTCACTTGAATCCTCTTCTTGAGATTTGAGTCTGTGACCTTCTGCAAGCCCCGCCTTGTTCACGCAGTGATTGACATGGCGCGAGGGAGCGAACACGTGATCGGCTCAGAATGCATTTTCAATGTGCTCATGCCAAATGAAAATTATGTAATTTAATTTTCATTTTCATTTTGCACCAAATGTTGCACAAATGTATTGGAAAATGTAAATGTAAATACAGAAATGCATTGTCATTTTACATATTGCATTGTCATTTTGCATATTACATTGCAAATTGAATATCGCTACCCATGTGCTTCCATAGATAGCTGAGCTCCAGAAAATAAATAATTAAGAGACTTCAACTGTAACAGATATTAAAAAGGTAGCAACACAAACAACCATTTCAGCATACAATGGTTTTTCAGTACAACATGGCTCTGAATAGAAATGTTACTACATGTTAAGAACCTTTATAAAACATTCCTTTTAAAAGTGTATAAACCAGGCCACTTTTTAGTATCACAGTGTCAAAAAGTTGCCTAATTCCTTTCTAATTTCTTTCTAGAATTCTTCCCACACTCCTTAAATAAATAATTTAAAAGGAAAAACTCATCAAAAAGCCAAATAAGAATAAACAACTCCCCAGATTTAACGAAGTAAGAAATTATTAACCGACATAATAGGAGCATATGCTGCATTTGATAAATGAT